>NC_044343.1:14418464-14733565 GCF_007399415.2 Gopherus evgoodei
AGCAAATGATCAAATTGCCACTGGGTATTAATTCCAGCACCAGCCACTGTGTGTAGGAGGCAAATAAAGATTGGTTATCTTTCAGAGAGTATATTTTTATTAAATACCAATTAACACACACACTAGGCTTTGGGGGAGAGAGAGAACAATGAAGGGCATTGCTGGCTCTTATAGCTGTGTGTAAGTCCAGCTATCATTTTGGAAGATGAAGGTGTGGAATGAGCGGGGTACTGAGAGGGGCCAAGAAGTTGCAAGGAATGTGTGGGTGGGGTTTAGGGAGGGCATGGAAAGCAGTTCTGTGTTGGCTGCAGAGGGGCCGAGCATGCATTAATTCAGCCTGCAACGTGATTAGGGACTTCAACATTTTATTTTGCTCCTCCATCACTTTTATCATCCGCTCCTGGCCCATTAAAATTTGCTCCTGGCTCTTCTTTCTGTTCTGCCTATTTTTATAATTTTCTTTTAAAGACTCTCTCCATGCCCTGCATTCTTGTTTTTCAGCTTCTGAGGATTAGAGCACCTCTTGAAAGATGCCACCCTTGATCGCTTCCTTATCTGGCAGAGGCACTCCACTGGTGTGTAGGGAAGGCCCCGAAGGCCGCATGTGCAGAAGCACAAGAAACAAACAGAATCATGATTGTTAGTGCATGCACCACATCAAATCACTATAGTAAAATGCACCCCCTTTTTTCTTTTTCCTTTACGTAATCATTTCTCACTGTCCCTTGGCAAGCTCACAGCTTCAGTGAACACCCTAAACATGGTGAGTTCGGGGATGGGAGGGAAGCAGGCACTCGAGGGGGCAAAGGATTTCATTATGTGGTTTTTTTTATATTGTAAATGTTGCCACAGTTTGCCACAGGCAAGGGTTGTTGAAGCCAATATGTCACTCCTGAGGGTAAGCAAGGATGCATCTTCTGCATTTGTGCAGCTTCAGACCAGATCCCTATGCTGCTCGCCTGTGTAGTGCTTTGGTCCCTGTGCAAATAACTGCTGATAGGCATGGGAAAGTTTCCTGCTACCGGGGAAGGAACAAAGCAGCTCTGCCAAGGAATCTTTGGCAGAGGATTGGTGGGTCCATTCAGGAAAGTTCCCTAGAGATCTCTTTGGAGGATTCCTGTGAAATCTGTGTTCGTTAACACACTGTTCTGCCGCATTGCTTAGTTGCACAGTGGAATGTGAAGCACATGCAAACACAGCTAGTCTTGTACATTTCTATCCCTTCACCCACTTCTAGAATATACAAAGCAAAGGACACCTCTACCTCATAACTGAGTGGAATCGGTTAAAAAAGATCACTTACGAGGGCTCTTCTCTACTGCATCATGTGCGCCAGAGATGGACTGCTGAGATTAGCTAGACCCCTCCAGAGTTAAGAGGTCCTGACTTGTTGTGCCACCAGATGACCATGTCATGTACTCCACATCATCCTTCAACTCGACCTCCTCATCCTTGGGATTGAGTCTGCTATTTTGCTGTCTCCAGCCCCAATTAAGTATCCATGGGGCTCTTGGCGGTAGAGGTGGGGTCACCGGTGGGAATGGCATTCAGCTCCTTATAGAAGCAACAGGTCTTTGGCACAGCGCCAGAGCGACGGTTTGACTCCCTTGCCTTCTAATATGCCAGCCTCAGCTCCTTTGTCTTCGGGCGGCACTAATGTATGATCTGTTCATAGCCTGTATCCAACATGCCACGAGAAATCTGTCTGGAGGTATTGAAGTTCCTAGGGGGGAGTGTAGCTGGGACTGCAAAGCTTCCTTTCCCCACTGTGCCAGCAGATCCAACAACATAAGTGCCCTCCAAGTGTGAGTATTTGCTACGTGGAGCTGCCATGGTCATCTGGGAAGATGTGATGTGAGCTGTCCATGCTGAACAAACAAGTGGAATTTCAAAAATTCTTGGGCCTTTAAAGGGAAGCCTGTGTGTCTGGGTGCAGGGCAGTGGAGTTTGAATTGTTGACCAGAGCGGCTAGGATGGGCATTCTGGGATGCCTCCTGGAGGCCACTTACAGCAACATAACCAAATCCGGTGTCTACACTGACACTTTGTCGGTATAACTTTGCTGCAAAAAGCTCTGTGCCTCCTGTTGGGGTGTTTTATTTTGTCAGCAAAGCAGGAGAGTTTTGTTGGCAGAAGGAGCATTGTAGTATGTACACCTCCAACAGGGCTCTTCTCTCCTGCATGGCTACAACAACACAGTTAAGATTGGCCAGTGGTGCCTCCTGCTGTTATAGAATGAAGAAGCAGCTAGACTTAAACCTCTGAAAACCAGGAAATGAAGAGTTACAATAACAACCTTCACTCTGCAGTAGCCCCAGGAATGATTCATTAATGGGAGCGCAAAAGTTAACAAGCTACCGAGGAAAGTGGTGGTTTCTCCATCTTGTGGAGTTTTCGAATACCATAGAAACTGGTAGCGTTTCTGGAAGGGGCTTAAACAAGTTTATTAGATTCAGAACACGAGTAGGTAACTGGATGAAATTTTCTGACCTGTTATACAAGAGGTCAGGCTAGGGATCTGATGGTCCTTCCCTCTAGCTTTTAAAAACTGAATCGATAATAAGTAGATGGGAAGGACTAAGAAAATGTACTCCCCCGCCCCTCCAGTGTGTTCCACAGACTTGAATTCCAGTGATTATCTGCATGCACTCCATTTGTGTTCACTGTAGGGATAGTTTTATTGAATAATGGAGGGATTAGTTAGAGCAGGTTGGCAGAGTTGTCACTGATACACCTCCCCCTCTCTTTAAATGCCTCATTTCACCAGTGAGTTCTGTAGGTGGTCAGAGGTGCCTGGAGGTTTTCTTGGCGTAGATATTGTTTGCAGTCTGACATGACAGTGGTCTCTGGGACTTAGTGAGGGTTAAATGAAGCTAATGTCTCAGAAGGAATCCTCAAGATCAGAGTGAAGGGAGTGGTACAAGTCTGTGCTTTGTGTGGAACAGGGTCAGTGTTTGATTGTAGGCATATCCTGTTTGCTGTGCCAGACCTAAACCTGAGTTTTCTTTTGGTAAAAAGGAGTTAGACTTATACAGAGCTCACATACTAACCAGACTGTTCAGAAGCATCTGTAAGGGCAGGGTACTAATAGGTGGTAGTGCTGAAAGAGAGCAGAATCTAATATGCAATGTCGGGGTAGTATGTACCTTAACTTAGTGTTTCCCGACTTTGAGGTTTCTTTATCCATTCTTCACTTATGAAAGGAACTAGTGGGCAACATGAACTCTCATTCATTTGGTTCTTGTAATTAAATATAAATCGCTTTAACCCCATAGGAGCTTAAAGCCTGCAGTTTGCTTGCTTTCCAGTCTCCATTTTTCTTAATGGAATTAGACCCAGATGCAGTCTCAAACTTTGGTCAGATTCAAGCTGCAATGTGGTGTTGAAACAAAATTGTAGGTATAAAGGGCTTCCTTCTCCCCACGTTTCCAACAGTATACATTTTAACAAGTGATAGTGAAATTGTCTTGTATACCTTGGGTACTTCAAGATTTGAAGCAGAAAAATGGGAAACCTAAGGCAAGTAGAACCCTTCAAAATAAGTATGCCATATTACTGTTTCTACAGGTTTAGTGTCAGTTAAGTGGTGTGTAGAGGAAAACATTGGGGCTATGCCCTTCTCTAAGCCTTTGTTGAAGCATAAGGAAGGCCTGGAAGGCTTTCAGTTGTTATCTTAGAAATATTGGCAAAAGCATAATTTAAACGAGCAATGTTACATTTTGTTAGTTGCTCTAGTGGGCTGGCTTATATATTGATTGAAGATTCATGATCCAAGATGGAGTGAAGGTGCTGAATCCAATGGAGCTTGTCTCCCAAATGACTTGGTCAAATATATGTTATACTCCTGAGGGCATCATAATATTAAAATTCTGCAAGTTTTATTTATGAATAAATATATGCAGATCTCCAGCATGGCAGTGAGGAGCACAGGCCACTGGATTCACAAAGGTGGGAGATCAACCTGCTGTCCTCCCGCCCCTGGGACGTGGACTCAGCAGTGAGGCTGCACCTGACCCTGACACAGCACAAGACCTGGGCCTATCCAAGAAACACCCTGGGGTCTTGCCCATCTGCACCCAGGTGTGTGGGGCGGGCAGGCAGGATCCAGATGTGGAGGGGCTCTGTGAGGTCTCCAGGTATGGGGTGAGAGGATTCTGTGTGGGACAGTCTGGGTGCAGACAGCTTAGTGGGGGGATGTGGGTGCACAGAGGCTTGTGGGGGAGTGGGGTGATTCTAGGTGCTGGGGCAATGGGACTCTACAGGGGCTTCCAGGTGAAGGTGGTTGGGCTCAGTGGAGGGATCTGGGTGTGGGGGTCTCAGCGGGGGTGGGGTGGGGTTGGATGCTAGGACAGTGGGACTAGGCAGGGGGTCTGGGTGCAGCTAGTTGGGGGTCAGTGGCATAGGGGTCTGGATGTGAGGGCTCAGGGTGGTGCAGGCGGTGAGGCATCAGGGTGGCAGGTTTGAGTGCAGGGTGCTCCAGTGGGGGGGGCCTGGCTGCAGGGGTGGGGGTCCGGAGCAGTGTTCCCTCTAATTTTTCCCACCATGTGCAGAATGAATTTTGTTATGTACACTAATATGGAGGTGATGTGACTCATCACCTTCATATTGGTGCACATAACAAAATTCATGTGGTGGGGGTTGGGCTTAAGAATGCTTGTGGGAGGGGGCAGAGGGCTGCGGCTAGGGGTGTGGGCTCTGGGGTGGGTCCGAAGATTGGGTGCAGGGGGTGTAGGTTATGGGGTCGGGCCAGGGATGAGGGGTTTGGGGTGCAGGAGGGTGCTACAGTGAGGAGAGAGGACTCTCCGCAGCAGCACTTGGGCTGGGGGGCGAGGCACCTGTTCCCGCTGTGGGGGCACTGGGGCTGCAGTATAGGCACCCCTCCCCTACGGGCCCCAGCAGATCTGGGGTGGAGGAGGACAGTCCAGGCTGCTCCACACTGCCCCAGCTGCTCAGGGGTCGGGCTGTGCCATGCCGGCCGTGCCTGGGTCTCTGCTGCTCTAGCCACAGCTGGATCCGGGTCATAGGATGAATTAGGGCAGGGGTGCCCCTCCTGTGGCAGTTTGGGGTCTGGGCTAGGTGGAGGATGGGGGAGGGGTTCCCTAAGCGCTTGTGCGGCACTAAATAGGCAGTTGTGAAGCTTAGAGGGAACTTGGCTCCGGAGGCATGGGGGCTCCAGATTCAGGGGTTGAGGTTAGGTGGAGTTTGGGTATGGAGGGCTAGGGGTGGTTCTGGATGTACTGGGTGAGGCTTGGCAGGGGTGTCTGGGTATAGGAAGTCTGGCGGGAAGCCGCGGAGGACGCTGAGCTTTTTGCAGCTGGCGGTTTCTGACGTAGCCATAGCAACTCCTTGCAGGGGAAGAGGAAGTTCCATCCTCTCCTGCCTCAAGCCCAACTGGGACTAACAGTTGATCCTGGCTCAGGATAGGAGCCACTGGCTGGAGTGTCCCCAGCCCTGCGGTGGTTTACCTCTCAACTGGCTGCCTGAAATGATGTACCTGCAGTTGCTAAGGATTGGTTCATCACTGCTCTTGCATCTTTCCTTTACTTCCCTGTCAGAAAGTCATTTTTCTGTGGGGAAGCGAAGAAATCTGTGGGGGACATGAATTCTGGGCACATGCAGTGGTGCAGAATTCCCTCAGGAGTAATGTTAAAAATAGTTTTAAACAGTGAATAAAAATCACTTCCTTTGTACCCATGGACTCTTCCAGGGTAGATAAAAATTAAACTTTCAATTTCTTTAAAGTGCTGCTGTTGGTGAGAAACTTTCCTTTCAGGCTCACTATAAACTAGAGCTGAATGAATAAGAGACTTTTCAGTTCGGCAGTTGAATTAAAAAGAAATAATTAAAAAACTCATTTGATTCAAACCATAACAGGTTTTTTTTTAAACTTTCATGAAACAAAACATACATTCATTTTGAAGCTACCAAAAAAAAAAATCTTGTTTCAATTTGGCCATTTTCTGGTGTTTTTTTTCACCCTTTGTTTTTAAAAATTGACCAAATTTGAAAATGAAATGCTGATTTGAGAGTCAAAATGTTTCCATATGAAATATTTTTGGCTGAAACTATCTGAGTTCTCTCTGAATTTGCAAAATAGTTTAGGAGTACTAAAAAACAAACGTTTTGGCAAAGTTTCTATTTAATGAAAAATTTGCTCAGCTGTACTAAAGATATCATAAAAGGGTTGCAAATTGACATAGGTGTATGTGTGGTGGGTGGTTGGATTTTTTTTTTCTTTTCCATGTTTAATTATGTCCCACTTGAGGCAAGAAAGTTATGTGGCCAGGTGGTAGACAGTTCACAGTCTCTGGAACTGATCTGAGCTGCTGCAGCTGTTTAATAATTAAAATTAATGAGATAACCTGCAAGTCATACTCTTATTATCAAACCAAAACTTGTGAACTGAAGTTAATATTAGTTTCTAATTGCTATAGTCTCAAACAACATAGTGATGTATGTGCATGAACTGTTTCCTTATGTATTTAAAGGTATGATATATTGACTTTATCTAATGCTGTAATTGCTAATACGATGTCTGAATATTTGTATTTTTCTTGCAGTGAAGGTGAACGACCAAGCCAGAATGAAAAAAGGAAAGAGAAAAGTGTCAAAAGAGGGGGAAATCGTTTTGAGCCATATGCCAACCCTACTAAAAGATATCGAGCTTTTATCACAAATATTCCATTTGATGTGAAGTGGCAATCTCTCAAAGACCTGGTCAAAGAGAGAGGTAATGGCTGCTTTGGGTGACAGAGTGGTGTCTGTCATCTTAACAGTGGCTGACTTTGTCCTGAGAATTTTAATATATTAGTTTGTTGTTCTGGATAGAATTAGTGACATGAGTTTTGTAAGGGGTCTAGATTAAAGCCTTTTTGGTGTTGCATGATATCTGTTCTTAGGCAGCTTTCCACACAGGATAGTTCCTGTGTAGGCATGTTGGCATGTGGTTAATAGTGCTTCATCAAAGCGTGAAAGGTGCCATTGTCTCATGGAAAATGTCAGACTTTCTACATCAGGACTTGTTTTTGAGGTACTATAACATGCTCTGAAGCATGTAATGTTTTTGGGTAATGTAGGTTGTCCATCTACTGCTGATTTAGTATACGTAGTTGTGTCCTAGAATCAAAATGTAATAGTCTGACTTGTGTTTAGATAATATCCGTATTGTACAATATTCAGGAGAACTTAAATGTGTTTAAGGGTGACCTACAGAGGAGGAAAAATTGGTTTGTGCCTCAGCGTTTGCTACATTAAAGGAGGCCTTGAAAAAATGTTCATGTTACACTTCCCCGTTTTCACTCCCTCCCAAAATCTTTTTTCATATTGAATGATTGATTTGTGTATTTGGGAATTCTCTCATTGATAGATTCAGGATCCTTACCTCCTCAAAGGTGAAAACAATCTGAAGTACTTCTGCCAATATTCTATAATGCTTCCACTCAAATAAGTTCTACTTGTTTGCTTTTACTGATATTGGACTTACTTGTTTCCAGTCTTCCTGGAAAAGCAGAGGAGTCAAGATCTGAATTTCTAATGTAGTACAGTAGGGGCTCCCTACTTATGATTTAGAGGTCTCCAGTTTTTTAAAGATGCATAAAAGCATACAGATCATTTTCTCTTGTAGGTCACATCTTAAATACATAGCAAGAGAATGATCCATAAATTGATGTCTTGCAAATTAGTGACCAATGTTTAATTGTGGCATAAACTAGGTAAGGAATGTTAGGTAATGTGCTCACAGGCTGTGGCCCAAATGAAGGGGAACACAAATTTCCAAAAGGTTCTTACATGTTTTTTCTTTGGAGGCAAATTGGAATTGAATGCATATAATTAAATCTTAAGGACTGTAGGCCATAGGGAACATTCATAATTAAATGTCTTGACTTGAAACAATAAAATAGTGGTACCTGAATTTAACAACTGAAATACTATTAGTAATCTTAGTTATATCTCTCCTTTCAGTTGCCTTTGCCTGCCTGGAGCATTGTTACATTAATTATGAATGATCCTATGTTTTAGAACTCTATAATTTTTCTTGGATGTGCAAGAAACATTGGGTAACAGGACTGTCTCTATGTGTAGATGTCTTTAAGTACTATGTTGAATTCCGTTCCAAGTGTCTTGTGGTTTTTCTCCAGTTCACGTGGATGGAAAAGTCCGATGTGAGATTGTTTCCTGCCTTGCTGTTCAGCTATTCATTCCTGCAAATGCTCCTAGGGGAACAGTAAAACCTTTTCATTCTGTCTGCAGGGCTTGTCATGTTAAATATCCAGATGCATTGTTCTTGGTTTTTGGGACTGCTCAAAAATATTTAACAGTTTAGATTTGCTGTGTAGTTGCGATCCATTCTAACTAGTCATTGATTTTTACCCAAATTGGTGGTCTTGTGCTGTGCTTGAACTTGCTGAATTGGTATTTCTTGTTACAAGGCGTAGTAGTTCCAAGAACCAGGAATGTGGCTTTGAAAATTCTGTTAGAATTCTGGTTTGTATGTGTAAGATTTACAGGCCCAAAATGTAACATTTTGGGAGCATGTGAAACAGCTTTGAACATAAAGGATAAATGTAGGTGACGTTTTACGGCTCCATCACTCAGCAATCATGTAGAAGATTTTAAAGCTATTCACAACAATGACATAGCAGGTTGCTGAACGTAGAAGCAATTCACTTCAATCAGCTGTTTTGTGCCAGTAAGTATGGTTTAGGAGACACGAGCTTTGAGGTCTGCTCATCTCTCCAAATTGGTTTTCAGATGTGTACATCTGAAATCTTTAAAAGGTGGCACATCGCTCTGAAGAGTGATGCCTTGGTTCAGTTATTTCAGTGTATTGTTTGTTGGTGAAACTTAGAATTACAGGTGTGCAGTATTACCATTTTTAATAAAGCTCACAGATGTTCTTGTTTGAAACTCCCTTGTATTGGTTAACAAACCCTGTTGAGCTAAATTGATGTCAGTAGCATTGTACATTGGTTAAAAAGGTTCCGCAGGTGAGTGAGGCTACATATAGCTTTTAGTGAAATGCCATTTTAGTAAGTATGTGAAGTCTAAAAGTGAAAAGGGTTGAATGCCAAATAGATTTCTCTATCCTGTCCACCAAACAAATGAAAAAGTAGGGGAGAGAAGCTAATTTAGTTTCCCTTTTCATCTGATATTTCAGAGCAGTTAGTGGCTCAGAGCTGTTAGCAGTTCAGGTTACTATCTATCTCATCTGGGGTGTGATGACATGCAACATATTAAACTCACTTTTACATGAAGTAGTTGATCTGATTATACTAAAATACTAAATTTTCTAATACAATTTCATAATCCTGGGAGGAAGTAGTTGGCTAGTACTCTCAATTGCGAGATGGAGCCACAGTATGTCCATAAGAACTTAAGAGAAAATAACTAGCTGTTGAAGAAGCAAATTGCCAAGAGCTGTAATTGGAAGTACCCTCAAGTCATATTTGTGGTAGATAATCATTATGAATCATTGACTACATCTGCAGTAACCTTCGCTGCATCCTCTTTCCTAAATACAAAAAATAACACTCTGGATTTGTATTCAGGGTAGGAAGAGAAGCAATATGTAAAACTGTTTCTTGATAAGATATATTCAATAGATCTATGTAGATGAGCAAACATCCATAAATTTCCAAGAGCGAACATGCACTGAAACTTAATTGTTTAAACATTGTCTCCCCACTCACCCCATCAAGTCTTCAGATATTCTTGTTGGCTTTTCTGTTCCTGACTCAGTATGTACTGATGTAACTCATGCCCCAGGTTTGTGGAGGGTGGTTGTTTTAGTTTTTTTTTCTTTAAACAAAACCAAGAAAAAACACAACAACTTTAAGTGAGTACTCTGGTCTCAATTTTGTGTGCTCTGGGTTTGTCACTTTCCTATTAAAAATTTATATTACAGTAGCCCACAAAAGCCCTAATTACTATTGGAGGTTCCACCGTAGAGTGCCTACCACAAACACAAAGTCTGCTTGGTAGGCACATGTCTTGTTCTCTCCTTTATTTAAAACAACTTATTAATTTTAAACTCTAGCCTGTTTTTAACTCTTGCCTATCCCTCTTTTGTTGAAATAAATCAGTATTCTAAAAAGTATTTTCATCTGTTAACCCTGGAAACCAGCAACTTGGCTGAAACATCCTACTCTATACCCCTTTGGCATACTGTGGTCATTGTATGCTAGGGGACTTGTAGTGTGCAGTGGTAGGGTCCACATAGATAGTAAATGTGTGGAAACTGGAGCTCTGTAGATGTATAGCCCAGCTTTCCATGCAGTAAAGATTCATGTAGACACACCCGTAGCCATAGTAAGCCTATCAATATATAAAATTTTGGGATAGCTACCTTCAGGAATTTAAAGCAGTTCCAAAGACACAAAATGCCCTCATAACTTGAGAAATAGGTTTGCATAAGTGTTTCGTCACAAACCCTAAAAATCAAGGAAATCACAAGTTAAGGAAACCAGTTTAATATAACACAGTACCAATTTTAGTGTACTCACATCATGAATGTGTTGGGCGTGCTGCTTTCAATTTGTCCTTTTTATTAGTGAAGAATGTTTGGGCAATACTTATTCTCGATTGCTGAATCTTTTTATGGTAACACATTTCACCTTTCCTTTATCTGATGCTCAAAGCTTTTCAAATGAAACTAGGGGAGCATGAAAAGCTTTGAGCACCATCTAGCAAGTGCTTGAGTAATAATTTGTCTTCTCTGGAACTCTGTAAACAAACTCAGATATGGTCACGCTGATTTGCATCCGAACGGTAGCAAAAACTATGGTATTGATTACTTAGAAGTTTATTAAATGGGACTCTGACTTAACTCTTGGTCATAACATCATGATTATAGTTGACAAATTTTCTGGTAAGGATATTTGTCAGCCTGGATCTTGGAGCATTCTTTTGATTTCATGTCAAATTTTCTAAACCTTTATAACCTTCATGGCTGAAAAATGAGTATAACCAAGGTTCTCATTTTCAGGTTTGCTAAACCACCGTTAGGGCTTGGGTGGATTAGATATCAACCTTTTATGAAAGCAGTGCCTCTAGAATATATAATTATAGCTTCTCATGTCTGCCTGCTTCAGACCATGAAATTTGATAATCAGTTCTAGAAATAACACCTTATTTCAGCTCTTACTATATTGCATATGTCTGGGATAGTCTAAAAATTAATAAATGAGATCTAGCAAAACTTCTTAAGACCACCCTGCAAAAGTCAAATATGTCTTAAAAGAACACTTCTTAAAAGCTTTCATTACAAAAGTGACGATTTTAAACTTCAGAAAGCAAAGAAAAAAATTCAGTGTTAAGTTTGGAGACAGCGTTCAGTCAGTAAGTAAATAAAGACTATGATTTTTAGCCCTGCTTTAACTGGAAATCATAATGCACACTACCTATGGAGTCAATCACTGTTTTGTAGTGTGCATGTATATCTTGGAAGTCATTAACTAATATCTATAGCATCTGTTTAAAAAGATCTTCAATAAAATATCTTAAATCAAGCCATAGTGAGATGAGGGCTGTTTTATAATGGGACTCGTTATGCGTCAAATGTAATAGGAAATCTTTAAATTTTCTCAAAGTTTGGATTTATATAGAATAGTGTACAGTTTGTTTTTTGTTTTTGGAAAGGAAGCTGAAATGTGTTTTTCTTTTGTTTGTTTTTTGAGAACTGCACCCATTTTGCTCAGAGCAGGCTTTGTGCTTAATGATTATTTCTGAGCCATCATCTTGTGGAAAGGGCCAAATTTTGTGGAAACTTAAATTGGCATGACTGTCTTCTACAGCAAATTTCAAATGAATGAACACACTTGTTTAATAAAGTCTTCTGTTGACTTCAAAATAAAAATGACTGTGCATCCTCTTCCTTCTCCCCCAGACTACTACTTTCCAAACAAAACAGAAATATACAATAGGTAATAATCCTTTATTGGCAGGGAGATGGAACAGACCTATTAGGTCTTCTGTTATTTCATATTTAATAAGGTTCCCTCTTCCTTTCCAAACTCTTATGTTGAAAACTTACAACAAACAGATTTTGAAAGAGTGCCCTAACTTGCATCTTTAATATTTTTAAACTTCATATCACATGTCCTTTCAGATGAATCCAAGATGATTGTCAGTTCATGCCTCTTTGCAACTTGGAAACTAACTTTATTCTGCCAAAAATGACAATAGCAAATACCCACATACTTGCTAAATTTGTTATAATGCAGAATTCCTGGGCCATGTATTTGCAGTTGTTGTAATAACAAGTCTGTCTTCAAACTTTGATATTTTGCATTTTCATAACACTTTAGTTTCTTTCATTGAGATGCTGAGCTTCTCTTCAAAATATGGTATTCAAAACAGATTATCTTACTCCAAGTAAAATCTTACAAGTATCGAACAGAGGGGTAGTAGAAATATATCTAGATTGGGCAAGACTTGTTCGATCACTGAGCTCATCCTTTTTGAAAGTGTAGGTGGTTATCCCCCGAACTAGTCGATAAGCTTTAGTAACCCTCGCATATCCTTATCTGGTACCTCTATGATATTTCTTAACTCAGTACTTGTGCATGCAGTGGTTCTTTCCTATGTGAACAACTTTTATTTTAATCTTTGTTAGAACCTTTAATTAAAAAAAACCAAACTTTTGCCAGGTCCTATAGTATGTTAGTCTACCGCTCAGGCAGAAGAACACTAATCAGATAGCATTGCCTCTGTACAATAGCTGAAAGGGTGGGGTTCATGTACCATTCTGTGTTGGTGGCCCAGTGCAGTCTGACTTTCTGGCTGCTGGCAGAGAAGAGCATTGAGACTCTTCCTTCCCGTATAGTGGTGGGTTTTTGGTTTTTTTTTGCCTTTCCTTTTTCTCCTCCCCCACTCCCAGCAAGGGGAAAGGAAATATAGTTCTTGAACCAGGAAATGATGTGCCGATATATGGTAAGAATACTTCCATGACGGACCTCTCACTCTATTTTCTGTACTTTGCAAGTGGTACTTGCCTGCTTCTTGCCAGCCAGTAATTCTTTTATCCCTGATGCCTGTCTGCTCTTCTAATAAACAGACTTCATGTTAACAAAAATATTATTTAGTTTTGCATCTAGAATAGGTCCAAGGGGGCCTTTTCTTTACCTTTCAGGTTCTAGGATTTTTTTATGCCATCTCATATCAACCATAGTTTCCCTTGTAAGAATGTCACCTGGATCACAGCACATGACTTACTAAGTGCAGAATGCACCTCTCACATTTCTTCTGTAATCTGGACTTATCTTGGATGTTGGGCTAGCGTGTCACTTGTCACATGGTGTCCCTATTCTGAAATTTGGCTGCTTCTAAAAGGAGGCTCAAATAAGTTGATTTTTTGTTGTTGTTGTTGGTTGTTGTTAAAGTGCAACTTTTGATACAGGTGACTTTTTTTTTTAAATGTGAATGTATAAATCTTGAACACTGAGAGCTCGGAGCAAAATTGGTACAAACTTTAAGGTTCTCTGTAAGATATGAAATAGCCACTAGAGAAGACCAGTAAATTTTGTGGTTCAAAGGTCAGAACTTCCTGTAAAGGTCATTAGGCTGATTACAGGGACAAATGTTAAATCAGCTTCTGACTGTTTTGAGCCAATGACCAAGGAAAAAACGCTTGTTTGGAGGAGTTTGTGTAGATTTTTGTGTGTCAGTTGCAGCTGATTTGATAAGTAGTTTAGAGTGCAGAGCAATGTCTTCCCAATGGACCAATAGTGCTACTGGGAGCATTAGGTCACCACTGATTTCTAACCTTGTGACTTCAACTTTTGGCCTTTGTGAAATGGGTTGTCTGTTGCAGGTCATCTGGGAATTTGTTTTTTTTAACTACATAAATTCAAATCAAATTTGCGTTCTTGTAAAAACACAGTGTGGTTGGACTCTGGCTGCTGCTGTTTAAACGAATGGCTTTCAGAATTTCCTGGTCATGCTGAATATTTATGCCCAAAGTAGTAGTTGGAAACTATTTTTTGGCTGTATTGGCAGGAGCAGTCAAAGACTGTGCTTAGTATGCACACAAAGCAAGTGGAGGCTGTCCCCACAGTACAGAGGTGTAGGCCATAGAGATTTTAGCTCTAGATTTATGGTGCTCTTGATCTAAGTGACCTGGCTATTTGGATCCAAGTGTTGGCAACTATAATCTTCAGAGATGGTCCAAATACTGAAGATGAGAATGGTAATGTAGCTTAGAACCTTGGCTATAACATACACTTGTTTATAAGCTTCTGCTAGGTTCACAGAAATCAATATAATTCTGGGGTGTATTGACATGAGGTAATTGTTCTGCTCTCACCAGTGCCCAGTAGGCCAGTTCTTCATCAGAGTCTCGTTCCGGGCACCACGCTTTCAAGAAGATGTGGACAAACTGTAGAATCCAGAGAACAACAACAAAAATGATAAAAGGTTTAGAAAACCTGACCTCTGAGGAAAGGTTAAAAAACAAACTGGAGAGGAGCATCAGAGGGGTAACTGTGTTAGTCGTATCCACAAAAACAAGAAGGCGTCCAGTGTCATGTTAAAGACTAACAGATTTATTTGTGCATAAGCTTTTGTGGGTAAAAAAATCTGGATCTGAAGAAGTGGGTTTTTTACTCATGAAAGCTTATGCCCAAATAAATCTTAGTCTTTAAACTGGAGAAGTTTAGTCCTGAGAAAAGAGACTGAGGGGGAGACCTGAGAAATATTCAGATATCTTCAGGGCTGTTATAAAAAGGATGATGATCAATTGCTCTCCATGTCCACGTTACAACACACAATCTGCAGCAAGGAAATTTAGCTTAAATGTTAGGAAATCCTTTCTAATGATAAGGACAGTTGATAAATGGAATCGGCTTCCAAGGGAGGTTGTGGAATCCCCTTCGTTGGAGGCTTTTAAGAACAGGGTTAGACAAACACCTGTGAGAGATGGTCTAGGTTTACTTGGTTCTGCTTCAGCATGGGGAGGCTGGACCGAATGACCTCTTGAGGTCCCTTCCAGCCCTACACTTTTTGTAGTCCCTTTTCAATTTGGACTACTGATCCTGTTAGTTTTTGATCAATCCAAATGAAGGAGAGGGTGAAGGAACACCTCTCAACGCTTAGAGATCCTGCTAAAGTCTCATGTTAAGGTTAATCTGTAAGTAGTCTTGCTAGGAATTTAAAGTCTGTTTGGATACATTCATTTTTATATAAATAAGCCAGAAAAGTAAGCATAAATGGGTTTCTTCAGCTATACTTCTGTATGCCATTTGCTTCAAACTCAGCAGCCATTTTGGTAGTGGTATTTTGGAGATATACAGTCTGGTTAAAGTGATCATGAATTGGCAATCCTAATCTTTTGTGGAGAAATGCAGATTTAGTTTTCCTACAAATTGTACTCTTTGCTACAGATTCTAAACATTCAGTTAATTATTGTCTTGGGAATGAAAATTGCAACAACTTTCCTAATGAAGACTATCTTGAAGTTAGTCAAATTTAAACAGCTAACTGATCTAAAAATGAAGTCTGTTTTCCCTTTTACTTAGGCTAGATTATTAACCTCCCAATTAAATTAAACACCTAGTTGAGTCACTGACACTTAACTGGGTGCAGTTTTGGTTTTGGAGACCCCTCTAACTGTCCCTTGTAGAAATCAGAGTGAAACATGAACTTGTAGCTGGTTAACGTCTGGGCTATCTAGACAGAAGGCTACATACTAGGTCAGTCTCCAACAGAAAGCTGATTCTCTTTGTGGAAAAAGGAAAACTATCATTGCAGACCATTTCCCATGGATTTGGATTGCCACAAGTGATTTGAGTATTAAAGGCTCAGGAAACTGATATTGTGGAAATAGCTTGTTTTTGAGGGGAGGAAAATCAAGAACCTGTTTGTTTACCTTTTTTTTTTAAGACTTTACTGCACACCTGTAATGCCCAGCTTGGTGGTTTAGAGAATATGGAGTGTTTCTGGGCTTTCTTATAAGGCAGAGGCTCCATACAAGGTTGTTGACTGTTCTAAATTCCCATTGTTTTCTTGGCTTTTCTCCCTTGGTATATGTGTCGTCTGGAATCTGATTTGTAGTTGGTGAGGTAACATACGTGGAGCTCTTAATGGACGCTGAAGGAAAGTCAAGGGTAAGTGATTGAGAGAATTTCTTCTGTGGATTTTACTACATGACAAATGTAATTGTATGGTGGCGTGGAACCAGATGAAATCAGAAGGTAGCGTATATGGATAGTGGCTCTATATCTAGACACTGCCCAAACCCCCTCGTGGGATAGGGAGGAGGTGGGAAGGGATGTGCAGGTAGTGTCAGCATTGTGCTCAGTCGGTGTTGGCTGTGAGTGAATTATGCATGGACCCTAGCAGTATCTACAGTGGTATGTTAACGTAAAACGTGTCTTTGAAAATAATAATTTGTAGTTGTTGAATTTATAAGTTCAGTGTGCAAAAGCAGGTTCTGTAAACATGACACTTCCCATGCCAGTTAATATAAGGCAAATGTCTAAACTTAAGACATGCGTAGCTTTAGTAGGTGTCAAGCTAATTTCTGTTAAGTGAAGGAATGTTTTAGCAAAATCATAATAGGAACTCACTTAAGTGTACTGAAAGGATATGGATTGAGGATGAAGGAACATGGTGAGGATTTTGACAGGCTACAGAGAACAGGAAATGTTCAGTGTGTGGTGTTTTCTTGGAGAGCCTGGACTTAGTTTTGCTTATTACAACTTCAAAAATGACAGTATAATCCTGTTAATGTGTAGGAGTTAATATTTTTTGGAATCCAGGTAACGAAGGTTATATTGGGTAAGCTTGTATTTTGTTCTTACTGTTTTTTAGAGTTAAATTATAAACCAAGTAGCTTTTTAATTAATTTTAAATCTTTTTAAAGTTAACTTTTTGGCATTATGTGCTTTACTTACTTTCTTCTCTCTTTCCCTCCTCCCCTCCTTCTTACTCGTCCATGAAATCACCATGTCAAGGGATGCGCGTAAGTTTATCAGTTATTACCGGGGTGGGCAATTTCAAACTACAAGCAACATTCTTAATAATCTATCTTGTCTCCTCAGTGTTGTTGAATTTAAGATGGAAGAAAGCATGAAGAAGGCTGCTGAGGTTCTGAACAAGCATAGTCTCAGTGGAAGACCTCTGAAAGTGAAAGAAGTAAGATTTAAATCTGCTCTCTCTTGGTTTTTAAAGTGCTTGTTCATAATCTAATAAACTTTATGCTTGGCTAATTGGGATATGAAGTCACCGGAAGGGTAAGTACATAAAATAATAAACTAAAACCTCTATATGAAATCAGTTCACCAGCTAAGATCTGGGCTGTCAAAACTTTTAATTGTAGGCATATGCTTTACTTAACCTGAGGCATTGTTCTGAAATCTAGGTAAAAATGAACATGTGCATATTGGCCCAATTTCAAGTCTAGGTGTTGAATGTGACAATTCAGAACTGATTGACAAAAAGATAACAAGCAAAGGTGGCCATTGTTGCTAGTACACTTCTGTGTTTTGACTTGCAAAACATACATGTACTAAACCCCTCTGAATCTTTCCATAAATCTGTTCCAGAGAATGTTATGGAAGTGTTTGTAAAACATGTGAATCTGAACACCAAGTAAGCATGTAGAGCAGAAGAATTTCTTCTCGTGTCTTGCTTACAACACTGCTGCTAATACATCCTAGAATGATATGTGGCTGTTTTTTTGCTACAGTGTCACACTGTTAACTCATATTTAGCTTATGGTCCGCTATGACTCCCAGATGCCTTTTCGCAGGACTCTTTCCTAGGCAGTCATTTCCCATTTTGTATGTGTGCAACTGATTGTTCTACCTTAAGTGGAGTACTTTGCATTTGTCCTTATTGAATTTCATCCTATTTACTTCAGACCATTTCTCCAGTTTGTCCAGATCATTTTGAATTTTAATCCTATCCTCCTAAGCAGAATTGATGTTCTGTGGATTAATGGGTGACTGGGGTTAGCTTAGTGGTTTGAGCATTGGCTTGCTAAACCTAGGGTTGTGAGTTCAATCCTTGAGGGGGCCACTTATGGATCTGGGGCAAAAATCAGTACTTGATCCTGCTAGTGAAGGCAGCAGGCTGGACTCGATGACCTTTCAGGGTCCCTTCCAGTTCTCTGAGATAGGTATATCTCCATATATTTGAATTTGTTTCAGCACAGGAGTTGGTGAAATTGCTGCCATCTGACTGCTGTCTGGTCTCTCACTTGAGTTACCAGTGATTAGTTGTTAACATAGAAAAATCCATCTTCCCAATTGATATTTATTAAGGCTCTTTACTGGAAGTCTTGTAGGCTGAATGAATGAACTAACCTTTAATTACTAGAGGGGTCTTTGCCATTTTGAATTATGTATTTGTTGGAACACTCCCCCTTGTCAATTTCAATTTTTTTCTCATACACTAGTGCAATGCTGCAGTGTTCAAATTACCATTCACTACAAGGAAGTATAGTATTGGAATTTAAAAAAGAAAAAAAAAACCTCCATAATCAAAACATTTTTAATTAGTATTAGCTTTTTAAGACCTGCATTCTATGCAACCTAAAATGTGGTCCAGAAATCACTGGTGGTCCAGTAAAAGATATCTCACCCACCTCTTTTCTGTCATCTCATTACATTTAGTTATTGTTTAGGCAGATTGGAGTCCAAACTACTACTGGCTATTAAGTGAACTTGGACAAATCACTTAGTCATTTCTGCCTTAATTTCAAATCTGTAAAATGGTGCTAATGATACTTGTCCTATAAACCATTTTGAGATCCTCAGATGGAAAGTGTTCTTGCCCTCCTTGAAGTCTGACTGTACAAGTATTCTTTAGTAGGTAGCCACGTCATTATGGAGACTAACAAGCTTTTCTATAGTTAACATTGAAGCTATTCTGGTAAGTCTTTTTTAACCACTTTCCCTAAGAATGCTAAAATCAAAGTAGTCCACCTGAAACTGTACACAGCATATTTGTCTGAGTTAGATTTTTATGCTGAACAGGCAAGGTATTTTATAGCTCTGAAGGTTCCAAAGCTCAGCTAAGAGTCATTTTATTAAATTTCCCAATGTGCTTCTAGCTTTTTGTATCTCAGGAACAGATTTAGCTAAATCTCTGTAATATTTTACAGGCCGAAGAGCCCTTTCAAAACCAGTGAAAGACCGATATTACCACGAATACTAAAGCACAGTTAGAATCATAAAATATCAGGGTTGGAAGGGATCTCAGGAGGTCATCTAGTCCAATCCCCTGCTCAAAGCAGGACCAATTCTCAACTAACTCATCCCAGCCAGGGCTTTGTCAAGCCTGACCTTAAAGACCTCTAAGGAAGGAGATTCCACCACCTCCCTAGGGAACCCATTCCAGTGCTTAAGCACCCTCCTAGTGAAAAAGTTTTTCCTAATATCCAACCAAGCCTTTCCCACTGCAACTTGCGACCATTACTCCTCGTTCTGTCATCTGATACCACTGAGAACAGTCTAGATCCATCCTCTTTGGAACCCATTTTCAAGTAGTTGAAAGCAGCTATCAAATCTCTCTTCATTCTTCTCTTCAGTAGACTAAATACGCCCAGTTCCCTCAGCCTCTCCTCATAAATCATATGCTCCAGCCCCCTACATTTTTGTTGCCCTCTGCTGGACTTTCCAGTTTTTCCACATCCTTCTTGTAGTGTGGGACCCAAAACTGGACACAGTACTCCAGATGAGGCCTCACCAGTGTCGAATAGAGGGGAATGATCATGCCTCGATCTGCTGGCAATGCCCTTACGTATACAGCCCAAAATGCCGTTAGCGTTCTTGGCAACAAGGGCACACTGACTAATATCCATCTTCTCGTCCACTGTAACCCCTAGGTCAGGGGTCGGAAACCTTTCAGAAATGTATGTGCCGAGTCTTCATTTATTCATTCTAACTTAAGATTTCGCGTGCCAGTAATAAATTTTAATGTTTTAGAAGGTCTCTTTCTGTAAGCCTATAATATATAACTAAACTATTGTTGTATGTAAAGTAAATAAGGTTTTTAAAATGTTTGAGAAGCTTCCTTTAAAATTAAACTAAAATGCAGAGCCCCCCAGACGAGTGGCCAGGGCCCAGGCAGTGCGAGTGCCACTGAAAATCAGCTCATGTGCCGCCTTCAGTATGTGTGCCATAGGTTGCCTACCCCTGTAGAACTGCTGCCTAGCAACTGGGTCCCTAGTATGTAGCAGTGCATGGGTTTCTTCCATCCTAAGTGCAGTATTCTACACTTGTCCTTGTTGAACCTCATCAGGTTTCTTTTGGCCCAGTCCTCTAATTTGTCTAGGGTCCTCTGTATGCTATCCCTACCCTCCCAGCATATCTATCACTCCTCCCAGTTTGGTGTCCTCTGCAAACTTGCTGAAGGTGCAGTACACGCCATCCTCCAGATCATTAATGAAGATATTGAACAAAACTGGCCCCAGGACTGACCCTTGGGGCAGTCTGCTTGATACCAGCTGCCAACTAGACATCAAACCATTAATCACTACCCATTGAGCCCGATGATCTAGCCAGCTTTCTATCCACCTTATAGTCCGTTCATCCAACCTATACTTCTTTAACTCGCTGGCAAGAATACTGTGGGAGACCATATCAAAAGCTTTGCTAAAGTTGAGGAATAACACATCCACTGCTTTCCCCTCATCCACAGAGCCAGTTATCTCCTCATAGAAGGCAATTAGGTTAGTCAGGCATGACTTGCCCTTGGTGAATCCATGCTGACTGTTCCTGATCACTTTCCTCTCCTCTAAGTGCTTCAGAATTGATTCCTTGAGGACCTGCTCCATAATTTTTCCAGGGACTGAGGTGACGCTGACTGGCCTGTGGTTCCTCAGGTGGTCCTCCTTCCCTTTTTTAAAGATGGGCACTACATTAGCCTTTTTCCAGTCATGTAGGACCTCCCCCGATCGCCATGAGTTTTCAGAGATAATGGCCAATGGCTCTGCAGTCATATCCGCTAACTCCTTTAGCACCCTTGGATGCAACGCATCCGGCCCCATGGACTTGTGCTTGTCCAGCTTTTCTAAATAGCTGTGAACCACTTTCTCCACAAGGGGCTGGTCACCTCCTCCCCACACTGTGCTGCCCAGTGCAGTGGTCTGGGAGCTGAGCTTGTTCGTGAAGACAGAGGCAAAAAAAGCATTGAGTACAGTAGTTTTTTCCACATCCTGTGTCACTAGGTTGCCTCCCTCATTCAATTGACTTAGTTACTCCAGTTTGCATGCTTTTCAGAGTGTGGATGGGTGGAGTGACTGGCAGTGAATCCAAATGAGAGTGGGTGTGGCTAGCCTTGAACAAGAGCAAGAAGGGAAGGCCATTTGAGGAACGCGGGGTCCTGAAGGGAGAGAGCCATATGTGGAGCTAGGAGGTTGTCTGGGAGACCATGGGGTTTGTCCCTGCATGGCTTGCAAGGTTTGTTGAGAGAGCTGTTATCGAGGAATCTCTTGAAGACTTTTTTAAAAACTATATCTTAACCCAGAGTTAAAGTTGCAAGAATTTATCCACTCTGCCAGAAACTCTAAATAGTTGTGGTTGTCAAACTAGTGCTTGTCTGGAAATTACAAGCTAAGGAACCAGTTTACAAAAATACCCTGTATTGAAAAGTATGGAAACAAATTTCTAGAGGTATCCAAAGAATCCTATTTATTGGCTTTTAATCTCCTGGGTGGTGGGTGAATCAGTGGATAAAGTTGTCTGTTTCTAGTTGTCACTGTTAAAGGTAGAATTATATTCATTTAAATGACTTAACTGAGCATTTATATGCCTTTGAATGTCTTGGGTTTTTTAAAACTGTATTTCCTCTCAAATTAACCTTTCTAGTCCCCCCAATCCAGTTAATTCTTTTCTGCATGTACTGCATTTTATTCCTCTGGTGTATAGCTTCCTATGCCCCTGTAATTTTGGGTTACGTGTGCACTAGTTATCTTGTTCCATATTGTATCACAAGCTTGTATCTACAACTTGCTGTCCATGGTCTCCTATATAGATCTTCTTCATCGTGGCTTTCCCCCATGTTAATTTTTTTCTGGATTTTCTTCAGGTAGAAGCTTTCTTTGGCTTGTCTACACAAGGTGCTCAGTCAGCAGTACAACAGTATTGGTGTAACTGCTCCAGTGGCTGAAACTCATTTAGACAGGGCCTCTATTCTGTACTGAATCTTAATTTCATGCCTCTCTGAGTCCCTGTTATTCATCTACACTGGTGTTCACGCTCTCTGTTTAGTATCCTTTGCACGTGTAGCTTGCTGTTAACCCATGTTCTAGGTTATTTGAGCATTTATAATTTTGTATCCCAAGTACCTGAGTAGGTAGGTTTTACCTCCTTGCTATCTGGAATGTGCTGTCATTTATTGCCCTTCATGCTACTTCAGACAGCTTTCAGTGAAACCCATATTCAGTTCAGTTTGAGGTTTTCAAGTGTGATTCTTGAGTCACCATGAGATTGTTCGTCTCAACTTTTTTCAAAAACAAGCAGTGAAGTGGTGCCTGATACAGGCTTCTGATTTACTTTTTACCGATGACTTTATTATTGAATCATGGGAGTCTTGCCATTAAATCCCCCTGTGTTACTGGGTGTAAAGTATGGCTCTGTAGTGTCCATATTGAGTTTAGTGAATTTTGCCATCTTGCTGAACATGTTACTCTTACTGTTTTGCAGGATCCTGATGGCGAGCATGCCAGAAGAGCAATGCAGAAGGCCATGGCAGCAGCTGGTGGCATGGGTATTGGCCCAGGACCAGGAGGCCCTGGAATGATCAACATACCACCCAGCATTCTCAATAATCCCAACATACCCAATGAGATTATCCATGCTTTACAGGCTGGGAGACTTGGAAGTACAGTATTTGTTGCAAATGTAAGTATGGTGTGATGTCTGGGCAGAAGATTTGGGATTTAACTGGATTAGGTACTGCTCTTCATTTGGAGAGCAATCTACCAGGAATCAGGCTTTATTCTGGCAAATTTACTTACTTTGAGTAATCAGACTAGATGATCCTGATGGTCCCTTCTGACTGTAGTCTATTAATAGTAGTGTTCTCTGTAACTAGTCCTATCATCTTCAGTTGGACTACCTGCTGAGGAAAGTACTACTTGACATTATGGGTAAGGTATTATCTTTTATTGGGCCAACTTTTGGCAAGAGATGCAAACTTTTGAGCTTACAGAGAGCTGTTGAGGTCTGGGAAACTCAAGGTCACAGCTAAATACAAGGAGGAACAGATTATTTAGAATAAGTAATAAACACATTTCAAAGTACTGTTCAAGGTGAAATGGTCTATTAACACCCCTCCAGTCACTGGGGGTAGGGGAGGGAATATAGTTATTGGAAATAGATTGTTGTAATAAGCCATAAAACCAGTGTCTCTTCAGCCCCTGATTTTTCGGGTCTAGCAAATTTATGAATTTAAGGACCTAGGCTCGTCTTTTGAAAGTGTTGTGCAGGTTTCCTTTGAAGATGTGGACTAATAGGTCAGATAGTGATCGCTTTGTGAAAAGCGTTCCCCCATGGGCAATATGGTGTTTCTTTTTTATCATTTTCCTGTGTGAGTTCATTCTAGAGCATGGTGATTTGGTTTGGTTTCACCCACATATTTGTTCAGGCATTTATTGGGTCCTCTTCACCTTGAATGATCCCTTGAAATGTTTTAACTACTTATTCTAAATAATCTGTTCCTCCTTGTGTTTAGCTGTGCCACTGAGTACATTTCCAGACCTGAAGAAGAGCTCCGTCTAAGCTGGAAAGCTTGTCTCTCTCACCAACAAAAGTTGGTCCAATAAAAGACACACACCTTGTATCCTGGGACCAACACGACTATAACAATGTTGCCTACATATTTGACATGAGTTGGGGTGACAGTATCATGCCTGAGATGAAATGCAGTATTCACGTGACATACAGCCAAACAGTGCACATTCCACATAATGACACCTCAATACTGCACCTGCATTGAATCTCCAGATTACTACATTACAGTATAAAGAAACATATCACTTTATTGGGGGAGGTATAGTTTGGTGGTTTGAGCATTGGCCTGCTAAACACAGGGTTGTGAGTTCAATCCTTGAGGGGGCCATTTAGGGATCTGGGGCAAAATCAATACTTGGTCCTGCTATTGAAGGCAGGGGGCTGGACTCAATGACCTTTCAGGGTCCCTTCCAGTTCTATGAGATAGGTATATCTCCATCTTATTTATTTATCATCATAGAATACTTCTTGCTGTGCACTTACACTGTAGCAAAACTCAGTAACTCAGTTAAAGGGTATTCTATCACTAATACTGATCAGTGGGAATCTTCTGGAGTTAAGGTACTCACTATGCATGAACGGCTTGTATTCACTTTGCTCTGGTTTGAAACTTTCATAGCTGACTATCTTTGAGTTAACACTTTCTGCCATTTTTGCAAAGATTATTGAATTTATTCTGAAATCTACAGCACCTAGTTCAGGAAGCTTTCAATAAACAATATTTGGGGCTACTTGTTGGGAGAAACATTACAGAACGTTTCAAACAGTGTGTTTTTCTTTCAGTTGGATTACAAGGTTGGCTGGAAGAAACTGAAGGAAGTGTTCAGCATGGCTGGGGTGGTTGTTCGAGCTGACATACTAGAAGACAAAGATGGCAAAAGTCGTGGAATTGGCACTGTTACTTTTGAACAATCTATTGAAGCTGTTCAGGCTATATGTATCCTTTCTGAAGAAATTCTGCAATAGTGAAGCAAAGACCCTTAAAATGAGGTTTTCCTACGTACCAGAGAAGACTTCCAGTGCATCATGTCCCATCTGATTCCTCATATGAAAGCAAATGGCAGACTAGTAGAATTGGCATTAGTTAAGAAACTCTGATAGTGCTTCTGTCTCTCTCACACTGAAATTAAGCACCATCATCTTGCCTCATGGTAATACATTGGCACCGGGTCATAGACGCTGAGGAAACCGGTGAAGAAACCTGGGTGTAAATGAGACTTTATTTTTGTCTAGCTTAAGTAAACTGTTGACTTGAGGAAACAAGAATGTATTGGAAAGGGGCTCCATTTTGGAACAACATATTGCATATCTTTGGCTGGAAATGTACACAGCTGCCTCTTAGGTGTACCTAATAATTAAACACAATATAGATTTGCTAGAGGGGTTTATTTTAAATCCCTTTACGGAGGACCAGAGAGGGAGATTGGGGGAGAAAGGTTTGTGGCATTCCCTGTTTTATGATGTATGAAGGTCTGGACCTTTATAAATGTACTTGCTTTTTATACTGTAAACTCTGGTCCTGTCTACTTTCACTTTCTTGGAAGACAGCTAATAAATGTGATAATCACAGATGCCAAGCAAATGGTCTTGATGCTGAGGGGAAACAAATTTTTATTCATATTTTTTCTCTGCGAGCATTTGTAGCAAATAAAGGAAGAGAGAATTTTACAATTCAACTTTTCAGTTAAAGGCTGAGCATTCAGAGTACTGTCTTCCAAATCAGGCATCCAGATAAAAGGGGAGACACACGATTTGATAGCTATGATGTTTTTAAGCTGATTCACAATGAGAGGGTGGATTAGAGAATGGGGTATATGTCAGGAATGAGGCTCATATAAGACTAAGTACTCTAGCATCTTATAGTAGAGGTACATGTGTCAAAATGGACATGTTGGAGGTTGAGTTTCAGGCCTGAGCAAAGTTGCTAAAGTTTCTGGAGTAGAGTTGATGTTCGGAGAAATTTAAATTGTCTTCTGGCTTTCAAATGCATAGTTTTTAATGATACATAATGTCTTGCAAATTTAAGGTGCCACAAGTACTCCTCATTCTTTTTGCTGATATAGACTAACACGGTTACCACTCTGAACCTGTCATAATGTCTTAAAGACTCTTTTGGTTAGGATTAAATATGTTTATAATCTTAATTTTTCCCAACCAAAAAAACACTGATTAAGATACCTTTGAAACTTCAGCTGATGGATTTTAAGTTCCAGGGAGGGAGAGCAAGGATGGCCAGACCAATGCTTCAGAGGGAATGGATGGAACAGGGCAATTATTGAATGTTCCATCTCATGTCGTCCAGTCCCAGCTTCTGGCAGTCAGAAGTTTAGAGACACCCAGAGAGCAGTGGTATGCTCCTTAACATCGTGGCTTATAGCCATTGATGGACCTATCCTTTATGAACCCAGCTATATTTTTGTGCTTCACAACATCCCCGGCAGTGAGTTCCACAGATTGTGTTGTGTGAAGAAGTAGTTCCTTATGTTTTAAACAATTTCATTGGGTGGCTCCTGGGTTCTTGTGTTTATGTGAAAGGGTAAATAACACTTCCTTATTGACTTTCTCCGTTACATTTATGATTTTATAGATGTCTGTCTTTTCTCCCAATAGTCAACTCTTTTCTGAACTGAACAGTCAGTCGTATTAATCTGTCCTTATGGTAGCTGTTCCATACCTCTAATCACTTTTGCCCTTCTCTGTACTCTTCCAATTCTAAGATCTTTTTTGAGATGGGACGGTCAGAACTGCATGCAGTATTCAAAGTGTGGGTGTACTATGGATGTATGTAGTGGCATTGTAGTATTTTCTGTCATCTTTATTCATTTCCTAATGGTTCCTAACATTGTTAACCATTTTGACTTCTGCTGCACATTAAGCAGGTGTTTTCAGAAAACTATCCACAATGACTCTAAGATCTTTCTTGAGCCATAAAAGCTAATATAGCCCTCATCATTTTGTATGTGTAGTTAGGATTGTTTTCCAGTGTGCATTACTTTGTATTTATCAATATTGAATTAATATGCCATTTATTGCCAGTCACCCAGTCCAGTGAGATCCCTTTGTAACTCTCCACAGTCAGCATTGGATTTGAGTAATTTTTTATTGTCTGCAAACTATGCCACTTCACTGTTTACCCCTTTTTCCAGGTCAATTATGAATTTGTTGAATGGCACTAGTCCCGGTACAGATCCTTGTGGGGGGGACTCTGGTATTTATCTCTCGCCTCTATGAAAACTGAGCATTTATTCCTATCCTTTGTGTCCTATCTCTTAACTAGTTACTGATACACAAGTTACCAGTTATTTATTCCATGGCTGCCTATTTTGCTTAAGAGCCTCCGTGCTGTGGGGTGGGGTTGATACACTGCCAGACATTAATAGCAGTGCAGCTTCAAACTTTAAGTTCTTTTTAGCAGTAAGATTTTTGGACTAATATTTTGAAAAAAACATCCTTAACTTAAGTATTAGCAATGTTCAACGGGCAGCTGCTTTTTGACAGACCAATGCATGTAAAAATGGTAAGTATATTCAGTCCTCTTACTGTGTAATGTGATATCAGAACATGTGTTGGATATCTCATGGCTGGCATTCAAACTGTGGTCCATGGAACACTCACAGATTGAGAACCAAGCAATGTGTTAATCTGGTGTGGCAGAGGAAGGCAAGGAGAGAAATGGAGGTCAACTGTGAGGATTGTTTCGTCACATTTAGTTTGTAGGATGAAATGTGAGAGGTCATCAGACTCATTAAGCACTCAGAACTCTGCACCATCGTGCTGCTGCTTCAAAACCCAGCCTAAACACATAGGAAACACAAGCAGCTACCATAGAATGGTTGTGTGGCAGCATAACCGAGGCAAAGGATCAAATGAATCTGGATTTTGAACTAGTTTCATCACTCAAAGCTGGAATAACATTTTGTTTACTGGTACATATGTCTTATGGATAGGATTGCTGTTTGTAGAGCACTCTTGAGGACAGCGGCAATTGCTTTAACAGAACGCTTTAGTGCAGGTTAAAATAATTTTATTTACTCCATCAGTAAGCATCTAAACGATTTAAATGCATTTGTATTGTTAGTGTAGCTAAATGCAGATTTCCAAGTTTCCCCTATTGCTATTTCTCAAGTTGCATTGAGGAGGCTAAAGTGCCAGTGCCTTGCCCATAGAGAATTCTCTTCTCGGGTAATCCCCCAAAACGTAACTTCAGGAAATGGCCATATTTATGAATTCCGTACTTGGCAGTAAGTCCATAGTACAGTTGTGGACGTTGTTTGCCAGGAATTGTCATAGCTTTCAGAGGGTTGGTTCCATTAAAAGGTGCTGCCAGTAATCTCGTGTGGGATTTAATGCTGTTTAATTGTTTTCAGGATGAGCGAGCCTTTCCAAAGGGAGACTTCTTCCCTCCAGAACGACCCCAACAGCTTCCTCGTAAGTTTCTTTAAAATTGACACCTTGAATTTATGGCTTGCAGGAGTTCAGTTTGCTATACTGCAGGAATGGTGCGGGAAAGCCTCCTTGTCAAAGAGTGCCATAAAGCTGATATTGCTAGGTGAGGTGGGGAAGGGCTTTTATTCCAGGTACTCCCTAATACTCAAGGCAACAGGAGAGGTTAGCCTCTGTGGTTTGGGGATCCCTCAATCAGTTCTGGGTCAAAGGAAAGTCAAGATGGTGTCTGGAAACATTATGCCTCTTAAAGGAAGGAGGCTGGCTTTGTGCTTTGGATTCTATAGCATTCAAGGATCCACAGGGATGCATCTACAATCCCTAGTAAGTGCATCTGTATGTGAGAAGGAAGTTGGCTGTTTCCTTACCTTGGCTATTGCGTGATCAAGAACAATACTCTAAAAAGGATGAGATGTTCCCCACTGGATTGCCACTGATCTCAAACGGAGGGGTGTTAACTTTTATATTAACTCATTTCTTATCCTCCATCATCCAGAAGTAAACGTTCATTCTTTTTTCCATCTTGCTGTTTAGAAGACTTTCAGCTCTTGCATTAGGGCTGACCTTTGAAAGTACCTAAATGGAGATTGGGAGGGAGATGCTTGAGGAAGTAGAGAGGTGGTATCGCACCACCAATCATCGATATTTCAGATCCAACTTCAGAGCTTCGAGAGTTCCCACTTACTCAAGTGCTAGAAATACAGACCTAAGAGTGGGAATCCACTGAGATCTTCAGAACAAAATAGAAATTTTATCACTTTAAGAACAAAGCTTGCTATCATCTCTTCCTCTCCCCAAAAAATTACTTTTTTCTCTAGATGGGCTTGGTGGCATTGGCATGGGATTAGGACCAGGAGGACAGCCTATTGATGCAAATCATTTAAACAAAGGCATGGTAATGCCCAACATGGGACCTGGAGGTAAGAAAATCACACTTCTTACTGTGTGTGTGCTTCATTAAGTCTTTTTCCTAGCTTTTCATATGACCTAGGGTTGCTCCATTCCAGTAAAGAGAACCCAAAACGTGCTTCAAAAAATCCAAACTGCTGAAGTGTTTTTCCTCCGTGATTATCCAAACTAGAGTGACTTTACGTACCACCGTAAATTCTAAATGAATAGATGGAACATCACGCTCACATACCACCCATGGTACATATACCACATTTTGGGAACCCCTGGCCTAGTACATGTCTCATTTTCTGGTTCTTGTACACTAGGAGCAAACAGTACAAGGGGATGTTAAACTTTCAAAGTAGTCTTCTGTTGAAAACTTCTTAATGAGTTTGGAAAGCTTTTTGATTTCAGAAATCTACATTTAGACCTCTAACTCCTTGATACAGTGTTCCCTCTAATCAGTGTTCCTCTATGGTAATATTCTGAGGTGGGATTGTTTGTGCTTCGGTCAGGCTTTCTTTTTATGTCCAGTAGGGAAGTGGCACTTCACTTGAAGCTATAATGCTTCTTGTCAAAATAGAACACAGAAGTTCCAAATCAGATACCTGAAGGTGTTGCATTTCAAAGTATTGTCATAATTCGTAAGTGATTTGTGGCTTCCTGCTAAATACCAAACATCAGTAACTGATGATTTCACCTCCATTTAGAATCCATAATTCTAAGTTGCCTGGAAAATGAATACTGGATTCATTACATGCTACTGTGAAAGAACCAATTATGAAGTTGCATTTCTAACAACTTTCAATTTGAGTATGCTCATGATTTTTCTGCTGTTTTGTCCTTTTAGAAAGGATTCCATGTCATTTTCTCCCCAAAGAGCTCTTGTTAGTAGATCCGCTCGTTCACTGCTTTTCTCAGTATAAGCTTTTAAAACAAAATCTAAGTCTGCATTCCTGCAAAGTAACTTGAGGAGCTGAAACATCAGACTGATTGTCTTCATGTGTAATTCCATCTCTAAATAAAGCTTTCTTTTTTTATTTTGAGGAATGGGAATGGAAGGCATGGGCTTTGGAATAAATAAAATGGGAGGTAAGCTACTGTATATGCATTTCTGAAGTGCAAATAGCTTTTTCATATATAGATGTATCTTTATCTGTCTTTGGTATTAGCTATCATTTATGTAGGCTGACATCTCCCTGGAAATACCTTAATTTAGGAAGAATAATGCCAAGATAAGCATTTGTTTACTTGGAAACAGTCACTGAGTCAGTAGTGACCCTTGTTTTTAAAGCAGTAATAAATTACCATATGTTGTGCTAATAGGTATTGTGCTCCTGGAGGGGTGAGATTTTCAGATGAAATATAAATCAAGATGTTAACCAGCTTTGACTCTTAACTGCTGCTGGATATTTACAAAAGTTAGAGCATGGGCTTGTGGCCATATTCCATCTTGAGACTAAACTGAACAGTTCCATTACAAGGAATTTCTTGTTAATGATGATTTTAATTTTGTAAACATTTTCTTATGCCTCCAAGGTGTACCATTTTGATGGCATTTTACATGTGGCTGCTTTTCCTAGAATATTCCTAGCAATATTACCAAAGAGTAAATAGGTGGAATAACACATTCTGATCTAGTGTGGTGACTTATTTGAAATGCTCTTTTTAATGTCACCTTTATCTTAGAGATACTATAATTTGTTTCAGGAATGGAGGGTCCTTTTGGTGGCATAGACAACCTGGGTCGCTTTCCGTCTGGAATGAATATGGGCAGAATGAGTGGTGAGGCAATGATTCCTACATTATAGACCCCCAGCCTCAGTAAATGTCTTGTCATGGAACTTTTCAAATTTGGATGGTCTAATTGGATGAGTAATGATGCAATCCTGTTGGAGCATTGTATGCTGTAAGGCTACCTACGAAAGAAAGGAAAAGAAGACATTTCCTTTATATTGTGTAAAGAGAACCTGAAAGCTTTATTTTTTTGCTTGTTTTTACCACTAGCCGTAACAGCAGTGTCAAGTTTAACTTTTGTTGTAGGTCTCCCTGGAAAAAACTGGAGTTTTCTCAATCTTTTCTTGTTGGAATGGGAGTGACGCATATTCAACAAATCTCATTTTTCCACTTGTTAAACATTTCAGTTAAAGATGCCAACAAACAGTTCCAACCACCATGATTAAAAATTCCTTTCCCCGCTCAGGTTTCACTTGTGATAGCCCTTTTTACTCAGTTCCCTAGTCTTCTGGGATGGATAAGACCTTACCTTCACATGTAAATAAAATTAGGGAAACCCTTGAGTTTTGAGAACTGACTCAGCCTTTTTTTATTCATCATGAGGAAGCAAAAACGATCACAATCAATCTTTCCCTTGCAGAGTCACACTTAAAAATAAACACTTGTTTGCTCTTATGGGGTATGAAACAGCCTAAAATTTCCAGAGCTTTTCCTGACAGCTTTCTAACACTGAAATCCTAACTTTGAGGAAATCTTTGCTAGCTCTTGAGATGACCTGGATAGAGTGATATTACAGTTGTACCTGAAAAGGTCTGGCTCCCTCCTCATCGTAAGTAGGTTGAGAGAGGAGTGTTGATGTTCTGTTAAGGGACAGAGCAGGATCTTGAGTTAGTCCAATGTAATCCATAGATACATGTCCTCCACACACCTTGCCAAGATCCACTAGGAAAAGGAAGTGCAAGGATCTGAAATTTCTGTGTGTGTGTGTGTGTGTGTGTATGTAAAAGCAAGCAAACAAAACTCCACGAGTAGGGGGGTCTATACCTCTAAGAAGCAGTACATGGCAAAACACTTGTCTCTTGTAATATTTTAGGAGGTGAACTGTGAAACATGTTCTCTTCAAAATGTCTAAGTTGCCCTGGAAATATACTAAATTAATACTTTCTGCAGAGATGGATCGTGCAATGGGTGGAGGATTTGACAGAGACTTTGGAAGAAATGAGATGGGAATGTCTCGTAGTTTTGGAGACACCCTGGACAGGGGAATAGGTAAGCAAACGAAGGCTGTATTTGTGCTATGGGCTATTCATCTGAATTGTGCTCACAATAGTGACAAGTAATGTTGGGAATAATCTCTTCTGCTGTGGTATGAGAATCTAGTTGCAACTTCGACTAAAATTTAGTGTACTCCCTAAAATGTATTTGAAACCATGCCTTTTGAGAAACTAAGGGTACATCTACAGTACGAAATTAATTCGAAGTTATTTTATTCGAATTTCCTGAATCAAGTTCATATATTCGATGTTGTGTCCCCACTAAAGTGCATGAATTCGGCGGAGTGCGTCCACAGTATCGAGGCTAGCATCAAATGGCGAGTGTTGCACTGTGGTAGCTATCCCACAGTTCCCGCAGTCTCTGCACCCATTGGAATTGTGGATTAAGCTCCCAATGCATGATGGGGCAGAAACATTCTCGTGGGTTTTTCTGGGTGCGTGCTGTCACTCACTCCTCCCTCCGTGAAAGCTATGGCAGATGCCATGCTGCCAGCAGACTTTTCCGCCACTTCTTCCATGTTGTTGGTCCTGGGCTCCCATGGAAGCTACAGAAGGCAACAATTCCCTGCTGTTTCTCGGCCATCGTGAACAGAGTCGCACAGAAAGCGGCGGAAGCTGTCCTGGGCTCCCATGGAAGCTACAGAAGATAACCATTTACCACCTTTTATTGGCCATCTTGAACCGAACCGCTCATTTCGTGCCCTTTTTCAAGGATTACTCGTACAGGCGCCATTGTGCGGCAAACATGGAGCCCGCTCAGATCTCTGCTGTGGTTTTGACCATTGTAAATACCTCACGCATTATCCAGCAGTATGTTCAGTACCTGCAAAACCGGACGAGGAAGCGACAGTGTGATTACTATATTGATGAGGACATGGACACAGACGTTCCTAGATGCACGGCATGTGGTGATTGGGAGATCATGGTGACATTGGGCCAAGTTCATCCCGTGGAATGCCGACTCTGGGCCCGGGAAACAAGCACAGACTGGTGGGACCACATAGTGTCACAGGTCTGGGATGATTCCCCGTGGTTGTGAAACTTGTATGCGTAGGGCCACTTCCATGGAACTTTGTGACGTGCTGTCCCCTGCCCTGAAGCACAAACACACCAAAATGAGAGCAGCCCTCACCATTGAGAAGCGAGTGGCCATAGCACTGTGGAAGCTTGCAACGCCCGACAGCTACTGGTCAGTCGGGAATCAGTTTGGAGTGGGCAAATCTACTGTAGGGGCTGCTGTGCTGCAAGTAGCCAACACAGTCTTTGAGCAGCTGCTATCAAGGGTAGTGACTTTGGGAAATGTGCAGACCACTGTGGATGGCATTAATGCACTGGGGTTCCCTATCTGCGGCGGGGCGAGAGACGGAACGCATATCCCAATCTTGGCCCCGGCACACCGTGGCAGCCAGTACATAAACCACAAGGGGTACTTTTCCATGGTGCTGCAAGCACTGGTGGATCACAAGGGACATTTCACCAACATCAACATGGGATGGCCGGGAAAAGTGCATGACGCTCACATCTTCAGGAACTCTGTTCTGTTTGAACAGCTGCAGGAAGGGACTTCCTTCCTAGACCAGAAAATTTGCTGTTGGGGATGTTGAAATGCCTGTAGTTATCCTCGGGGACCCAGCCTACCCCTTAATGCCATGGCTCCTGAAGCCGTACACAGGCAGACTGGACAGTAGTAAGGAGCAGTTCAACTATAGGCTGAGCAAGTGCAGAATGGTGGTGGAGTGTGCTTTTGGATGTTTGATAGGGCGCTGGCGCAGTTTACTGGCTTGGTTAGATTTCAGCACAACCAGTATTCCAATTGTAATTGCTGCTTGTTGTGTGCTCCACAATCTCAGTGAGCATAAGGGGGAGACTTTAATGGCGGGGTGGGAGGTTGAGGCAACTTGCTTGGCTCCAGTTTCACACAGCTAGACAACAGGGTGATTAGAAGAGTGCAGCAGGGCACACTGCGCATCACAGAAGCTTTGAAAGCCAGTTTCATGACTGGCCAGGGTACGGTGTGACAGTTGTTTGTTTCTCTTTAAGTTACCCTCGCCATATATATATATATATATATATATATATATATATATATATATATATATATATATATATATATATATATGAAAGGAAATATGTTTTAAAAACTGTTCTTTATTATTTGATGCATAGCGCATTGAGAGAAATTAGAAGGTAGACTAGGGGTGGGGGATTGGGTTAGGGGGGTGGAGGAGGAGGGAAAAACAAGTCGAGAAACCAAATCAAAAGCTCGCATATGCCAGCTTTCTGGTGCTTGGGCAATTCTCGGGTTGAGTGTGTGGGTCCCCGTAGCCTCCCCCCTCGTGTTCTTGGCCGTGTGGGTGAGGAGGTTATGGAACTTGGGGAGGAGGAGTTTGATTATACAGGGGCTGCAGTGGCAGTCTGTGGTCTTGCTGCCTTTCCCGCATTAGATCCACCATACAGCGGAGCATGTCAGTTTGCTCCCCCATGAGCTTGACTATAGTGTCCTGCCTGCTCTCATCGCATGCCCCTCCTCTCTTCATGTTCCTGTAATGCTTTATTGGACTCTGCAATTGTTTGCCTCTATGCATTCAGCTGGGCCCTATCAGTGCCAAGTTCATTTTTTCCGCCTTCTAACCTGGACCAGCCTCTGGGATGGAGTAGATGGAGGCCGTGTTGAAACATTTGCACCTGCGGGAGGAGAAAAAGGGAGGGTAGTATTTTAAAAAATACACTGCAGAGAACAAAGGGGGCACTTTGGTGTGAGTAAGCCATCACACACAGCCAGGCAACAGAATTCATCTTGCAGGCAGCCCCTAGGGGCACGCAGGGTTCTGCTTCTTCTACATTCATTTAGATGGTTTCAAATGGCTGGGCCCCCTTTCCCATAGCAAGCAATGCCTGGTGGATTTGCCATATAAAAGGAGGGCCTGGCCTGCAGGCTGTCTGGGATGACCACTGCACACAACCACCCCCCGCCCGGCTCCGATCAGGCTCAGAGCAGGGATGAGCCATTTACTCTAAATGCGAACAACCCAGCATGGCTGGGTTTCCCCCACCGCGTGGCTCCGATCAGGCTCTCATTCACCAGAAGTACCTCCAGGGTCATGGAACAGGAGCCCGCCTTGGGAGTGAGGGGAGGCTATTGGATCCTGGTGGGGGGTGAGGGGGAGAACGGATTCCCCACTTGCTCCCTGTGCACTATCCTCCTCCTCCTCCTCCTTCGTCTTCCAATGTCTCTTCCTTCTCTCTCCGTGCAATTCCTCCCTTGCAGGTGTCCACAGACAGTGGTGGGGTAGTGGTGGCATCACCCCCCCCCTTGCATGCAGCTCATGGTAAAAGTGCAATGTATGGGGCTGTGACCCAGAGCTCCTGTTTGCCTCCCTGGCTTTTTGGTATGCTTGCCTGAGCTCCGTGATTTTTTGTACAACACTGCTCTGTGTCCCTGGAGTAGCCTCTTTCCATCAAGGCCCCGGAGACTTTAGCGTAGGTATTTGCGTTCCTCTTTTTGGAACATAGTTCTGCCATAACAGACTCATCTCCCCAGCATGTGATGAAATCTAGTACCTCACGTTTGGACCATGCTGGGGCTCATCTTCGAATCTGGGACTGTGAGATCTCCTGTGATGGTGGACTGTGCTGATGGTGACCAAACAGGAAATGAAATTCAAAAGTTCCTGGGGCTTTTCCTGCCCACCTTCCTAGTGCATTGGAGTTGAGAGTGTTGATCAGAGCGGTCGCAAGGGAGCATCCTGGGATAGCTCCCGGAGGCCAATAACGTTGAATTACGTCCACAATACTTTTAACCCAGGATTACGATCTCGATTCAAGCACTACTCCACTTGCTGAGGTGGAGAACAGAAATCGAATTAAAGAGCCCTTTAAATTGGAAAAAAAAGTTTGGTCATGTGGACAAGATCTTTTTCTTTCTGAAATAACTCGGCTAATTCCGAAATACCAGGCTAGTGTAGACCAGGCCTAAGTGTTCTCATGAGCTGTATGGGAGGTATCCAGACTGAGTGGTTCTTCAAGTGATTACATGAGTGCATTCTGCACACAGTCAGTCATAGGGAATTTTTCCCTCAGTGGTACCTGTTGGCCTGACTAAAGTGCTCTCTGCTGCTGCACACCATTATGTGCTGGTATAAAGAGCCACTATACTTCCTCCTTACCACCTAAGACCGCTCTCATTATCTGTTCACCGTGCTACTTTTGGCCTGTCAGCAGCTTGTTGAGTTTTTAGGAAAGTATGACAGTGGTAGCTGCTTTTCTGAGGAGTCTCAGAGTACAAGTCTACCCTGCCCTGGATGACTGGCTAGTCAGAGGCCAGTCCAGGGTTCAGGTACTGTCAAGTCTCTCTCATTTAGTCAATTTGTAAAACCCTGGATCCACTGATCGACTTAGAAAAAGCTACTTTGCCCAGATAAGAGGATAGAGTTCATAGGAGCAGTGCTAGACTCTACTCAGGCCAGAGCTTTCCTTCCCGATATAAGGTTCCAAACGGTTCGATTTCTTGTTGCTGATCTCAGTGCTTACCAGCAACAGCTCAAAACTGTCTGAGGCGCTGGGGCATATGACACATACATAGTTCAGCGTGCCAGCCTACATCTTAGGACTCTTCAGAGCTGTCTGACCTCTGTTTATTCATCAAATCTTCAACATCAGAACTCTCTGCTAAATGTGCCCTCTTGAGTATTGACTTCTCTAGACTGGTGAACAAACCTAGTCAGTGTTTGTGCAGGTGTTGCCTTTGTCCGCCCTCAATCTTTGCTGATGGACATGTCTGCCCTGGGGTGAGCGGCTCATCTGTTCCCCTCCATACTCAGGTTTTATGTCCCGCAAGGGGACCTCGCTCTATATATCAGCAGCAGGGACCATGGAAAAGTCTGTTCTCTGACAACACAGTGGCAATCTTTTACTTCAGCAGGCAGGGAAGAGCTTGCTCTTCCCCACTGTGTCGAGGCAAGTCAGAAATGGAATATTGGAGCACCAGTTCAATCATTCTTGAAGCCTCTTACCTTCCAGGGCACAGAATGAACAGGCAGACTGCCAAAGTGGATCATTTACGAGTCCGCCATAAGTGGTCTTTTGGACCAGATGTAGCCAGATGCATTTTCCAGAGAAGAAGAATCCTCATATAGGTTTACTTGCAACCAAAACCCAACAGGAAATGCCATCAATTTTCTATCTACCAGGTGGCAGTCCCATTTTCATCAGACACTTTCCTGATACCCTGGATAAACCTTACTATGCTTTCCCAATTCCACTCTTACAGTGTTGCTAAAGGTCAAACTGGATCATGCCGTCTATGTTAATAGCCTCAGAGTGGCCCCGGCAGCACTGGTTCCCCACTCCCCTGGATCTGTCACTGGAGGCTCTGATTTTGTTTCCATTGGACCTAAACTTAATCTCACAAGATCACAGTCAGCTCTTGCACCCAAACCTATGGGCAGGAACATTAACAGCCTGGACACTCTATGGCTAAATCCTAGATGAGTCTGTGAACTTGTTCCAAGCAGATGACTTGTTGAATAGTAGAAAGTCCTCCATGTTGAAGTGGAAGTGTTTTTTCTATCTTTTGCCAGTGCAGTCCTCAGTTCAGCATCTCCTGGATAACTTAACTGCACCTAAAACATCAGAGTTTGGCAATTCTCACTTAGTAGCGGTATCAGCTTTCCATCCTCACATGGACAAACGTTCTGTATTTTCTAATGATATAACAATGAGATTTTTGAGGGTCCATCCTAGTCCATTTAGAGCTCATTGTTATGGCTCTAGTAAAATCTACATTTTTTTAAACAAATACATTCCCATTATTTTGAGATATACAGAGCTAGTATGTGGAAATCATTTCACAGTTTCATAACATAACATATGCATTGGATATGGCATCCGATCCCAGCGTAGTAAAACGGTACTCTAATCCTTCTGCAAGTAGAACTCCACATCGCTCCATCCAATTTACTTTGTTGCTGCCAGGCTGTCCCAAGAGTGGGAATATGCAGAGGACACTTGAAGAAATTGAGAGGTTACTTGTAACTGGAGTTCTCTGAGAGGGACTCTGCATATTCACACCCCCTCACCCGTTCCCTGTCCCTGTCGAGTCCAAATGTAAAATACCCTAATTTTTCTGCTGTCAGAGAACTCTGGTTACAAGTAACCAACCTTCATTTTAAATTAGTTCATGTGGTTAGCAGGTAGCTTTTAAACATCAGTGAAAGGATGTGAACCACTCTGATCCACTTATGTACTGCCTTTACCTTAGCTTATGTTAGTTGAAATTTTATAGTTAATAGTTTTTAGAATAAGTTTAGTTTAGATTTAGACTGGATCGTAAATTTAAAGGCAGCTTTATTGTTCAGTATGCACGATCCCAGTGTGAAGAAACACTAGTTCAAGCGGTGCAGCTGGCATCTCATGCACATATCGGATGTCTAAAATGATTCAGGGAGAACCATTCCCTGGCACATTGTGCTATCTGTACCACATTTGCACCTCAGGCCCAGAAAGAAAGACCAAATAAACTTCAGGCCCATTTATTACTGTTTAAATTTTGTGGTGTACTATAATGCCAGCACTGTTTGCAAAAATGTCAGAGTACATCAGCATCTCGTTCTTCAACATAATCATTCTTCAGAAATATTGGGAAGTTGTAAATGAGCCTGAGTGCAAACATGCCTTTTTTTCCCCTTTGAGCCACAGTCGGGTTCAAATTTGTCTTAAGATACAAATGAGCATGCAACATTTAAATACCATGAGCTTATCCCTTCGTAATCAAACACACCTGCTAGCTGAGACTACTTCCTAGGCATGAGCTGAAGATGTTCGCTGTAAGCAGTACAAATACCATATGTTAAGCTACAGTTGCTCAATAGATGGCAGTATGCTCTCACAAATGCGCAGAGTGCCTAATCCTGCTCAGACAGTTGCCAAAAGTCAAACAATTGTTAAGTTAAGTTTTTCTTCTCTCCACATTAAAAAGCTAAATATACTGCATGCTTTTGCCTTGGCAGTGAATACTTGCACTGGAATCTGTTGGATTTTGGCACCCAGGAGAAAGCTAAAACTATTGGCTTGCATCTGTTTACCACTTCTGGCTGGCAGGAGCAGAGTCTATTCCGATCCTTTTGGGAGAAGGGTCTTGAACTCATTCTACTCCCAGCAACTAGCTACCTCACTGCCCAACCCCAATATCTGCTAGTGCTTGAGCAGGCTTATGTTTTGACAGCTGAAGTTACACTTAAGTTGTTGATGTGAGCTGTGAACACAAATCCAACAACTGTTCTCTTGAATTTGCAAACGGCTTCAAACACTGCATCTCTTTAACACTTGGTTCACATTTGAAAGCGCTATGTGTAAGGGCTAGAAACTTGACTTCTCATTTAAAAAAAAATCTAGGTTCTCAAGCACAGTTCTGCTTCAGAATCTGCAACTAGGGAATGCACAGGACACTAACAAATTGTACAGTTTCAAACATCAAGAATATCCAGGTGCATAAAATTTAATATCCTCTTCACATGATTACAAATAATGAAGTCTCAATGTATTGTGTTCTAGGTGGAAGTGCCAGCATTCCTGGAATTGAGAGGATGGCACCCGGCATTGATCGTCTGGGTGCGGGAATAGAAAGAATACCTTCTGGGATGGGACATGGGATGGAGAGAGTAGGGTCTGAAATAGATAGAATGGGTCTTGTTTTGGATCGCATGGGTTCTAATGTAGATCGAATGGCCCCAGGAATTGATCGAATGGCCCCTCTGGGCATAGACCACATAGCTTCTAGCATTGACAGAATGGGCCCAACCATTGAGCGAATGGGTTCTGGTATAGAAAGAATGGGTTCTGGAATAGGTTTTGGTATTGATAGAATGGGTACTGCTATTGATCGTGTTAGTACAACTATGGACAGAATGGGCTCAGGAGTAGATCGCATGGGTTCTGGCATGGATAGGATGGGTCTAAGTATGGATCGTATGGTACCTGCTGGAATGGGAACTGGAATGGGTCAAGTTATAGATAGAATGCCAACTGGGCTAGATCGCATGGGGGCCACTAGTATGGACAGAATGGGATTGGATCGCATGGGGGCCACTAGTATGGACAGAATGGGATTGGATCGTATGGGGGCCACTAATATGGAGAGAATGGGGCCTACCATGGGGCAGGGAATGGGGGCAGGTATAGATCGGATGGGACTTGCAATGGGAAGCAGTTTTGAAAGAACAATGGACATGGAGCGTGGGAACTTCGCAGGCAGTTTTGCAGGCACTCTTGGAGGAACTGGAGGACCTGCAGCTGGGGTGGCCAGAAAAGCCTGCCAGATATTTGTGAGAAATGTGAGTAACACTTCCATAATCTAGATAACTGCACAAAACTCTTGTGTTGGTGCTTAGAGGGTGAAGAAATGCCAGGACTAAGTTGCATGTTTTGATGGCTTCAGTTAGACTAAGTATTTGTGTAGTCTCCATCAAATGTATTAATGCTGCACAGGGAACAGTTTTATAGAAGGTCTGAGTAGAAAAATCTTTCATTTAATTGGTACTAACTGGACACACAACCCTCCACACTGGTAAGTGCGGACAGTACAATGCTGTGTGTTCCATGTGTGTTATACTTCGGTGCTAGCAACTCTTAATTATTATATTGATAAACCATGGAACAGATACTCAGTGAGTGACTGCTTTCTTTCTCCAGCTTCCTTTTGATTTCACATGGAAAATGCTGAAGGACAAATTTAATGAGTGTGGTAAGTTACTTTATACTACTGAAGAACCTCCACACAACCTTACTGTAGGACAAAATCATTATGTAACACATGATTCAGAGAATTTGATAACTTAAACTGCTGCCTGTACTACTTAACCAAAACTTCCTACAAACCTAGGAAAATATTAGATATTAGCAAAAACTTACACAGTCCTCAACTGTCAGGTTTTTATCCTTCCCAATAATTGTGCTTTCCTCCAAAAGTAATACGCAGTAATTGTACATCTTTCCTGCAATAGTTGGAGACAGCCTGGGTACGTCAGGCTTTCTAGTAATCCCATCCCTACCAGTAACTGTAAATAATTGTTTCTTACAGGAGTTGAATAGATCAGACAATTCTAAGTACTCCTTTAATGCAAAACTGTAGTGTAAATATGCCCTACTAAAATAGAGACTTTCTTCTGTAACATTGAGCCATGAGCCCAGAATTCCACTTGCTGGTTATAGGTTAATGCCAACATTCCATGACTCTTCTTCACTTTAAAACTCTAGTCCTGTGTCTTACCAGATTCATCCAATAAAAGATTAAATTGAAATCTAACTGAATTCCTTTAATCTTTAAATCATCTCCAGTAATGTAACACTAAAGTGAGAGGAGGAAATGGCTTCATTTACAAGTGTTCATTATGTACATCATGGGGTCTCAACATGGGAGAGGGTGGCAGGTCTCAAGTAGGTCCAGAAGGACTTGTCTTTTGGACCAGATGGGAGGCAGATTCAGAAATTCTTCCTCTTATTATGCAGAGGAAAAGTATGGAAAAGATTGAGAACTGCTGGCACAGATGATATGCCTTCCATGTAGAAATATTTCAGAACACAAATTAAGTTTAGAATCATTCAGTTAATTGTCATGTATTTTCCCTGCTGTGCTGTAAGTGTTGCCGGCACAGAGTGCCCGAGGGTGGCAACGGTTGGGTCCGTTGCCCGGTGTGCTTCACATCCAATTAAACACACCAGGGTGGAGAAGTAACCAAACTTTATTTGAGCTCAAATAAGACACCTGGAGCCACACACGACTCAGATCAAGCGTGCCAAACAAACAGCTTACCTAACTATTTATACTGGAACCAAAACTGATACACATAACATGATCTGTCACTCACACAGTCCCCACCCAAGGCTAAGTCTGCCTAGTAACAGTTCAGTTTCCCACTTAAAGGTTAAATCTGTCCAGCAACTGAGGGAGTAGAAGTAGCCCCTCCCAACAAGGGCAACCTGAGGTCAAACATGGAGGAGTAAAACTCAAAATGGAGGAGCTGGTACACTATGGCTCAGAACAAGAGAACTTCATCGGCTCTCATGGCCTTCCATTCTCCCGAATTACCTGGGTTATACCAAGTGCGTCCCCAACATAAGGATTTCTGGATGTGGGTAGATCGATCCAACAGATTAATCTTACAATGATGTGGCTCATGTATTTTTGCTGGAATGGCTTTGTAGGGATATCTGGGGAGGGGGATGCCAGATATGAAGCTGTTTGACGAGTTTGAGTTTTACTTACCTATAGTTAGTCCCACATGCTGACTCCTTGTTCGTTCCATCAGTGAATAACAGTAATACTGCACTGTGGCCTTCAGTACAAAATAGAGAGGAGCATCAATGCACCCTTCCTGTAAACTCCTTAAAAAGGGGGACAAGTCTTGTCTGGCTCTCTCAAAACTGAGTGTCAAGCTGCATCTTCTTAAAACTGGGAAATGCTTGAAAGGGGTGGCTCAGTGGAAAGAAACAGATTCCAAACAAATATGTTAAGTGAGGCACATGTTTAATTTTGAGAACAATCCTTTATATAAAAGTATGGTCAATCACACCTGAAATGTTTCTGCTGCATTTGACTCCAAAATATGTTCTAAATGTACATCTTTTTATCACTGTATTTGGAATGCTCTATTGGAGATCTTTCAGAGTCTTAATCACAAGATCATTTCAAGTAGGAACCTGGTTAGGTATTGAGCTTCATGCACTGATTTCAATACGCTAAACACAAACCCTTTTTTTGCAGGTCACGTGCTGTATGCAGACATCAAGATGGAGAATGGGAAGTCCAAAGGTTGTGGTGTCGTTAGATTTGAGTCCCCAGAAGTGGCTGAGAGAGCTTGCCGGATGATGAATGGGATACAGCTTCGTGGCAGGGAAATTGATGTGCGAATTGATAGAAATGCTTAAATTAGTTGCATTTTTAAACACTGATACCAGATCTTTTGAATTTGTATTTTTCTTGTTAACCATTTTAATTTGACTGGATGTGAAGACATTACAAAAATTCAGTTGCTTTCTGGAGTAATTTTAATTACTTTTTTTAACAAATGGATTTCCATTTTACTGTTTTGCATTGAAACTGCAATGTGCACAATCTTTTTTGTAGTTGTGGCATCTTGTTGACATTACAGATGTGTATATGGTATGACTTTGATAATAAATGCCAGTTGCTGAAAGCTTTCAGTCATTGATGCATCAATTATTGGCAGCAAATATTATGCTTAACAAGTCTTGGTATAAATCGAGCAAGTAGTTCAGAAACCTAGAATGCATGTGCTGTGAAATATAGCTCATGTCTGGAAGCACCTAGGAATGTCTTAAACTAGCTTTTAAAACTTTCAGAGATGTGTGAGCACAACATGAGAACTTTAAAATAATCCCGGTTCTTGCACACTAGCCTCAATAGCTGAAAGTCTTTGGAGAACAGGTGGCCCCACCTCAGTGGATTTCACTCTGTCTCATGCTGGAAGCAGGAACCCACGTGGAAACTGCCATAGTTTCAAGAGACATCTTGTAACAGGATGATCTGTCCAAGAACTGCATTGTAGGGAACAGCATTTCTTGCCAGTCCCTAGGCTTATTGAAGGGAGTTGGACCATGTTGCAGCATGCTGCTGTTCCAACCATACCCAGAGCAGAAAGGAAACCGTTCTTTATTTCTGTCTAAGATATGAACTAAGTAGTGAAGTGTGATAGTAGCACAGCTAAAGCTAGGAGGTACTTCTAGTGCAGTGGTCCCCAACGCGATGCCCGGGGGCGCCATGGTGCCCACCGGGGCATTATGTGCGCCTGCCTAATGCCCAGCAGAGGAGAGAAGCGTGGCCCCACGCCTGCCAGGGACAGAACTCCAGGCCTGCGGGCGCCACTGTTCTCTGTTCCTGGCAGGCACAGGGCTCACCTAGTGCCCAGCTGGGGAGAGAAGCCAGGGCCCCGCACCTGCTGGGGACAGAGTGCTGCGGGCGCTGGTGTTCTCTGTCCTCGTGGCTTCTCTCACGCTTCTCTCTGCACTGCCCAGAACTGCTGCCAAAAAGAACCCACAAAACCGCTTCCCCTCTGCAGAATGGACCGAAAGTGTTTGATATTTATTTTGTAAAAACGCCTTAATTTTTCTTACAGATAGATAAAAAAGAGCAAATTCACATGGTAAGGTGATAGTAATTGCTGAATAATTTAATACCTTTTTACATGTAAAATTACCCTTTTATCTTATGGATTCATATATTACGTAATAAATGTTTTTTGCATTATTTAATGTACAAATACAAAATAAGCCTTGAAAAATTGTTGGTGCCCGCCACACACTTCTGAAAACATGAATGTGCTACTGGCCACAAAAAGGTTGGGGACCACTGTTCTAGTGAGATGCAACAAATTAGCTGTCTCCTAGTGTGTGAAGATGAAAACTTCTCTGAGATAGGGTGGAGAGAAATAGATTGAGACTGATTCTCACTGGAGTAGTTACTATCTGGTTCTTTGGCTCAGATCCACAAAGGGATTTTGGTGCCAAGTCCTAGTTTTAGGTACCACTGTGATCCACGAAACCCCTGTTCAGCAGCTGCCTAAACTCACTCAGCACCTAAATTTGTCAAAAGTTCCTGCCTCTGCACATGTGCACTGCTGCTTTACTTTAGGTGCCCAAGGGCCTGTCTCATACCTAATCCCCATTGTGATCTGCAAACTGGGGAAAGATAGGCATTCCTCTGCCTATCTTTCCCCAATCTTCCCTATAAGGACCCAATCTCTTTAGGCATGCTGAGAGCAGGCCTACCAGCTCAGGCCCTGATCAAAATCTGGCCAGCCATGTAGTGTTGCCTCCTTTTAACTTTCAGTGCAGTGGTTAGAGCATTCGTCCGGGAAGTGGGAGACCAAGGGTCCAGTTCCCTGTTCCAATGACCTAACTTTTAGAAGGTGGAACAGCTTCAACTGGGAGCCCCCCCCCCCATCAGAATGTCCCATAGGCTAATGGTTAGGGCACTCTCCTGAGACGTAGGATTTGAACAGGGCTCTCTTCTCCCTGTCAGGCAGAATGGGAAACAGAACCTGGGTCTCTGCATCCTGGGTGAATGATCTAACCACTGAGATAAAAGTTAAGGGAAGTACTATCATCACAGTTGTTCTCAAACCTTTGTACTGGTGACCCCTTTCACATAGCAAGCCTCTGTGTGTGGGGACTCCCCACTACAAATTAAAAACACTTTTTTTACATATTTAACATGATTATAAATGCTGTGGGGTTTGAGGTGGAGGCTGACAGCTTGTGACTGCCCCTGCCTCCTCCCCCATGTAATAATCTCATGAGGAGTCCTGACCCCCAGTTTGAGAACCCCTGTACTACCACCTCTGGCACAAACTCCATAAGCCACCTGACACCAGGACAGAGTGTTCCACTGGATTGCAAACAGTGATAAGTGCCTCCCGGCAGCACAGACTTGGCATCTGTTAGAGGTGCAAGACCTAGGACATGTCCCTCATAAGCCCTCAAACTGACTACTGTAAGTGGCTCCCCAACTAGTATGCCAGCTGTTGTAGATTCCAGTCGTAGGTGTCCATCTCACTCCATTGATAGTACAGGGTGCCTAACTCAGGCTTGGTTGTCCCACTGTTTATGCCTGGGGGAATTCTGTGCCCCTGCACATGCACAGAATTCATCCCCTGCAGATTTTGTTGCTTCCCTGCAGAAAAATTACTTTCTAGTGGGGAAGCAAAGGGAAACCACAAGATCAGTCATACGACCCTCCCCAGCAGTATGTTTCAGGTGCCATGGGCAGCCAGCAAAGAGCTAAATCGCTGGGACTGGGGAAGACCCAGCTGGTGGCTCCTACCCTGCACTGGGCTCAGCTGCTAGTCCTGGCTGGGTTGGGGAGGATGGGACTTCCTCTTCCCCTACATAGCATCCGGGGCTGGGTCAGATTCTTCCCCTTACTGCAGCAAGCTCCTCCTGCCTCCCTGCACCCATCACTTCTCAGCTGCAGGGGAGGAATACCTGTACAAGGAACTGCTCCCCTGTGCATCCAGATCCCACAGCTGAGCCTCACACACACACAACACCCCTGCACCTGGACCATCCTAAGGAGCCACCTGGATCCCCACTCCACTGAGTCCCAGCATCTGGACCCCCCACACTGAGCCCCAACCACCTTCACCTGGACCCCCTTGCTGAGTCCCATTACCATTGCACCCAAAATCCCAACAAGCCCCTGTGCATCGAGATCCCCCACTGAGCCACCCCCCACAGAATCCTCTCAACCTGCACCTGGATCCCCCTCATACTAAGCCCCTCCACACTTGGATCCTGCCTTGCTGAGCCTGTCCACCCACACCGGCTGTGCTTGGCATAGAGGGGCAGGGCCCAGTCCTTGCGCTGTCAGGGCTGGGTGCAGTCTCACCGCTGACTCCGCGTCCTGGGAGGATCAGGGGAGCTACAGTGATCTCCCACCTCTGTGCAGCCATTGGCCTGTGCTCCCCAATGCCATGCTGAAGCTTCCGCATTTGACACACACAACTTGCAGAATTTTAAAATGTGGGCAGAATTTTAATTTTTTGGCACAATTTTTAATGGCACAGAGTACCCTCAGGAATACACTGTTCCAGTGATATTAGGCATCTAAAAATAAGACATTGCAATGCTCTAGTCCCTTTATGGAGCCAGGGTCTTCCTGAGTACTGCGCTGGAAAAGTCAAAGCTATAAAGAGAATTCTGGGTGCTTTTTATACTTGGAAATTCAGCTAGGTGTGTAAAACTTGGTCAAGACACTTGTAACTATTTACAAAATTATTCATAGAAAGTGCACATAGCGGCCCTGGACCTGGTTGCTAACTTTCTGAATACTTAAGCCCATCTTTTCCCTCTGGCCATGAAGATTTAATTAGGTAATTCTAAGTATTGCACCTGCCACACTGATCACTGCAGAAGAGAGAGAATGGGTAACTGCTGCTTCATCTGGAGTTGGATCATGTTCCACAGGCACCTTATTTTGGATGGGTTGAAGGCAGAAAGCACACTAATTTTATTTTACCTTCTGCAAAGGTGATAGAATACATCTTACTAAGGCTGCTAGCAGCTATGGTGAGGATTGAGTTGGCCACCTAATGGTACAATAATCCCAGACTATAAACTAAGATGGTGTTACACCTTTTGAAAAAGGGTTTGCCCTCCTGCAATAGAAAAAGCCCCTTCTACAACCAGTTTAAGCTACAGAAAAGGATCTCCACCCCAGGGACAACATGAATTTAAATGCTTGTTTGGCTGTCTCGACACTCGCTTCTCTGATACTGGCAATGGGAAGAATTGTATCAAACTAGCACAGTGCCCCAACACTTTAGAAAGGAGAAGGTCAAAAAGAGGAAGCTAGACAAGAGTGAGGAGATAAGCATGTCCCCCCAAGCTGATAAAGGATTTTTAAACTGCCATGACTATTCATCCAAAGAAGTAAAAAGACCAGGAAAAACAACAAGGTACAAGAGATTATTGAAGCCAAACAAAACAGGTATCATTCAGGAAAAGGAAGTCCAACCCTAGCAAAGCTTATATGAAGGTTTGTAAAGTATGGTAAGTAGAATATAAAAAAGATTTGAGAAGGAATCTGAAGAGCAATTTGATTTTGTGCAAAACATATCAGAATAAGAAGCAGGCAACATACTCCGGGTTTGCTGGACTGTGAAAGGCATAAAGGGAAAAATTAAGGAAGAGAAGGACATAGCAAGGAAGTCAGTTCTTTGCATCAGTCATTACCACAAAGGATGATAGGGAAAATATCTAGCCTACACCATCTCTAGGTTAGTTGAGACCAGAGAAGTATCTCAAACTGACTTCAGCGGAGTAGCATGATGGCAGATGAAATTCACTGCTGATAAAAGCATGGTAATGCACATTGAAAATAATACTCTGAACGACTGAGATATATTACTGGGTTCAAAATTTAAATGCTGAAGAAAAAGACTTATCTATCATTGCTCAAAGTGAATTACATTAGGCTGCATTAGGATAGCAATGGAAAAATGATACTGAAAAAGTTATGCCATTATATACATCAACACTATCTGAAAAAGGAAATAAGGATGTAGAGATGAGCAAGGAAAATGATTAGAGGTCTGGAAAGATGTTCATGTCATGAGGAAATGAAAAAGTTGGAATTGTGCAGAAAGGAATAAGAAGGAACACAAAAGAACGCTACAAAACGCTGAATTGTATAATAGAAAAAAAAACCCAAATATGACAAGCTTGGAGGGAAAGATTGGGATGATAAACTTGAGTTGGAACTGGGATGAGGAGTCAGTTGTGGGGACAACAGGTTGGAGGGAAGAAGGGGTCAAGCTTTGGGGAAACGGGCAGATGAGTCTGTGGCCACTACAGCACACTCCCTTCTAGACCTGGGAATGGAATCCAAGATTCCAGAGTCTAATCATTGCTCTGCTGTCAGCAAATATCTGTGAAACCCTTTGATAAAGTGTCTCATCCTGTAGTGCTGGTCCACATAGAAGATAACCTGCTATTATCATTTACAATGTTAGCTCAAGTGGTAGATCCAAGGGTTCCAACCCTGGTGATGGACCCTGTGGGTGTCAGTATCATGTCACATGATATAAATTGTTTTTTTTTGGTTTGCTTTTTTAAAAACATAGGAGACTACACACAAAAAGCTACATTAAAAACATTATTAGTGTTGCAAGGTCAAGTACTCAAAAGCTATGAAATGTCAGAATTAGGGTTCCTTGTGAAACCTTAATTCACCCCCCTTGGTGCTTGCATTATGGTATAGTCTGCAAATGCATGATCACATACTACTTTTTCCATCTGACCCCTGCCTCATTCATTGCACAGAATGGACCTGCTCTTGGGATGGAGCAGGTTTGTGTGGTGCAGGAGGCAGTAAACTGCAGGAAGAGAAAGGTTGGTCAAGTCAAATGAATGCTGCCCTGGAGAATTGGATTCTGTCCCTGCAGCTGATGCTGGGCAAGTCACTAGACTTTTCACAGATGGTCACTAATTGCGTTGTCCTCATTTTTTGGGTGCCAGACTTGAGACCCTGGAGTCTGTTTTTCTGGCCACGCTGAGTGCTCACAGCAGTAACTGAAGTCAAGGGGAGCTCTGCTTTGAAAATATAAAATGATGTGCACTCTGAATAAAAAGGTCTAAGGCATCTCAAATTGAACACCTCGAATTAGTGAAAACTTCACCAAAATCTGTTCCTCAGTTCCCATCTGTAAAATGGGAATAATACCACCCCTTCACCTGACAGCGGTGTTGTGAAAAGAAGTTAAGGTTGGTAAAGCACTTAGATATTACAGTGATGAGCACCAGCAGGAAGTTAATAATTGTGTCTTCAAAGCAAAGTCCAGCACCTCAGGCCTGGGGCCACACACTGAAGCAGAGAAAACACAGTATTTAAGAACAGCTCAGGAATGAGCATGGTTGGGCCTGTGCATTGAGGGAACGCGCCCTGTGGGAAAACTGGCACGTGAACGAGTAATTACCCTCAAACCTTGGGGTTCTGAAGGGACCTGTCAGCCATGCCCCTCATTTGGAGCCGGAAGTGCACCTGGGGCGGCAGCAGAGCCCCAGAAAAGGGGGGGGGGGACCCTGTTAAACACAAACTGCGGACACAACAAAGGGCAGCAGCAGAGCCCCAGAAAAGGGGGGGGGGGACCCTGTTAAACACAAACTGCGGACACAATAAAGGGCAGCAGCAGCAGAGCCCCAGAAAAGGGGGGGGGACTCTGTTAAACACAAACTGCGGACACAACAAAGGGCAGCAGCAGAGCCCCAGAAAAGGGGGGGGGACCCTGTTAAACACAAACTGCGGACACAATAAAGGGCAGCAGCAGCAGAGCCCCAGAAAAGGGGGGGGGACTCTGTTAAACACAAACTGCGGACACAACAAAGGGCAGCAGCAGAGCCCCAGAAAAGGGGGAGGAGGGGACCCTGTTAAACACAAACTGCGGACACAATAAAGGGCAGCAGCAGCAGAGCCCCAGAAAAGGGGGGGGGACCCTGTTAAACACAAACTTTGGACACAACAAAGGGCAGCAGCAGCAGAGCCCCAGAAAACGGGGGGGACTCTGTTAAACACAAACTGCGGACACAATAAAGGGCAGCAGCAGCAGAGCCCCAGAAAAGGGGGGGGGACCCTGTTAAACACAAACTTTGGACACAATAAAGGGCAGCAGCAGAGCCCCAGAAAAGGGGGGGGGACCCTGTTAAACACAAATTTTGGACACAATAAAGGGCAGCAGCAGAGCCCCAGAAAAGGGGGGGGGGACTCTGTTAAACACAAACTTTGGATACAACAAAGGGCAGCAGCCTTGGGAAGGCCTCAACGTTCAGCTGCCAACTGTCGGAAGACCCAGGTGCGGTGCTGTCCCGAGCCGCGGAAACGCTGCTGGCTCCCCGCGCTGCGCGTGCCCGTGGGGGCAGAGTTAAGGTTATCCAATCCCGCGTGCGGGCTCCGGGCCCCCTTAGCCCCGCAGCGGGTGGGACCCGGCCCGGGGTTTGCTGCCTCCGCTGCGTCCCCAGGCCAGGCCCTTAGCTCGCCCGCCGCCGGCAGCCTGTGCAGCCCCCTGCCGCAAGAGAGCCACCGGCTCCCGGCCCCTCCCCCCGGCGCGAGCGGGTGACGCCATCACGCGGCGCGGCGGGCAGGTCACACACACGCTTCGCTCCCAAGATGGCGGCGGCCTGGGGTTGCCGGGTGAGCGGAGCGGCCCGGGCTGGGGGTTGAGCAAGGGGCGGGGTGCGGGCCGGACTGGGGGAGGGGGTTGGGCGAGGAGGAGGGGACCGGGCGAGGGGTGCGGGCCGGGCCGGGCCGGACTGGAGGACGGGGGTTGGGCGAGGGGTGCGGGCCGGGCCGGGCCGGACTGGAGGACGGGGGTTGGGCGAGGGGTGCGGGCCGGGCCGGGCCGGACTGGAGGACGGGGGTTGGGCGAGGGGCGCGGGCGGGCGAGGGGGGTTGGGCGCGGGGCGCGGTCCCGAGGTCTCCTCGCAGGGCTGCCCGGCTCCTGCCGCAGGCTGCTCTCCCGGTTCGGGCCGGGCCAGTAGCGGCTGTAACTCGCCCCAGTCGCCGGCAGCGGCCCGGGCAGGTTCCGCGGCGCGTCCCGTGCTGGAGGCGGGATTCGGGCGGCGGGGCTTGTCCAGCGCGGCGGGTCCCGAGGGCAGGCGATAGAGGCGGGAACAAGAAGCCCCCAGTCCTAGGCGGTTCCCTCGGCGCTGGGAGCAGCTGCAGGGACAGGGGCTGAGCTGAAAACCCCCAGGTCTGGTTTCTCCCGAGCAGAGCGGGGAAGGCGCTGGCTGGGCTGGGGCTGGGGCTGGCTCCTCTGGCAAAAAGCGAAGGTCGGAGGATGTTACACCCAGTGGATCAGCACTGTGCCCTGGGTGGCCCTGCTTCACCTTCCTCAGCATTATCGGCTGTCATCCAATAAACATAACTGGCTGCTTTATTTCTCCACATGGGTTGCTGTGCACATGTCATCTCATGGAAGAAATTAATATAACTTTTCGGAGTGTTAGACTGATTTTTGATGATATTTGATAAAAATGTTACATTCCAAATGTGAGGCTTTCCCTGTGCTCAGCTAGTTAATGAATGAATGAAACAAATGACAAGTTTCTTTTATCAGATTGCTCTGGAGAGTTTGAAATTGCATTCAGGAGTTTCATGACCTTTTGGTGACCCCAGATACAAATAGCTGCTCGGGCTTTTCACCCTGTTTCAGATGACCCCAATGAGTCAGGGTGTGTCTACCTTGAAATGCCACAGTGGCACAGCTGCCCCTCTGCAGCAGTGCTGATTCTGTATAGACCCCAACTGGAGGAGTTTATCTGTCGGGGTAAGTAAGCCTTCTCCTTCAGAGTCTGTAGCTAGGTCAAGTGAAGAAGTCTTCTGTCAGCCTAGCACTGTCTACACTGGGGTTAGGTCGGTTTAACTACTCAGGGGTGTGGATTATTCATACCCCTGAGCGACATATTTAAACTGACTTAATTTTCTAGTGTAGACCAGACCTTAGACAGTTTCCAGTACCATCTGCTTCAGAAGAAAGTTCAAGAAACCTTGTTAAGGACAGCAGTCCCATATAGAGAGAGTTTTTTCTTAGCTTCAAGCTTTTCATGGTTAGCTTAGGCCAGGGGTTCTCAAACTGGGGGTCAGGACCTTTCAGGGGGTCGCAAGGTTATTACATGGGGGGTTGTGAGCGGTCAGTCTCCACCCCAAATCCTGCTTTGTCCCCAGCATTTATAATGGTGTTAAATATATTAAAAAGTGCACTCAGAGGCTTGCTATGTGAAAGGGGTCACCAGTACAAAAGTTTGAGAACCACTGGCTTAGGCCCTGAAGAATAAAGTTTTATATCTCCTATTTAATGCTCCTGTGGATGTTTTCATTATCCATATAAATATCTAATGCTTTTTAAAACCTTCTGGGCTCTTCAGTCATATCTTGTGGCAGTGAGTTTCATAGGCAGAAGGCATAGAAAATTATTTCCTTTTATCAGGGGTGAAATGTATTATTTCTCACTTTCTGTAGCTGTCCCCTTGAACTTTGATAGAAAAAGTAAATAGGGTACTGAGTTGAAAGATTTCTCGTTGCAAACATGGAAACTAATTGTCAGTCACTCTGTTACAAGGATCTTTGTATCAGATATTTTTGGGGAGTTATATAGAGTACCCTTTCTCAGCAATAAGCCTTGCCTTCAGGTGGTGGTATTTGGGATGGGGCTCCTTTATAGCAGCAGCAAGGGGAAACAACCAAGCTGCTCAAGATAGATCTTGAGTATTTACGAGCCTGGTGAAAAGAGGAAGCCCAGAGCCTTTGAGGTCCTCTACTACAAGTCTTGAAGGCAAGATCAAATATTCCCCATCCATAAAGCCTATTAGAGTTGTGTTAACTGAAAGGAGTCTGGCTTAGCATGGGCATAGTGATTTTGGTGGAGTGGTTCTAGAGAGAGGCAGTCATGTGGAGAAGCAGTATTGGCTGTGAGAATTGAGCCGGTAGGGGCTCATTAAGAGCTTGTTGGCAGGTCTGGGGAGAAGCTACAGCCTTGTGCTGGCTGAGTGTGAAGGAGCATGCCTTGGTTTTGGGAAAGAGAGTTGGCTCAGGGATGGGGGTCATAGAATGGAGAGAGCTTTGCAACATGCTGATCTGTGAGCTGATCCTGGTGCACAGCTTAAATGCAATGATGGGACTAAAGGGTTAATTATGTGGGATAGGGATGTGCTGTTTTAGCATCCAGGCCAGGTGGGACAAACTTGTAAGTGACTTTTAAAAAATGTCTCCATTTGTACTTCAAGTGCTTCTCTTCCATTCCCTATAACTCAGGAAGCAAGAGGTGTTTGTTCCTGGCCTCCACCAACAGAGAGCTCACAGAGGTGGGATGTTGTTCCTGGCCTTCCTACTTATCTCTTGGGGGGCCTCATCCTTCCTTTTGGGTAGGAAACAGTGCTTGATCCTGCCTTCCCCCACGCTGACTGTATTGAAACTCTGGTGCTGGGAGTCAGGAGACATGGGTTCCATTCCAGGCTCTGACAGACTCACTATTCTGTATTTGAATGAAGTAGAGATAATGTGGCTTGTTTAACAGCTGTGAAATCTCTGTATAGAAAGCATGTTGTTGTTTCCTCTACTCCAAGTTCATTGCTGCTCAGACTTTTTGTTCGGTGTGGTCAGGCTGCCTTGTCTCCCTGCCACTAGCATAAAGCTGTAGAAGGTTCCTTCTCACATGTAAGCAGGGGGAGAGGCTGGTTTCTGAAATCAGGAATTTGGCGTGTGTCTGTCTAAGAAGGGGATTACTCCTGGTGGAATTTTGTTCCAAAAATTAAAAATTCTGTACACAAGATTTTAAAATTGTGCATATTTTATTTGTTAAAATCACATGATATAACCATGCCAGTTTCAATTATTTTGGTAATTTATTTCTAAATACCTGTCAGCAAGTATGTCTGTAACAATAAAGACAACAAGAAAGATTCAGGAAATGTTTTTCGACAAATAGATTCCTTACTGGAAATAGTAATACAGATCTTTGAGTAATTCATTTAAACTACAATACAGAAACGTATTTCCCGCACCCCTCAGAAGCAGTGCAAAGGCTTCGGGGAATCAGGGTAACAGAGGAGCTGAGCGAGAGGGAAGCTATTGCTGGGCAGTGGCCTGGGAGTGAACTTGGAGGGTTGTTGGTGTGGGTAGGAGAAATATATGGAACAGATTTTTGGGAGAGGTATTGTTAGAGAGATGGGGAGTCTCCGCCATACAGACCCTGGCTGACCCCTAGGCTTTCCCATTCAGTTAGGCACATCTGCCCCTCTTCTCATGTGTCCATGCACCTCTGTCCCCCCGTGGCCCTGCACACCCATTCAGCCAGGCATATCTGCATGTCTCCATGTGACCCTACACCCACACTCAGCCTGGCATAGCTCCATGTGGCCCTGCACCCCCACCCTTCTGTCCCCATGTGGCCTTGCACCCTCACTCCCATTCAGCCCCTGGCGCAATGTTGTCAACCCACTAGCTCCTATGCTCTCACCCTAGTCTGTCCCCCCACCAGCCCTTCTGAACCCCAGTCTGTGTGATCCCCCAGCAACCTCATGTGCCCTATTATGTCCATCCCCCATGCCTCCTCACCTGGCTCGGCAGGCAGTGCACTGTAAGGAAGACATTCTTTGCCCCCTCCCTCTCCATGGCTGGTTGGTCAGGCCCGTGAGCTAGCTGCCCTCTCCTCTGGTGCCACCTCAGCCCATGGTGGGCAAAAGGTATTTTTGAAATGTGACCCCTCTTGTTGCTTCACTGTACCTCCCCATCAGAATCAGTTATACTGCAGCGGAAAAAAAATTGCAGAGGCCATTTATTCTGCACTTACGCAGTGGCACAGAATTTCCCCAGGAGTAGGGGAGGTAGGACTGAAGCTGCAAGCAGTGATAGGCTGTCCCACTGCATTTCAGCAGAAACAGTTTGTTTTTCTTCAAAAAAAAAAAAAAAGTTTCTAGCCCTATAAATTGCAAAGAAATACTCCAAATATCACTTAAACCAAAGGTGGCTGAGTTTGCAAATAGAAAAAGTTATTGTGAGGTGTGAACTTCCCTGTTCATCCCATTTGGATGTTAGCTCTGAAGATTACAGATAGCAAACTAAATTGCACCATGAGCTTTTAACTGCTAATAATAGCAGAAACATCTAGCTACTCTGGGATGGTGGGTGGCACTTAGCTAGAACAGTACTATATCTACCCAGTTCCCCAAAATAGTGACAAATAGGCCCACCTATATTGGGGTGTAGCTTACAGTCTGGCCCTCATGTTTTGTACAAGTGAGTGATAGGGATGCGGCAGTGCTTTCATTCATGATAAAGTTACAATGTGCTGGTTTGTTTTGTGTATCCGAGCTGTGGTGAGTGAGTATTTCCAGTATAGCTCCCAGCTTCTGTTCCACAGAGGTTAGCCAGAAGTGCCCCTTTTTGATGTGTTCTTCACGTCCCTTTTTCCACTGGCTCGTTGGACACTGAGTGTGGCCCAAGCACATTTAATTGTGGGGGGGGAGGGATAGCTCAGTGGTTTGAGCATTGGCCTGCTAAACCCAGGGTTGTGATTTCAGTCCTTGAGGGGGCCATTTAGGGAACTGGGATAAAAATCTGTCTGGGGATTGGTCCTGCTTTGAGCAGAGGGTTGGACTAGATGACCTCCTGAGGTCCCTTCCAACCTTGAAACTCTGTGATTCTAATTAGTTCTTTATTCTTTGATAAAATTTGTTTGTTCTTTGTTTCTGTTCACAGAAATGCCTTGTCAGTGGCATGAGGCTTATAAATGGAAGATACCCAACTCCAGTACTCCCTAGTGGCATTGTTTATAGAATGAGCATGCCTGTTTTAGAGCTACATCAGGTATGTTGATGGGCAGGGTTTTATGCATGCATTAGACTGAAAGTATGTTTTAGTAATGATAAGAGTATTGGGGTCTACTAGAAATTGATATGCTTCTGACAAGTGGCCACCCTAGATTGTAGACTTCAGTGTGGCTTTGAAAGATGTGACGAAAATTTTTTTTTTTTGATTTGTCAGATACCAACTTTCCCTCCATATATTTGATTGCCAGCAATGAGCCCAGGTAATAAAATCCAGTAGTGAGGCTCCAGTCATGTGTGCAGCCACCAAAAGCAGAGATCCTCAACAGAAGTAATTGGCGGTTATTGAAATTGGCTGGTTATTGAAACCTATCAGCTCACTCAGAACAGTGTGACTCCTTTGCCTCTTGAGGGAGTAATTTTTTTGCTTGTGTACATTTACCTCTAGTGCTCTGTGCAGTGTGTGTGTGAGATTTCATTGCTATTCTGAAGGCACAGTGCTCCTTGGCTATGGTATTTTGGCCGTCCTCAAGATGCCTAATTTCCACATCCTTTTGCATAGCAGACATGAAGTGTAAATCTACCTGGCTATGATACTTAATGTCTCTTTAGATTGTACAGACGCTAATAATTATTTTTTTTAGTCTAGATATTATTCTTCTGGAGGCAGAAAAGGCTTTATATCAGGTTTTGTGGACAACATCAAACAAGAATTAGCAAAAAATAAAGAGATGAAAGAAAGTATTAAAAAATTCCGGGATGAAGCTAAAAAGCTAGAAGAATCTGATGCACTCCAGGAAGCAAGGAGGAAATATGTAAGTCTTTATCATGAATTATTTTGTGGTCCAACATCTTCATTGGCCAGTCAGTAGTCTATTACGATTCAGAGTATCGTAAGCTAAGCTTCTGTGCAAATGAGCTGTTGGGTTTGCTGTATTCAGGAAAGATTTGGACTGACTGATGGAAACACCAGTAGGTGCAATGAACTACTGTAAAAAGTGTAAAGAGTTAAGTATTTCTACAGTTTTTGGTGGAATTTCTTTCCAACAGACATTTTAATAGAAATCACAAATAATAAGCAGGTAACAAAGGGGGAGGGATAGCACAGTGGTTTGAGCATTGGCCTGCTAAACCGAGGGCTATGAGTTCAATCCTTGAGGGGGCCATTTAGGGGTCTGGGACAAAAATCTGTCTGGGGATTGGTCCTGCTTTGAGCAGGGGTTTGGACTAGATGATCTCCTGAGGTCCCTTCCAACTCTGGTATTCCATGATTCACTTATCTATAGACATGGAGATACAACTCAGGCTTGTTCACTTTCATGTATTGATTAGACATAATCACATTCTTAATGGATTATAAAACAGCTTTACTAGAGAGAAAGTGCTTTCATTGCACTAATGAGGAACTGAAGTCTTGTACATCGTTGCACATTCTTTCAGTGGCCAGATTCAGTACAGTGAAGGAACCAGGGAAATGGGAATTAATAATCTTGAATTGCTTCACATTTATATTATTGCCTTTTAACATTTTTCTTGTTTGAGTGATGGTCCCTATATGTATTCCAAATATGAGTGTACATGTATGCCGTGCGCTGGAGCCAGATGTTTTTCCTAGCAGTGTCCGTTGACCTGCACATGTGTCGTGTGTCCCCTTGTGCTCCTAGCCAAGGTTATCCAGGAGCCATGCATGTCGATGCCTCCTGTTCCCTCTAACTGCTGCATGGCCTGACTTAGAACCTCTGTTCCTTCCTGCTCTTAGTCTTTTAGCTAAGAGAGTGACCTGCTCCATTTGTGTATAGTTCTTGTTTGTTTTTTCTTGTAGATAGCTAGTTGTATATAGTAATTAGTGTTAGTCTAACCCAATTGGGGTACGCTCCTCTGCCCCGCTGGGGTCTATGCTGTGTGTTCCAGGGTTTAAAAACTGATTCTTTCCCATGCTCATTCTCCATGAGCAACAGGCACCAGCAACGTCTTTACTGCCTCTAGGAGGCTCACATCGTCGCTCGTTGGGTGATTTGCAAGTCTTTCCCATCCGGGACTCGGGAAGCACAGAAACTTTGCTTCCGAAAATACTGGATGGGGGAAACCATGAGACTGTGCACCATCTATCACTGGTGGTGAGCGCTTCTTCCAGCACTTCTCACGCCCTGGATGTAGCGGTCGAAGAGAAACCCAGACGTGAGGTAGGAAGCACTGTCATGGGCATAGTCGCAAATCCCTATTGAGGACTTCTTCTGAGTGCAGCATTTCCTCTCTGAGCTGGGCAGGTCAGGTGAGATGTCATGCCCCAACACTGTGGCACCAGCACCCAAGCTTCTCTGCATCGAGAGTAAAGCAAAGCACAAGAAGGATCCAGCGGTACAGCTGGTTGCCCTGGTACCAACCCTGTTGGAACAGTCCCTGGAGCATACACCACCTGTCCTGCTGCTACCTCCACGTCCTTTGGTCCAGCTGGCCCCATGGACCCTACCTTGGTCTTCCGGCATCTCCAAGGGCACTCCCCGGACTCCTGGTTGTGTGGAGTCCCTTCTCTCTCCAGAGGAACTGGAGATACTTTACCCGCCTTCTCAGCTTCTCTCAGGTTCCCCACTCACCTGCGAGGTTCCTATTCTGGAGGACAATTGCAACTGCTCCTGCTCCTTCCAGACTGCCCCCTGCTAACTCTGCACTGTGGCTGGCCCACTCTGTTTGTTCCATCACCATCCACGCCATCTTCGGACTAGGAATACTTTTCTGAGCTGGAGCCCTCCTCCTCTTTGTCCAGGCACAGCTTGGGCTTGCCTCCCTGGCTTATCCTCCAGCTTATAGCCCAGCAGCGACGGTTTGGTTCCAGTATCTCTTGGGCCTGCCACACCCTCTGGTCCTGACCCCTTAGCCACACTGAGCATTCTGGGACCCATATTGCCAGCGCTACCCACCCTCCCAAGCCTCATACCACTCGGCCCAGGCTCCTTCACTGTTGGGCTCTGAGGAAGAGGCAGATGTAGAGCTGGTTCCTCATCGCTGAATGAGGTGCTCATCCTTCCTTGCCTATCTCTCCCTGATGATCACAGGCAATACCAAGACATGTTACAGAGGGTGGCAGCAGACCATGGCATATCATAAGAACGGCCGTACCGGGTCAGACCAAAGGTCCATCTAGCCCGGTATCCTTTTTACTGACAGTGGCCAATGCCAGGTGCCCCAGAGGGAGTGAATCGAACAGGCAATGATCAAGTGATCTCTCTCCTGTCATTCATCTCCATCCTCTGACAAACAGAGGCTAGGGACACCATTCCTTACTCATCCTGGGTAATAGTCATTTATGGACTTAACCACCATGAATTTATCCAGTTCTCTTTTAAATGCTTTTATAGTCCTAGCCTTCACAACCTCCTCAGGTAAGGAGTTCCACAGGTTGACTGTGCGCTGCGTGAAGAAGAACTTCCTTTTATTTGTTTTAAACCTGCTGCCCATTCATTTCATTTGGTGACCTCTAATTCTTGTATTATGGGAATAAGTAAATAACTTTTCCTTATCCACTTTCTCCACATCACTCATGATTTTATATACCTCTGTCATATCCCCCCTTAGGCCTGGTCTACACTACGCATTTATACCGAATTTAGCAGTGTTAAACCAATTTAACCCTGTACCCGTCCACACAACGAAGCCCTTTATATCAATATAAAGGGCTCTTAAAACCAATTTCTGTACTCCTCCCTGACGAGGGGAGTAACACTGAAATCAGTATTGCCATGTTGGATTAGAGTTAGTGTGGCCGCAATTCCACGGTATTGGCCTCCGGGCGGTATCCCACAGTGCACCATTGTGACCTCTCTGGAAAGCAATCTGAACTTGGATGCACTGGTCAGGTAGACAGGAAGAGCCCCGCGAACTTTAGAATTTCATTTCCTGTTTGCCCAGCGTGGAGCTCTGATCAGCACGGGTGGCCATGCAGTCCCCAATCCAAAAAGAGCTCAGCATGGACCGTACGGGAGATACTGGATCTAATCGCTGTATGGGGAGACGAATCTGTTCTATCAGAGCTCCGTTCCAGAAGATGAAATGCCAAAGCATTTGAAAAAATCTCTAGGCTATGATAGACAGATAGGCCACAGCAGGGACTCAGCACAGTGCTGCGTGACAAGCGTAACGGAAAGCCAAAGAATCAAATGGATGCTCATGGAGGGAGGGAGAGGGACTGAGGAGTCCAGCTATCCCACAGTCCCCACAGTCTCCAAAAAGCATTTGCATTCTTGGCTGAGCTCCCAATGCCTGAAGGGTCAAAAACATTTTCCTGAGTGGTTCAGGGTATATGTCACCAATTTACCCCCTTCTCCCCGCCCACCCCCAAAAGAAAAGGGGAAAAAATCGTTTCTCACCTTTTTTTAATGTCACCTTATGTCTGCTGCATGCTGCTGGCAGACGGGGTGCTGCAGCACTGAACAGCAGCATCTCCTCCCCTCCCCAGTGGCAGACGGTGCAAAGTGACTGATATCCATCGTCGTCGTCATCATACCATGAGTGTTTCTGGCTGGCCTTGGTGAGGTCGGCCGGGAATGCCTGGGCAAAAATGGGAATGACTCCTGGTCATTCCCGGCAGACGGTACAAAAGGCTTGGTAACCGTCCTCATAGCAGCTGGAGGCTGAGCTCCATCAGCCCCGCCCCCCCTTTCACGTCTAATGAAGATTCTGTACTGCCTGGACTATCATAGCAGCAGGAGGCTGCCTCCCCCTCATTTTATCTCACTAAAGTCAGTGTTTCTTCTTCCTGCATTCTTTATTACTTCATCACACAAATGGGGAGACACTGTCAAGGTAGCCCAGGAGGGTTGGGGGAGGGGGGAAGCAATGGGTGGGGTTGTTGCAGGGGCACCCCCTAGAATGGCATCATCATTTCTGCAGGATCTGTGGGGCTCTGACCAGGAGCGGCTGTGCTCTCTGGTTCTCTAGTAGACTTGCCCCATGTTCTAGGCAGGACTGACTCTATTTTTAGACAAAACATAAAGAAGGGAATGACCTGGGGAGTCATTCCCATTTTTGTCCATGCGCCCCCGACCGACCTCAGCAAGGCCAGCCGGGAGCACCCATGACAGCAGCAGATGGTACAAAAGGACTGATAAACATCATCACCAATTTCCAATTGCAAATGGTGCTATAGCTGGTAACTATCTCTTTAACCTAGCAAAGGCAAATGAATGCTGCTGTGTAGCACTGCAGTACCGCGTCTGTCAGCAGCATCCAGTAAACATATGTTGACAGTGACGAAAGGCTAAAAGGGCTGCATGGTTGCTATGCTATTGCGTCTGCCAAGGCAATCCAGGGAAAAAGGGCGCGAAATGATTGTCTGCCATTGCTTTCACGGAGGAAGGATTGAGTGATGACACTTACCCAGAATCGCCCGCTACACTGTTTTTGCACTGGGATCTCAACCCAAAATTCCAATGGGCAGGGGAGATTGCGGGAACTATGGGATAGCTACCCGCAGTGCAACACTCCGGAAATCGATGCTAGCCTCGGTACATGGACACACACTGCCGAAATAATGTGCTTAGTGTGACCACGTGCACTCAACTTTATACAATCTGTTTTTAAAAAACGATTTATGTAAAATCAGAATAATCCCATAGTGTAGACATACCCAAAGTCTCCTCTTTTCCAGACTGAAAAGTCCTAGCCTCTTTCCTCATATGGGACCCTCTCCAAACCCTAATCATTTTAGTTGCCCTTTTCTGAGCCTTTTCTAGTGCCAGTATATCTTTTTTGAGGTGAGGAGACCACATCTGTACACAGTATTCGAGATGTGGGTGTACCATGGATTTATCAGGGCAATAATATATTCTCAGTCTTATTCTCTATCCCCTTTTTAATGATTCCTAACTTCCTGTTTGCTCTTTTGACCGCCTCTGCACACTGCGTGGACATCTTCAGAAAACTATCCACGATGACTCCAAGATCTCTTTCCTGATTAGTTGTAGCTAAATTAGCCCCCATCATATTGTATGTATAGTTGGGGTTATTTTTTCCAATGTTCATCACTTTACATTTATCCACATTAAATTTTATTTGCCATTTTGTTGCCCAGTCACTTAGTTTTGTGAGATCTTTTTGAAGTTCTTCACAATCTGCTTTGGTCTTAACTATCTTGAGCAGTTTAGTATTGCTGGAGGAGGTTCAGGACCAGCAAAACCAGCTCTTGGACATCCTCCACCTTCAGGGACCATCGGGGTGCCGCTCCCCAATAATGACACCATTCAGCCTTCAGTCCCATGTCGCAAGCAGCAGCTCCAGCAGTTCTGCCCCCGGCTATATGCACCTTACCCAGCCTCCTACCAACAGCACCACAAACCTCCGTGCAAGTGCCTCTGGTCCCACTGGCAGTGACCCACAGCCTCTACCACAGCCACCTCCTCATCCCTTGCCCACCAACAGCCTTAACAATTTTGGCGTGTTGCGCGAGAACTGTGAACCCTTCCTATTACCACCCACAGTGCCCCGTGTCATGTTTGGGGCTGTCTTTCCCTGTTCACCCACAGTTGGGCCAGGATCACCACGGACTATTGAGTCCTGCAGATTATCCATCACGGTTACTCCATAGAATTTTTCTTTTCCCCAACTCCACCCCATGAGACCCTTCCCATCAATGCCTTCTCCGGCAAGAAGCAGATGCTCTCCTTTCAAAGGGCACCTCCCTACCAGAGGAGAGGCTTCTACTCTCCATATTTCCTCATCCTGAAGAAGGTGGAAGGTTCTGCCCCATTCTCCATCTTCAGCGACTAAACATCTTTATCAGGATATCCAAGTTCTTCTTCAACTGATTGCTCACATGCATTCCACGTTAGGTGTGTGTGTGCACTGCATGCACCATAGCTGGAAATTTTTCCTGCAATGGTATCCATTGGGTCGGCTCTAGTGCGTCACACTCGTGCTGGTATAAGGGGCACAGCCGGCTCCGCACCTTCTCATTTCCTTCTTACCACCTGTGACGGTTGCTGGAACAGCTTCTTTTGCTTTGGCAAGGCATTTATTCAGTGGTTACTCTCTAGCTGAGTTATATTTAGTCTTAGTTTTAGTAGTAGTGTATATAGTTAGACCGTCTGTCTTAGTTAGAGGTGCTTCCTTCCTTCGCTCCTGGGTCTGGGCATGTCCTGGTCTGTAGGTTTCAAGCCCTGTGCCTCTTGAGGTAAGCCTGTGCTGGTGAGCAACCCACACTCCAATTGTCTGAAGCCTCTGGGAGAGGCTCCTGTACGAAAGTGTTGCCAGATCTGTTGGGACTTGAAGCCTCGTACCAAGGACAGGGAGGCTAGACTAAGGGCTATCCTAATGGAACCGCGCTTAGACCAGTGTTTGGAGTCAAGCTGGTTGGACTTGGCACTGAACACCTCGGCTTCGCTGCAAAGTGCCCCTTTGGCACTCCGTGTTTCTCGGTACCGTTCTCCATTTCCAGTACTGAGAGAGAAACATAAGCGACAATCCAAGGAGGGACGCTCCCCAGTACCAAGGAAGGACAAACAAGGGGAGTGCAGTGGACTGCGACCTGCGTCAGGCCCTCCTACGCTCCCAGTATGATAGCGGCACTGTCAACTCCACCCTGCTCACGGGTGCCCTTGAGTCTAGTGTGGGACCAGCCGTTGATGCCGGGGAGTCGTCATAGCACTAGCAGGATCACGGTGCCTTCCACCTTTGCAGTGGCCAGGGACTTACTGACAGTTCCGGTACTGCCAACCCCGATGGGTCAACAGTCTGCTCTGATGAGTGCGTCGAGCAGAAGGGAGCATGGGGCCCTGAGCTTATACTTGGCACCCAGGACCTTCGGTACCGAGCAGAGGCAACCCAGCCCCCCTGTTGTTGACGAGGACTTCTCTTCTCTGGCACCGAACTCTGGACCCTAGACACCGACTGGCTGAAGCGAGGTGTACTGCCCCCACCATGGTCTCCTCAGAAGGACTCTTCCTTGGAGTCAGAGGTGGAACCATCAGTCTAAGAGCCCCCACCACTATCCATCCTACATCCCACTGGATCTTGGTGTGGGCTTCCCTGAAGGCACCTGGCCTGGATGAAAGCAGCTGATGTGGCTGTACTGGAATGAGTGGGGCTTTCCCCCAGAACTGGGACCATTTCCAGTCACTCCTCTTGGTATTGTCTGAGAGGAGGGCTCCTCCACCGCACTATCCAGCACCCAACCTGAATGCAGGTACCAAGCTTGGTACCGACACGCAAGACTTGGCCTAGGGATATATAATCAGGCCTTTCACTTCATTTAGTTAGAAGAGTCCATGGATCCTATTGAGAACAGAGTTTAACTGGGGCTGTTCTTCTGTCCTACAGCAGTATGTCACCCAAAGAGTGCTGAATGCTGCACTCTACTGATGCAGTGCTGTAAAATTCTCAGGTGGTTATAATTCTGATTGATTGATGCATTGATTCCTGTTAACATAAAAATTTTTGTTTGTGCTGCAGAAAACCATTGAATCTGAAACGGTTAAGACCTCTGAAGTGATTAAAAAGAAGCTTGGAGAAATAACAGGATCAGTCAAAGAGGTACAGTATAACTTTGCAAAAATCTCAGTTTACTTGTGATTTGCACTTCGTCTGCATCGAATTAATGTCCTTTATCTCTTTCTTCTAGTTGAAAGAGGGTCACTATTGCTGCCCTTACAGGCCAAGGCCACTAAAGAGACCTGCAGTGGTAACTGCTGGAGAATTTTTTGGTGTGACTAGTGTGACAGCAGATGTGCAGGCAGTATCAGCACCCCGTGTTTCTTCCTTGCTGCAGGGTAGATGAGTGTGTACCTGGAGGTCTTTCTGATAGCTGCGGAAGAGGAAATGCCTCAAGACTTTGTCTTCATTGGGGTATGGGCAAGTCAGATATCAGCACCAAAGTGGAAGAGCCCAAATGGGAACATGGCTAGGAGCAATGTTGTGCTTGAGCTGTGCACATGTGTGGCTATGCAGCAGTCTGGGACTGGCTGTACATCTTGTGTGGCTGGGTCCCCAATCTACTGGAACAGAAGGCAACTGCTCTCAGTACCATAGACTGGCAGGAAGCTTTGAGCTAGCAGGGAGGAAGGGTACAGAGTGGAGTGGAGGAAGCAGGGTTTCTGGAGGGGGTGCAGCTAGCACCTGGGTCCTGTTTTACCTGCTGGGCCCTCCTGCTTGATCCGGTGGCAGCCCCTCTTGGTGCTGTGGAAAGCCTCGAGCCGGTAGGGAGGATAGGAAAAGAGGGCTGAGCGCGCCATTTAGGTGGGGAGATGTTGTTCATGGTCGAGTCCCTGGACGCATGGCGCTAACTGTGGTGAAGGTGATCCCTGCTGCTGGCACCAGCTTCCAAGGGCTGGCAGAGCTGCCATGAGCCTCCAGCAGCCCGGCCCAGAAAGGCTGGGGGGAGGCAGGAGCCTGTGCTGTCACTACTGCTGGGCCAGGGGTGCCTGGTCTGTGCACTCCTATCCACTCCCAGCTGCGATGGCATCTCCCTCCTGGCTGACTGAGGGGGCAGGGGAGCAGGGCTGGCTGATGGGGAAAACACCTGGTGGTACTGTCTACCTGGCAATCTCTTCTGGGTAGGTTTGTCTTCCCACCACCCCAGAATCAGCTGTCCACTACCAGTGAAGTCTCTTGACATCCCCGCAAAGAGCACCTGCTAAAGCAGCTGTGCTGGTTCAGAGTGAAATGGTGACCAACTGTTTGTGGAGAATTTTTAACCTCGGGCTTGGCACAGCATGTGTATAGCACCACACCCCCTAGGCACTCTCAGCTTATTTTGTTGGTGTGGAAGAAAGAGTATTTGGAACTTCTTTCCTGGTGGATCAAAAATTAGTGCATAGAGCTCTCTCCAGCAGAGCTGTACTGGCCTGGACTGCATTTCCGTCTATCTCTTAGAGAGTTAATAGGCATGTGAGTATTTCAAAGGAAAAGTCTAGAGTATTTTAACTGCCAGGTGGCACAACCCCCCCCCAAAAAAGCCAATATGTTGTCAGCAGTGCGTGGTGGCCTTTGGGCAATGCAGGAGTCCTGGTGCTGTGGCGTGAGAGGGGAGGCTGCAGGCAGGGCAGAAGCTGGGAGGGAGGACCTGTAGCCTGGAAGCTGGGGTTTTCCACAGGGAGCAGGGGCTCCAGGGCTGCACAGTATCTCTCCTTGTGCTGTCCAGGGGGTGTCCTGCCCTGGCACCAGGGGCCCTGGGCTTGCTATATCCCAAAGCTTCTTTCCCTGGCTGCAGCCCTGCAAATCTGCCTTCCACTTATTGGCAATTTTTGGATAACAGCAACTTTTTGCTGGAACCGAGAGGTTGCTGTTAAGCGGCATTCACGTGTATAAATAATTGCCAGTCCAACATATGTAGTTCTGTATCTGGTCAAAAATATCTTCTTCACCAATGATCACAGCACAGCTCTGGGATTACTGCTGACACTGCAGCACAAAAGTCAGGCTCGCTGTGACCTGTAACTGCTTAAGACAAATCAAATATTAGTCCTACAGACCTTGACCATGCTATTAATTTGCTGATTTTCCCTGGTGGTGACTTGGGAGGTCTCTAACGGCCAAAAAAAGGAATCTCTTTCAAATCCAGGTGATGATCCATGTTTCTCACATCATTTTCCTTCTATATTATTGCAGAGTTTGGATGAGGTAGGTAAGACTGATATTGGTCGGAAGATAAAAGAAGGTGTGGAAGAAGCTGCCAAAACAGCAAAGCAGTCTGCAGAATCAGTCACCAAAGGAGGGGAGAAACTGGGCAAGACCGCAGCATTTAAAGCAATCTCCCAGGTACACATGCAGGTGACATGTCTTCTTTGGTGCCCTGCCATGCAGGCACCACGTTCACTAACAAGAAAGCTGTTTGGGGGGGGGGGGGACGAAAAAAACCCTCCCAAACGTAAATGTCATGTCATTCTGCTGCACTCTTCAGCATTATGCTGCTTTTTTCACCTTCAAGTGAATGTAGTTTTGAGAGCAAAACCCTTCTAACATATAGGAGATACTTAGGAAGTGCTGGAATAAACTGATAAGTTAAAGAGCTGTTAATCACCAGGATTGGATGGTGTACATCTGAGAGCCCTGAACGATCTTAAGCATCGGGTCTCCTGCTTCCCGCTGTGGGGTGGGAGTCCACACTGCATATGACTCCTCTTCAGATGCTTGTACACTCTGCAGAGATTAACACACCTCAGCAAGTGTTTGCAGTGACGCCAAGCCGTGTTTTTAAAACAGAGTACGCTTTATTAGTCAACTGGAACACAGCAGTGGTTGTCCTTAGTTTAGGATAAAGAAATGAAGGTTAAAACATAGTCCACCTGGCCAAGCCAGCACAGACCCCAGCCAAGCTGTGCTGAATTCCATCTCAGGCTCTGTCTCTCCCTGACCTGCTGGTCACCTCCCAATCTTTTGTCTCCAGGCAAAGCCATACTATGTTCACAACCCCATTTGCTGGAGCTTCCCGGTGTTGTGTCGATTGTTGAGTCATTGGAGCTTTTTGTTATCCCTCTGGGCCCTCTGATCTGGATCAGTTTCATTACATCTCAGACAACAAAGCAACACCCACACCTCATCTCCTGCGTTGCTCTGAGAGCAGACTTAAACTCTTCCCCCCTCCCCCCCGTCCCCCCACGGGGTAGCAATGCAAAGGACAGGGCAACCGAGGCACATACCAGCTCCATAAAAATATTACAGAAAAGCCCCACTTTGTCACACCTACTGCTGAACCTTACTTCGGCACCAGATAGGGCCCCTTTTTTTTCCCTAGAAGGGATGTAAATATTCCTGAGTCATGGCATAAATGTAAGTGGTGGATTCTCTGTAACCTGAAGTATCATGATTTGAGTTCAGTAACTCAGCCAGAGGTTAGGGATCTATTTCAGGGTAGGTGAGGTTCTGTGTCCTGCAATGGGCAGGAGGCCAGACTGGATGATCATGGGTAGTCCCTTCCGGCCTTAAAGTCTGAGTCTATAAGCTAACCTCTAAATGACTGGGTTGGAAGAAATTTCTCATTACAGGTGTATTGCAAATAAAGAAGCATCTGATCCTAGCGGCTGTAAGGGTACTAGGCGAGCTGGATCATTGATTTCATCAGTCATGCCAATATGTTTGTTCCTAATAAGATGTCATCTGCTAAAGGTCAGCTTCAGCTGCAGTAGCAGATATTATACAGTGGCATTTCTATAATGAAGCCTGTTCACTACATCTGCTGCAGTAAGATAACTCCATTTTCAGACCTGCCTACTGTTTTCTCCAAAGCAGGCCATCAGGCCATCCCTTCCAGGCAAGCAGTCATTTTGCAAGATTTAATAGTCTTACTGTATACTGAATTGTATGTGTGCTCGTGTCCATCACTCTTCTGTGATGGCTACAATGGCCAAACTTAGGACCTGGTCCTGCTTCCATTGAAGTCAATGGCAAAATTCCTGTCAACGTCATTGGGAACAGGGTGTGGTCTATTGTATTAAAGATGTAATAAAGTCTTTTACTATTCAACATAAAATAGTGATACATACAAAGAGGTCCCTTTTTTTTTTTTTTTTTTGGTGAGACCTCGGTTTATTTGTTTTTTTGGGGGAGGGGAGTTTGGGGGGGTTTTTTTGGCAAACAGTCAAAAGCACTTAGTGCTTGTCTACACTTAAAACATTACAGTGGTGCAGCTGCACCATTGTGGCTGTGTCACTATAGCGCTTCAGTATAGACGCTACCTACACCAATGGGAGAATCCCTCCCATCAGCGTAGGTAATCCACCTCCCCAAGAGGCTTCTTAAAATTCTTCTGTCAACCTAACGCTGTGTGCACTGGGGGTTAAGTTGATATAGCTACATTTCTTGGGATGTGGATTTTTCATACTTCTGAGAGATATAGCTATATCAGTGTAAATTCTTAATGTAGACCAGGCCTTATTTTAAAGTGGAAAGTTTACTGCTCAAACATGAGAGAACAAAAAATTAAAACGCGTTTATATTGAAACTGAAATTATGTGATTGTGTGAAACAAACAAAACTTTTAAATTCTTGGAAACAAGGTACTAGTCTTATTTTTAGAACCTTTTTGATGAAAAGAAAGAAGTTAATTTTACTTTTAGTTCTGATTTGTAAAGGGGCTTCTATTTTGTCTTATTTTACATCTATTTTTTAACAGACACACAGTTTGGAGTAGAGAGACTGGAAAAGGTGGGGGAAATGTGGCTTTTGATGATGATTTTGGAATGCTGGAGGGCTAGTCAGTTACAAATGGGTGCTTGGCAGGCAGGTCGACCACAGGTCCTTGGACCCTGGTCCACTTTCCGGTCAGGGAGGAACCATCATGATGATCTAGTCTGACCTGCACATCGCAGAGGTTGACCACAGGACCTCACCCATCCACCCCTGGAGTAGGCCATAACCTCTGATTGAGTTATTGAAGTCCTCATATCTTGATTTAACATCTTCAAGTTACAAAGAATTCACCATTTACTCTAGTTCAGCCCATGCCCCATGCTTCTGAGGAAGGCGAAAACCCCCCAGTGTCTCAGCTAGTCTGTCCTGTTGGAAAATTTCTTCCCGACCCCAAATACAGTTATTAGTTAGACCAGGGGTTGGGAACCTCTGGCCCACTGCTTAATTTTATCTGGACCACGGCAAGTCTCCACACCATGGGCCGAAAGCCCCAAGCCTCGGTGTGCCCCAGCTCCTGGGTGGAGGGGCAATCGGAGATGCTTCAGATGCTGCCCCCAATCCCCCAGTTCTGGCTTCACAGTTCCCACTAGAACTGCAGGGGTGGACAAAATACAGGCTGGGGCTGGCCCATCTAACATTTCTGTCCGGCCTGCCAGGCTTTTAGCAGCCCAGAGATCACGAGGGGGCAGTCAAAGTCCTGTGGCGCAGTGGATGCGCAGTCAGGCTGCCTGCCTGCCATGGCCCCATGCCGCTCCCGGAAGCGGCTGGCTGCTGCTGGCATGTCACTGTGTGCCCCAATTGTGGGGTGGGAAGGCGGCTCCGTGCACTGCTCCTGCCCCCCGTACCCTCTTCACAGCTCCCATTGACCGGAAACCAATGAGATGCATGGATTTAAAAAGATTTGGGGCATTTGAATGGGATTTAAGACCTTTGTGAGGAAAAATGGTGGCTGATATGGAGGGAGTTATAGGTGTGGAAGAAACGAACTCCACTCTCAGATTGGAGGCAGCAAAATCAGAGACAGCTTTATTCAGGACATGCAATTGCAAGGGAAGAACATAGCTGACAGAGAGCATCTCTGCCTCAGTTTCTTCAAAGTGCAAGCAATATCACACACGCATTTATACATTTTAGTGGCATGCATTAATTAAAAACATCTGCAGTTTATGTCCTGCCCATTCCTGTATTTTCTCATTTCTGTTCTCAAAACATTGCTATCTCAAGGCTGGGTCATGCTGACTGTACTCTGCCATCTTCCCACCCACTTCTAACATGAGCCCTGCTTCTACAGGTCCTGTGATATTAGGCTAAGATTTAGCATGACAGTTGCTTGGTTTCTTACAACTGAGAGGCTTATATTTAAATCCTTTAGCCCTGTTTCCACATGAGCAAGAGCAAGGCCTAGTAATGGCCTTCCTTTTAGGAAGAAAGTCTTTCAGTTTGGTCTGTTCCTTCTGTCTTAGAATCAGGGAGGTGAGATGACCTGGGAAGGGAGAATGATGAGTTTTGTTTTTTTTTAAGTCTCTTTGTAATAACCCCAAAAGGGCATAAAGTTGGTGACATCCCCTCAATATTCTCAGGAGGCAGTGCATGCACTAGTTAAACCACAGTCACTGGACATGATCTAGCTGATTTAGGGGATCTAAAACCTGAAAGCATTGGCGATGATGGGGTTGAAGAAAGTGGTGGAGAGAGGGGAGGATATGTTGTGAACCCACATTTGTGTTGGATTATTTGTTAGCTCATATTTTGCTTTTTTTAATATATTCACATCATTATCATTAATCCCCAAACTTAACAATATTAACAGTTTAAAATATCAGCAGCCTTTTGTCAATGATACATTTTTATTGCCTAGGGTCTGTAAATTCTGTACTTCAAAATTGGGATTTAATTCCATTCATTCATTTGGATTAGATTCCATAAACAAATTAACCTTATGGACATTTTTTTATACCTAGCAACATGTCAAACTCAGAACTTATTTGGTATCTTTTGTTCTTTAAAAATATTAAGAAGTTGCATTTTAACTCTGAACTATATTCCAGAGAATACAAAACCTTTTCCCCAAGGTAAAGCAAGGATTTCTTTAGAACAGTGATTAAATATACTTTCACAGCAAAGTAGTAATGCTTTTTACACCATTTACTTTGTTTTATACTCATGTTTTAAGGTTGTGCTAAATAGCTTTCTTTTAACTATAGGTGAAATGACTACTTTGTGTTTTAAGAAATTTAGTCAGACTTACTTTACATTTTTTTAATGGTTTCTTGAGTGTTGATACCACAGGTTTGGTTTTGTTTTTTTTTACAAATGGATTACCTTTATGTATTTAGTTCACTGGATTTATCCACTGATACTTTTTTAGATCAGAAACTAGATAGTTCTGTATGGTGGTTACATTTTTACAGTAGGCAACCAAGTCTGGAGTAACCATCTTAGTGTCCACAGAACCTTGCTACACCACCACTTTGTGAACTACTTGAAGCAAGTAAATATTTTTAGCTTTGACATAAGGTAATTAACCATAAAGATAACTTCCAATTTTTCTTTCTTTTCATAAATTGGTGTTACGTTTCCTAGCCTATGGGTTATGGCTGTTGTATAGAGCTTGATTTTGTTGGTAGTAGCTTGACCTAGTGGTTTTTTTTATCATTTTAAAATGCTGGAATTCAGTATATTGGAATTCAGTTGCTTTTTGAATTTTTAAAGCTGCTACTGGTTTATTTCTTAAATTCTTTATTAGCTTTTTAGTTTTCTTATTAAGAACATAAGAATGGCCATACCAAAGGTCCATCCAGCCCCGTATCTTGTCTACCGACAGTGACCAATACCAGGTGTCCCAGAGGGAGTGATCATAACAGGTAAAGATCAAGTGATCTCACTCCTGCCATCCATCTCCACCCTCTGACAAACAGAGGCTAAGGACAGCATTCCTTACCCATCCTGGCTAATAGCCATTAATCGACTTAACCTCCATGAATTTATGTAGTTCTCTTTTAAACTCTGTTATAGTCCTGGCCTTCACAACCTCCTCAGGTAAGGAGTTCCACAAGTTGACTGTGCGCTATGTGAAGAAGAACTCCCTTTTATTTGTTTTAAACCTCCTGCCCATTAATTACATTTGGTGACCTCTAGTTCTTATATTATGGGAACAAGTACATAACTTTACCTTATTCACTTTCTCCACACCACTCATGAGCGTATGTACCTCTGTCATATCCCTCCCCCCCCCCCGTCTCCTCTTTTCCAAGCTGAAAAGTCCTAGCCTCTTTAATCTCTCCTTATATGGGACCCATTCCAAACTCCTAATCATTTTAGTTGCCCTTCTCTGAACCTTTTATAATGCCACTATATCTATTTTGAGATGAGGAGGGGGAGGGAGAGCTGAGTGGTTTGAGCATTGGCCTGTTAAACCCAGGGTTGTGAGTTCAGTCCTTGAGGGGGCCATTTAGGGAACTGGAGTAAAAAATCTGTCTGGGGATTGGTCCTGCTTTGAGCAGTGGGTTGGACTAGATGACCTCCTGAGGTCCCTTCCAACCCTAATATCCTATGATGAGGAGACCACATCTGTACACAGTATTCAAGATGTGGGCATACTATGGTTTTATATAAGGGCAATAAGATATTCTCCATCTTATTCTCTATCCCTTTTTAATGATTCCTAACATCCTGTCTGCTTTTTTGACTGCTGCTGCACACTGCGTGGATGTCTTCAGAGAACTATCCATGATGACTCCAAGATCTCTTTCCTGATTAGTTGTAGCTAAATTAGGCCCTATCGTATGTATAGTTGGGGTTATTTTTCCACTATGCATTACTTTACATTTATCCACATTAAATTTCATTTGCCATTTTGTTGTGCAATCACTTAGTTTTCTGAAAGCAGCAAAGAGTCCTGTGGCACCTTATAGACTAACAGACGTATTGGGGCTTGAGCTTTCGTGGGTGAATACCCACTTCGTCGGATGCATAGTTTTATGAGATCTTTTTAAAATTCTTCAGTCTGCTTTGGTCTTAACTATCTTGAGCAGCTTTAGTATCATTTGCAAACTTTGCCATGTTTACCCCTTTCTCTGGATCATTTATGAATAAGTTGAATAGGATTGGTTCTAGGACTGACTCTTGGGAAACACCGCCAGTTACCCCTCTTCATTCTGAGAATTTACCATTTATTCCTACCCTTTGTCCCCTGTCTTTTAACTGGTTCTCAATCCATAAAAGGATCTTCCCTCTTATCCCATGACAACTTAATTTACATAAGAGCCTTTGGTGAGGGACCTTGTCAAAGGCTTTCTGGAAATCTAAGCAAACTGTCCACTGGATCCCCCTTGTCCACATGTTTGTTGACCTCTTCAAAGAGCTCTAATAGATTAGGAAGACATGATTTCCCTTTACAGAAACCATGTTGACTTTTGACCAACAATTTGTGTTCTTCTGTGTGTCTGACAATTTTATTCTTTGCTGTTGTTTCAGCTAATTTGCCCGGTACTGACATTCGACTTGCTGCTCTATAATTGTCAGGATCACCTCTGGAGCCCTTTTTAAATATTGGCGTTACATTAGTTGTCTTCCAGTCATTGGGTACAGAAGCCGATTTAAAGGACAGGTTACAAACCATAGTTAATAGTTCTGCAACTTCACATTTGAGTTCTTTCAGAACTCTTGGGTGAATGCCATCTAGTCCCAGTGACTTGTTAATGTTGAGTTTATCAATTAATTCCAAAACCTCCTCTAGTGACACTTCAATCTGTGACAATTCCTCAGATTTGTCACCTCCAAAGGATGGCTCAGTTTGGGAATGTCCCTAACAACCTCAGCTGTGAAGACTGAAGCAGAGAATTCATTTAGTTTCTTCGCAATGACTTTATCGTCTTCAAGAATTCCTTTTGTCTCTCTATCGTCCAGGAGCCTCACTGGTTCTTTAGCAGGCTTCCTGCTTCTGATGTACTTAAAAAAGATTTGGTTATTACCTTCTGAGTTTTTGACTAGGTGTTCTTCAACTCCTTTTTGGCTTTTCTTATTACATTTTTAAACTTAATTTGGCAGTGTTTATGCTCCTTTCTATTTACCTCACTAGGATTTGACTTCCACTTTTTAAAAGATGCCTTTTTATATCTCAGTACTTCTTTTACATGGTTGTTAAGCCATGGTGGCTCTTTTTTAGTTCTTTTACTGTTTTTTTTTAATTTGGGGTATACATTGAAGTTGGGTCTCTATTATGGTGTCTTTGAAAAGTTCCATGCAGCTTGCAGGGATTTCACTGTAGTCACTGTACCTTTTTAATTTCTGTTTAACCTCCTCATTTTTGCATAGTTTTCCTTTTTGAAATGAAATGCCACAGTGTTGGGCTGTTGAGATGTTCTTCCCACCATAGGAATGTTAATTTATTATTAAATGAATATTATTTATGGATATGTAGTTACTTGGTTATTTTAGCAGCGGTATTATTAATGCAGTGTGGATACCTGTTACGCTAGTAACAGTACTACTCAGGGTAGATTTTATTTCTTGCAAAGACTTTTTCTGGAATTTTAGCTGTTCCTGCATTTTCCTTTTTAACTATGTTTAATTCATGTTGAAACATTTAACTCTGAATTGTAGTATACCTAGTTTTACAGCAAGTTTGATTTTACCAATTGATTTACTAGCTTTGGCTTTAGCGTGTGCAATATGACCAATAACATACAATTTCTTGTCTTAATTGAATAAACTCCTTCCCTCTATCTTTTGAATTTAAACAAACTTTTAACTGGGGAACAATTTTATGAAGTTTGATACTTCTTTTATTGGTGTAATTTGTTTATTGGCAAATTGAAACATTATTTTTGAAAATTGTCATATTCAGTCTTGCCTAACATTTTTGCCAATAAAGTCTGTGTAATAATGGAGATGTGCAGTGTGGTGAATTAATATTCTGGTGTGAGTAATTAAAGTTTCTGGTGTTTTTTTTATTAACACGATTCTGGAGTTTAGTCCTGGAATTAGTTTTTTGTTTTTGCAGGTAATGTGGCATAGGCACAAGTAAAGGAGGAACGACTTCTAGCTTTAATTACATTAAAATTTGTTTTTTAACATAAATAAAAATTGAGTGTATAAAACTCATTATACTCATAAGCCAAGAAAAGAATTCTTTGCCAATGGATGTTGGTTTATTTTTTGACATAAGTTCTTATTTTTGCCTTGGCAGAACTCCCAGAAGTAATTACTTTTTTGCAAAAACAAAATAAAGGAACAAAGGAGAAATATTTTTTCTTGAGTTAATTTTTGTTTTTAAAAACACTTTTACTTGGTTGATATATATCCATTTCAGGTTGGCTATTTATTTTAATTTGATAGGTAACAGGAGATTTTTGTCTGTAATTTTAAATGTTCCAGTTCAGATAAATGAATCTGAATTCCTGGGCACCTTCTTTTTCCTTTGATAGTTTAACATAAAATTCTTTCTGTCCTACTTGGTATTTCTAGGAATACTGTTATAGTTTACTCCGGGAGCAGATTTTCTGTAGTTTGTTTCGCAAAGGAAAAAATGTTTTAGTTCTGTTGTGTACTCTTGTGCAATTAAGGCAGGAGAAGGGTTATTGTCTGCTACATTTTGGTATAGAAGATGAGTTGCTAGTACTATGGATTTCTCTGCCACAAGTTTAAAAGGAATGTATACCCAGTCATTTGGCTAGGTATTGAGCACATGGCCCATAAAGTGAAAGGTAATTTAATATTTCAACCTTGTGGATAGTCCAAGCTTTTATGCAGCATAGTGATAATTCTTTTATTGGTATTTTTAAACTAATTTTCAAGATTTAGGGTGATAGGAAGTACGCAATTTCTTTTTAATGTATTTTGTACACTTGGAACATCACCTACTTAAATAGGCAGCAGGTTTAAAACAAAAGGAAGTATTTTTTTCACACAACACACAGTCAGCCTGTGGAACTCCTTGTCAGAGGATGTTGTGAAGGCCAAGTCTATAACAGGGTTCAAAAAAGAGCTAGATAAGTTCATGGAGGACAGGTCCATCAATGACTATTTGCTATGGTTTCTAGCCTCTGTTTGCCAGAAGCTGGGAATGGGCAACAGGGAATAGATCATTTGAAGATAACCTGTTCTGTTCATTCCCTCTGGGGCACCTGGCATTGGTTAGCGTCAGGAAACTGGGCTAGATGGACCTTTGGTCTGACCCAGTATGGCCATGTAAAAGTAGAACCTCTGTCAGATTTAATTTTTAAGGACAGTTCCCATTTGGTAAAAATATTCACCAAAAGAGATGCTGTAGGTACAGCACTGTAATTGGGGGCAGCATTCCACCCATTTGGGGAAAAACAGGTTACAGTTTATTTTCCCACAGAGATGTTGGCATAGGTCTGACGTAGTTCACTTGTAGGCTTGTCCAAGGCTAACATTCCTTGTTTTAGCTGCAGTGGAGCCCGAACTAGAGGTTTGGTGGGTTGGAACTTATGACATGCAGTACAGGTCTTTACATAATTTTGCACATTTTTATACAGTTTTGGCCAATAAGCAAATTGTTTTGAGGCTTCATAGGTGTCTTTGGTACCAGGAGGCCCTTTCCATACCTTATGATTATGCTATAGCATAACTTTTTGATAAGATGTTGCAATTACAGATTTATGGTGTTTGTTTTAAAAAACAGCTCGTTTTATTGTTACATTTGGATTTTAAATTAAGCATCATTCATAGTTATGTGCAGGATCCTATTAAATCCTCCATCACAGAAAACAATCTGGAACAGAACCATAACAGTAGAGTTTGGACACATTTGGATTATTTAGTTGGGTTTGGACTAAGTAATGTTAAGAATTGTTTTTTAAAAAGGTTACTCTGCCTTTCTTTAAGTGATTAGCATTTGCAAAGTAGAAGCAGTGGCTTCATCAGTACATGGAGTTTGTACTTTTTTTGCCTGACCTTGAGTCAATATTCCCACTTGTCAGTAGGGTGCTTTTTATGTAGTGTACCTTCCTTGGCTAATGTGTTAGCTTTATTATTGCCCATATGATGTTGCCCATTCGCTTGAATGGCTTTTTACCTTTTTTAAAATTAATGGTTAATTTACATTCCTGATCTAGTTGATTTACTGCCTTGATTAGTTGAAACAAATCAGACATATTTAGTTTTAGCATTTTGGAATTTGTTACGCCAGGTGTAGAAGCTTGAGTTTGTACATAAAACCAGAGCTGACGCATTCATTTTTTATTTTTTATTTTAAGTAAAAGCCAATTTGAGTTGGTCCTTTGGGACCATGTCCAGGGTCCAGAAATCTTTTACCACATCAAAAGGGGTGAAATATGTTTTTTCGCACTTAGCGTGGCTAAATTTTGATTTCTAGATTGCATGAGTCACCTGTTTAGGAGCTTTTATTTAGTTGTCTATAATCAGTTGTTAACCTCTATTTATGAGACTTTTTTTTTAGAATTGTCCACAGTGGTGCATTATGCAGAGAACGTCGTTCTTTTGTAATTCCCATCTGCATCAGAGAATCCAAACATTTTTTTCCATGTCATTTTCTTTACCTATTTTGGAAAGTCATTTGCAGATTCTGGGGAAGGAATTAATTTTCTCTTCAACTTTACTCTGTATGTGAGATTGTTGAATTGATATTTTTACCAGTATTAAACAGGATTTTGTTAGCGATTTCTTTATATAACGCCAGTTCTTGCTATACAATTAATCAGGTGTAGAGAGAATTTTGTAACCTTCTGGAATAAATCGTAAGTTTAAAAAGAGTTAGGTACAGTATAACACACAAACTCCAAAAATCTGAATAAAGAGGGTAATTCTGGGACTTCCCCAGTTGTGGTGACTGGCAGGATTAAGTCCTGTCCTTCCCACTACCTATATTACATTTTAATAGTTTTAGACAATGGATTATGCACTAAAACAAAGGTAGGAATTACCCTCCTTAAAATCCAAGAGATGAACAACTTCTTTAGCTAACATTGGACCGGTTTTCTGGAAATGTTGCATGGATGGAAGTAACCCATAGGGTAATTTCACACGTGTCCTTTCTTAATTACCATGTTTACAGGGAAATTCTCTGCAAAAGGTGGAATTTCTATTTAAAAAAAAAAGTAATCAGTTACATACAATGCTTCTGGAATTGTTTGACCAGATTTTAACAGGTCTTTGGGCTTCAAGGACACAGGATTGTCTTCCAAATAGGTGAAAATCTGGGTGTGTTTAAAACCCTAAACTGTAGCTGTTTGTACTAGTATCTCTTCCTACATACGTTGGGCATGGTAGGTCTCAGACCAGAGCAGTGGGTGAATTTTGGATAGGTAAACTCTTCCCTAGAGTTTGAAAGAAAACCCTTCCCTAACCAGGCAGAATTTTGGGTCGCTTCTGTATAACTGTTTATACATTTCCTTATTTATTAAAGAATTTTTAGAAAGGAGAGAGACACACTTCTGAATTACTTCTGGTCAAAATACAAAAACTGCAGTTTACACATGTTGTTTTTACTCTGAACAAATTTGTCCTTGAACAGATTGCAAGGAGGATTGGCTGGGAGATGAGGTTGGTCAAGGGTGGGAGGGAAAGAGGTGGAACAGAGGAAGGGTTATGGAAAAGAGGAGTGAGGAACAGTTGTAGGGGAGGGGGGTAGAGAGGCAAGTTTATATGAGAAAATTCAGTTATTTCTTTTACTTTTTGAATACACTTTCCCCTCTCTGTTTGGAGAGGTAAAAGTCCTCCTTCCTTGACACACATTTTTTAAACTTCTATAACTAGCTTACCAAATAGACTTAAAACCATTTTTGTTTCTATAGAAAGAAGGTTTTACTTTTAATTGTAAAACCCTGTGTCTTCCCAATCCACTTGTGCTTTAAAGTGGATAAAGGAACTTGTCCCCACAACAATGTTGTCTCTAGAACCTTTAAAGACACAAAAGGGGTGAGAGACTTTGACCTCCTGAAAACACAACATTAAATCACAAACAAATTTAATTGAAAACATGAATGTATTAAACTTTTGCATGACAATGTACCTTTCCTTTTCTGGAGTGTTGTATTAGGAGTCAAGGATTTTGCAGTGGCATTGAAAACAAAGGAACTCATAAAACATTCTTCAGCTCCACAGTCTAATAGTGCTTTTAGGCTGTTATTACCTTGGATTTTTAGATTAAATAACTTTTTTTTCTGTTACCAAGTTATTTTCTTTAACTTTTTGTGTACCACTATTCCCTCTTAGGCATTTCTTTTGTGGAACCCAAGGTTGAGAGTCAGAATTAATTTCGTTGGACAGAATTGATATATCCTGGATGGAAGTAAAGGAGGGGGATAAGGAGGAAAAAAGGAAGGCAGAGCAGGAAAAAGACCAGGTCCTGTGTTTTCCACAACAGAAATCTTTTTGTTCAGTTTGCTTATTTTAGTTAGTGCTTTATTTCTTCTTTTCTCAGCTATTTGGAAGCTATTGGAGTATTTTACAGTGTTGAGCAGTCTCTTTCCCTTTATTCTTTTCGTTGGTTTGCTTAGATGGTTTCACACAGCTCTCTAGTCTGCTTCAGAATTTCATTTGCTGAGTTTGTTACAGGGTTTACCTATCCAAGCAGAGGACTTCATATTTGAGAATTTAATCCCCTGAAAAAAGGCACCTAAAAATTAAACTGTGCATCCTGCAAAAAATAGGCTTGCCCTAAGTTCTTATACTACTTAGAAATATTTTGTCCTTCCTATTTAATATTATAAGTAAGGCTAAGATTTTGCCGTGGTTATTTTTAGTAAAAGTTAGACAGGTCACAGGCGATAAACAAAAATTCATGGACGCCCATGACCTGACCCTGACTTTTACTAAAAATAGCTGTGACAGAATGGAGGACCCAGCACCACTGCTGCTGTCGCTCAGGGCGGCTGGGAGCAGCAGGGACCCCATTGCCTGCGGAGGCCAGAGCTCCAGGACTGGTGGCTGGGAGCTGCAGGGCCCTAGCCGCCACTTGGAACTTCAGAGTCCCCCCCCTCTGCGGGCACCAGCTGGGAGTTCTGGGGGCTGCCCCCCACAGCTGGGAACTGGGAGTCCCTTGGCTGCCCCCCATAGCTGGGAGCTGTGAGGGTCCCTGCAGCTGAAACTTCTAGAGCCTCCTGGCTGACAGCTCCAGCCCCGTGGCCCTGAGTCTGAAGCAGAAAATCTCATGGAGTTCTCTGGAAGTCATGGATTCCGTGACTTCTGTGACATAATCATAGCCTTAATTATAAGCCATTTGTCGAGCTGTTAAGGAGTTTTTGAAGATACAATATTCTCTCCTTCAAGCAAGCAACATTAATTTAACTCTGCTGACACTCTGTTAAAGATGTCATCTGCTCTGTAACCTCCAGGTTACAATTTTAGCAGGATATAAAGGGTGACATAAATTCAAATTTTTGCTGATCTTTAACAATGTTACCTTGTTCTTGCAGCACTGTACTTTTAAAAGTAACTTCTTTCTTAAATTTCTTAGCTGTCCTCTTAGTCTCACTTGAGCCTTCAAAGTATTCTGCAATTTCTTTTTAGTACCAGTTATTTTCCCTTGCTTCTACTCTTTTAATTATTGCTTTTTTTACTGATTAATTTAATCTCAGCACTCTTTCTGTTTCCAATTGCAGTTACGCTATTGATGTTTATCTCTTTCCTTTATTAAGTTTAGTTTGATTCCTTGACTGCAATGTTTTGTAGCTACTCATCTTCCTGAATTGCAGTTTGATACTCCAATTCTTTTCCAAATAAAATACTTTTTCTCTCTTTTAAACATGTTCGTTTTTCGATTCCAAGTTAGTATACTTTTTTTTTTAAACTAGGCCCTTCTGTACCTCTTTCAGAATTTTTCTCATAGAATTTAATTTCTCTATCTTTTGATTGTGACATCCTGTATAAGTCTGTTTGCAATGTAAACACATTTCCTCAGAACCTGCAGTGTTTTTCCCAACAAACTATTCAACTCTGGACATAGATTGTATCTCATCTCTGTACTTTAGATTAATAAAACAAGTATTTCCAGCCAGTATTGTTAAAACAGAAATTAGAAGTTTCTCTTTCTTACACCACCTGTACTTTTCCAAATATGCATAGTTCCTTTCAATTAAATCTCCTACTGCAAACTTCCTTTTATGCTTAAGCCATACCTCAAAAGAATGTATATTTCTTGGAATGCTCTCATACATCCACGCTAGAATCTCCATCATTTTTTCTAGCAAATCTTTATTCACTCTATCATCCTTTTATGATAGTTAATTCATGGGGGACTGCTTCATTGGAACTAAAGCTCCTGGAATTATCTAAAGGGGTAGCACCTGGAGGCAATGGGATAAGTTCCATTACCAACATTGTTCTTTCAAGGGATCTTTTTGGAAAACATTTTAACTCACACTACATTTTAACTCGTACTAACAGACCCTAAACAACCAAACAGGAGATAACCAGGGCCAGAATCAAAATGCAAAAATAAAAACCGGAGATCGTGGAAGTTAAAACTAGAATATAAATTAAAACACAATTAAAACAGGGCAATCAGATAACATGTCTGAAACAAAAATAAAATCCTGTAACCCTGAGTGAAACAAGTGGTTTTGCATGCTTTGAACTAATTTTTTATTTTTTTTACTTTTCACGTTCAGTTATGAAACCATTCAGTTTGCCAAGCAATCCAGTTGCCAATTTGTATTAACTGTTTGAGATCTGAGACATATTTAATGTATTAATTTCAAGGATTAAAAAAGTTAAAGGTGACAAACCCTTTCACTGTTCAATATGAAAACAATGATACAAAGATCTTTTTTACAGAGACCATGTTTTACTTAATTTCTTGGGAAATAGCCAAAATCACTTACTTTACAGTTGAAAGTTTATCGATTAAACATAAGAAAACAAGAAATTAAAACAAAAGCATGTATATTGAAATGGAGTGATTATACAAAACAAACAGCTAAAACCTTTGAAGTCTTTCTCCCTTTGGAGGCAAAGTATCCGTCTGATTTTTTTTGGAACAACCTTTTTTGATTAAAAGGAAAGGTTTCATTTTACCCTCTGCACATCAGAAATGAATGTATTCATTTCTCCTGTCCTTACAGACAGTGTACTCCTGGTGGAATTCTGTACACACTATTTTAAAATTCTGCATATTTTATTGTCAAAATAACACAATATAATCACTCTGGTTGAAATTATTTCAGTAATTTATTTAAACTACAATACAATGGATGGAGAATGGGAATGGGGAGCACTGGAGGAAACCTCCATACCCCCTTACCTAATAGTAATGTTGCTAGGGTTGACACTTTATTTCTAGTTATTACTCAACAAATATATGCAGCCACATGCTCAGTGTTATATCATAGGCAACTGAAGAGCAATTAAGGACTGGGGAATCAAACTCACAGTTTATACTGGCTACTGATCATCTCCAGAAAGGTCAATACCAAACAGTTCATGGAGCACAGTTTGATAGGAAATTTTTTCAGTCAAAAAATGTAAACCAGTTCTAATCACTAAAGCACCATAAGCATTTCTAAGGCCATACTGTCCTTTATACCACTCTAGCAATGTGAAGGAGCCTTAAACATTTTCCACCTGTTTTATACTCCTGGGGGAATTCACAGAGACAATGGGAACAATTCACTAAGCAGGCAGGCTTCTGCATTCTGCTTTGCCTGAGGGGATGGAGCCTGCACCGTGCCTACCTCCTCAGAAACACCCCCAAGTCTTGCCCCTCCACACTGAGCATGCTTCAATAGTAATCGCAACAGGCCTCTCCTTGGCAGAGGCTGCCCAAAGATTACTTGTGTCTCAATCCAGAAAGTCCCTTCCCTAAACAGAAACTCAGCCAAGAGAGTTGATATCCATGGCTTCTTCTTCTGGCTTAGATGCACTATTGAGACTTCTCCACACAATTCCATGTGGTCCAGCAGCATGACTTGAATTCAGTCCCAGAACCTGTTTTCTCACCAATAGTGATGCAGTTTGCTGTGGATAATTTGGCTGCCTGGTTTTTTGGCTTACAGATGCACATTTCAGGTAACCCAGAGCTTTTTCTCTTGCTTGGGTCTGGGACTGAGAACTAGGTTTGGCTGACCTTGAAAATATGCTCTCCTCTAATTTTGGCTGCTTCTCCCTGTCCGTAATATCAGATACGTTTGTCATTTCAGTCCTGCTCTCCTGCATTTTCTGCTGTCCTGTAGTTCCTTTCTTCCTAAGTCCTGAATGCTACAAATCCAGTTAGGAACTTATTCTTCTTTAAAGCCAGGCAAGTCAGCACTATCTTTCAGTAAGAATTCTCACCTGAATTGCCAGGGTTTCCACTCCTTCTCTCTGCAGAGACTTCTTTACCAAGAGTCTGTTAGTTTGGGTAGTTCCCCAGTTCTCCACTGTTTTATTCTCAGCCTCATCCAGACAGCTGTTTTATTGTATGTCTGCTGTTAACTTTCCAAATGCAGGGCCACATTTAACCTTGTTTTAAGCGATGGTGTATTTGCTTACAACAGGGCTGAAAGTAGCCCACATACTCTATCGTCTTTTCAACTGAGGTGATAGATTTCTGCAACAAGTCCACTCTAACAGGAATGTTTTACCTTTCAGGGAGTAGAAACAGTGAAGAAGGAAATAGATGAAAGCGTTCTAGGGCAGACGGGTCCTTACAGACGTCCTGAGCGACTTAGGAAAAGAACGGAATTTGCTGGAGAGAAAGTCAAAGAGAGAATATTTGAAGCTAATGAGTATGTATTGAATAAAGAGAGACTGTTGCCATATGTGATCTGCTGAATGTTTTCAAACTTGAGTCACAGATTGGGCGGTGGAGACTAGAGGTGAGGTCATGCTGCAGGGATAAGGGATGGTTTGAGGGAGTGATGTTCTCTGAATAGAAGCCAGGCAGGGATAGAAGCTCAGTGGCATTCCATTTCTATGGGTAAGAGGAGTGGGGCACTTACTCTGATTGGTAGATTCTCCCTAATCAAGATTGCAGCCAGCTTCTGTTGGAAAGCCATATCTTATTCCTCCTATAACTTTGGTTTGACCTGAAGATTGGCAAGTTTATTCTGAAGGCAAAATACAATATTTCTGCAAAGTTGGAAGAAAATGCATCAGATGTTTGAGTTACTGTGCATTAACAAAGAATATATTGCCCTGACTTGAAATTTTGATTTGGATATTCTAGTATTTTTGTCTTCCTCACCTCAGACATTTGAGCAGGTCTCTGATATTTCCTGGATGTCTCACTCTCAACATAAGCTTAATGGGATCAAATCTGAACTCCTGACCTTTCTTTCCAACTCCTCTCCACTCCACCCATTCATTCGGGCTCACACAGCGTGTTTCCCAGGTGTCACATGCAGTCTGCACAGGATGCTGCACAGTGAATGGTCATCACTATCTTTCTCCTTGTCTCCAGTCTCATTAAGAGCTTGGCTGTTGATTCATGAAATACTTGCCTTTTGCTCTTCCCTAGGGAGGCAATGGGTGTGGTGCTGCACAAGGATTCCAAATGGTATCAGCAGTGGAAAGACTTCAAGGACAACAATGTGGTCTTCAATAGTAAGTGTTCGCAAGGCTTAAGGAACAGAACCTTATTTCCAGTTACCTCTGCTCTCTTACCACCTGGGCTCTGATGCCATCTGTGCAACCAGTCTTAACATAATATAAATCATGGCCATTTTTGTCATTGCTGTTGTTGCGAGGCGGTGTGAGATGGAAAGTAGGTGTAGCTGCTGACACTGCAGTTATTCCAGGTTGCTCTATCTGTGCTGGGACACGCCCCCGCAGTCTTTAACAGAAAGAGATTTTCTCACTGCTCCCAGTTCTTGAAATCTGAATTCTCCACTGCATACTTCCATCTTGTAGATGGCTGTGACCGACAGCTGTAAGAGTACTGAACTCTGAACGTGGTCCTTCTAATCAGATGCATCCTGGCACTGAGGAGCAGCCAGAGCCCTGTGTACAACCTGTGAGTGGCATGAAGCCTGTGACTTGTATAATCTGAGAGTGGGCAGACACTGGGCTTCTTTCTGACACAAAGCATATGCCACAGAGTCTTGCCTGCAGCAATCCAAGTTCTTTTTTTGAATTAGTCCCATCTGTGGAATTGTGGGCATTTCACCTCTTTTTTTGGACTGTTTGTAATCCCAGTTTCCCATCAGCACCATTAGCTGTCTATGTTGCATCCTGTGCTTATTGGGTAATACATTGTAAGAGTCTGGCTTGTTAGTAAGGCTGAAAGGAGTAAAGAGAGCACGCTGAAGACATAATATTTCAATAATCCAAAATAACTGGACCAAAGAAGGCTGCTTGGTGTCCAGCTTGCTCCTGTGTTTTCCAAGATAAATCACAAAATCCTTTAACCTCTCCATTGCTCTGACTGTTAAGAATTTTTCCTAATATTTAGCCTGAATATTTCCTTATCTTTTTGCTCACTTGCTCCTTGTCCCACTCTCTTGTGAGACAGGATTCTCTTGAAAGTATTCAGTGGTTGCCCTGACGATCTCCCAGAATAATCTCTGCTAGACAATACATTTAGCTCCTTCAGACTCCCCTCATGTTACACAGATTGTGCAGTGATTGGAGATTAATTGCTTCTTTAGAATCGTAGAGTTAGAAGCGACTGCAAGGCTCATCTAGTCTAACCCCCACCAAGATGCAGGATTGTTGTCCTTTTCTCTAGTTTTTTCTGTATCCTTCCTGAACTGTGGGATCCAGAGCAACACGCAGCATTGCAGGTGGGGTTGTACCCAGGCGATGTAGAGCAGAGCTAGTTGTTGCTCCCTTTATATACTGTGTATGGTATATATGAAGATATCAGATAGAAAACTAGTTTTTATAAGGAGTAAGATTCAGAGCTTAAGTCAACCATTGACTAATGTGCTTTGGGAAGAAACCTCCACCGTGGGTAGGTTTTCCCATAACTACTTAATGCAGCTTCTTCTATAACTAGCTGCTGTGAGAAAGAGAATACTGGGCTAGATGGGATACTGGTCTGATGTGGTGTGGCAGTTTTAATCTGTTCTTGCAGTGGGATTACACTGTAAATTCCATGCTTTTTTTAACACTTGCTTCTGTATCTATCTTGGAAACTCTGCTTTGCAGGAGCTCATCTTCCTTCCTTCCTTCCTTCCTTCCACTAATGCCCACCCTTCTGATCTCTGGTTTCCTAAGAACAGCTACAAAGAGCTGTAGCAGAGGGGTGGATATTTCCCCTTCATCCCAGGAGATTTATTTTTGTTTTAGACTTTATCTTTGTCCTCGAGGTTTGGGAATGCATTGCTGCTTAGAACCTTGTTGTCCTTGCACTACAGTAGAACCTCAGAATTATGAACACCTCCAAAATGGAGGTTATTCATAACTCTGAAATGTTTGTAACTCTGAACAAAATGCTGTAGTTGTTCTTTCAAAAATTTACAACTGAACATTGACTTAATACAGCTTTGAAACCTTATTGTGCAGAAGGAAAATGCTGCTTTCCTTTTCTTTTTTTGGTAGTTTACATTTAACACAGCACTGTACTGTTTGCTTTTTTAATTTTTCCTCTTTCTCTTTTGGTCTCTGCTATTGCCTGATTGTGCATTTCCAGTTCCAAATGAGGTGTGTGGTTGACTGGTCAGTTCGTAACTCTGGTGTTTGTAACTCTGAGGTTCTACTGTACGTTCCCAGACATAAATCAGCAAGGTTTTCTTTGGATCAGGAACCTGCTGAAAGGTGTTGGCCTAATGTTAGTATCCTGCACTACCACTGACGTGGTTTTGGATTATGTTCCTGGACACTGGCTTTCAGGGTGCAAGTGGTGTGCTGTGGGGAGGGATGGAAGGCCTTTGACCTATGCTGTAACCTGCTGGGATGATTCAGGAACACTTTGCTGAGTTGGCAGATACTTTAATTCTCCTAGGCCAGAAGTATGACAGCTGTATGATCTTTGGGCTCTGATGCTCATGCAGAGGAGAAGCCAATCTGTAAAAGCTATGGAAAAAGATTAATGGTTAAGATAATTTATCCCTAACTGTGGGAAAGTAATGACAAAAAAAACTCTTATCACCAAAGTATTGAAATATATTAAATCATACGACTGATCTGGAAAAGATTTCATAGGTAAAGTCCAAACCCCTCAATCAGACCTGTCCAGTCTTACACTTGAACATGCTAATTCCAGTTTAAGATGCACAAAAGAGTGACATGGCAAGGCAATGACGCTGATCTCCCCTCTTCTTTCAGGGTTCTTTGAAATGAAGATGAAGTATGATGAAAGCGATAATGTCTTCATTCGGGCATCCAGAGCTGTTACGGACAAAGTCACCGATTTAATAGGTACTATTTCATCTTTGTTGAGAAGAGTCTTTCGAGGGTTACATGATACGTAGCTGAGACTCAGGATTAATGATGGGAGTATTAGTGCTGTTGCCTTCAATGTATTACTAGCCTCTGGGAAGGAATTTGGGGCTTCCTGATATTTTGCATATACGTATTGTGTCTTGTGGAATGTAGCAACCAGCCACTGGCTCAGGAGTGGGCAGTAATGACAAATGAGGATAAAATTAATACCCCAAACACGTTTAGCTCTCCTGGCAGAACTGACCTATGTGATAGATATGTGAAGGCTGCATGTCTCCCTTACCTTTTGGCAACACTTGTGCCAACAAACACTCATTGAATTGAATTGCCTTGTCAGGTGGGCTGTTCTCGAAGACAGAAATGTCAGAGGTTTTGACAGAGATTCTCAAAGTGGACCCAGCTTTTGACAAGGATCGGTTTCTAAAGCAATGTGAGAACGACATAATCCCCAATGTCCTGGAGGTGAGTTAGAGGGGCTGGGACATGACGCACTTATTTCTGCCCTTAAAGTCTCTCAGAAAGCTTCCAACGCAGTCTGTTTGATTTTGCTAAAGTGCCTGGTTGACTGGCTTTTTGCCTCTCAATCTCAGGGTTCCAGCCCAGCGTAAGTAACCGGAAGAAATGACTTAGCGTAAGGAGTGATGAATCTCAGGTCAGGAGAGCCACCCCACCCAGTCTAGAAGTTTTTAGGCCCTGACCAGACTGGAAAACAAACTGCCTCTCTCCCTGAGTGACAAATGCTAAGAGCTCCAGAGGGACCTAACACAGTTAGATGAATGGGTAGTATTGTATGCAGTGTTGCTATAGCTGTGTTGGTCCCAGGTTATTAGAGACAAGGTGGGTGAAATAATATCTTTTACTGGACCAACTTCTGTTACTGAACGAAACAAGCTTTCAATCTAACAGAGATCTCTTCTGCAAGTCTGGATCTGAACTGGACCAGACCTGAAGAAGAGCTCTGTGTGAGCTCTAAAACTTGTCTTTCACCAACAGAAGTTTATCCAATAAAAGATACTACCTCGTTCTGGGTAGTACAACGACAGACAATATATAGTGTTGACAAGCAGGATGGCAAAATGAATTACAGGTTTGAAAGGACTTTGTAAAGAGAAGTTGAAAAGATTGGGATTGTTTAGTTTAGAGAAGGAAAATGAGTGGTATATAAACCCATGGATGTTAGACTAAATAAGAATGCTATTCTTTATTTCTCATGATCTTAGAACAGGGAGACGTGCAATTATAGTGCAAGCGGCGTATTTAAAACTGATAAAAGGAAATACTCCTTAACACATTTCATAGTTTGTCTGGAGCTCGCGGCCATAAGAGCTCATTGAGCCAGTTGCTTAGGATGATTCAAAAAATGATTTGATGTTTATGGGTAAGCAGGACATCCACAGTGAGGAGGTGGTATATTTTGAAAGCAGATGTTGTGCGGTCAAATCTGTGTGTAATAACTGATCAGTTGAGTGTGTCTCAAACTGGTTAAACACATAGCTATATCTGTAGTGTAGACAGAGCCGAAAACTAAAGAATATAGGAATTGTGACACAGGATTGGACCGCCTTTTATCCTGCTTCTAACAGCGGCCAATGCTAAATGCTTCAAGGAAGGTGCAGAAACCCTTAGATGGACACTTATAGAATAGACTGCCCATGGAGAAGGGTCTTTTTAACCTCAGGCAGTAAGGCTTATGACTTTAAGCTTGGAGATTTATTATATCTATTGCAATGAAAGTTATCCTGCCTAATGGAACTCTGGATGTTTATCTCTCTCTCTCTCTCTCTCGTTCTCTCTTGAATCCAGCTAATTTCTTGGTTTCAATAATATCTTATAGGAGTAGGTGCCACAAATTAATTAAGCAATATTTTTTAAAAAAATCCTTGCATTAGTTGAAAATATATTATTGCCTTTCAGTTTAACTGAATGTGCCACTGTTTGACCTTTTGCCATGTTGAAAATTGACCATTTGTTCCTACTGTTTGCACCTGCGTCTGTGTTCCTGCTAAAATACATTTCCCCAAACTTGAAAATTGCTCAGAGTTTGGTGCATGTTACCTACTTAAGCCTAAGATCTGTGATTATCTCAAGCAGTATGTATTTATAGGTACTTCTGTACTGCTCATCACCTTAGTGTCTGAAATTTCATCGCACTCCGTGTCGAGGCAGGTTAGGTGAATGGTGTCGTGGCATAATATAGGATTTAAAGAAGGTCACTTTTCAAGAGCTAATAGTCTGACAGATTTTTTAAACGTTCCCTTGTTTGTATTGCTTATTTATTACTTCCTCTTTAGGCTATGATATCTGGAGACCTGGATGTCCTCAAAGATTGGTGCTATGAAGCAGTAAGTATAAATATTAATAATAGGTCTCTAAAAGCTGGGATTCACCTCTGGTGTTAATTTTGGGCCTGAAATGTCCCAAGATTAGGTTCAGCATGGCCCTAATCTTGGCCAAACAGTCACCATCCCCATTATGATATTGCTGTGTGCCTTGTCCTTCCTTTCCCCCGCCCCTCCCTCATGTTTGTCCCCTTCGTTTGGTCTCCTGAGAAACAGCTGCCTTGATCTTGTCTGCTATAAAATAGTAAATGTTTTCCCAGGTGTCTACTATGAGAGAATTTCAGCATTGGGTCTGCTTCTTTAAACACAAATGTATGTAAACTGTATCTGATCTGTAACTTCAGCAATAGCTCCATCATCACATTTTTTTAAGTTTGTAGAAGCAATCTTTGTCTGGAGATTCGTTTATTCTTGTCCTTTAAATGCCGTCTGTTTCTGCTGCCCGTCCTGCTCCAGAATAATTGGGCTGTTGACAATGCACAGAAAATTGTATCCTTTTGTTAAAAAGGAAATCTAATTGCTCAACATTTTTAATGTTTTAAAGTTGCATCAATTTCCACCACAAGAGGTCTGGAAATTCACATAAACCAGATAAGCTTGTGCAGGGAATCTTCTGCATTTTGAACTGGGCAGATCCTTTTCATAGGGCTTCAGTCTCTTTTGATTGTTTGTGTCTTTATTTAGAATAAAACCATCAATGCTGTGATATAACAGAGTGGGATGTTTAAAGCCGTGTGCAAGCATTTCAGCACTGATTTTAAGTACTTTAGTTTACTCTGTAGACCAGCCCTCTTGAAAAGTTTGTAGTGGAGGCAGCAGGCTTACCCCCATGCCTGAAATATTGAGAGGCAAGCGTTTCCTACATGTTTTATTTTAAACTTAAAACTAGCCAAGTTGAGAGTCCAGCTGCAAAACCAGCTGAAGAAATGAATGAGTGTCCCATTGATGGGAGAATCTAGGACATCATGGGGGAAGGTCTCAAATGCAATTGTGCAAATCACTATTTGTAGCAAACCAGCACCATTAGCTAATTTATAGAGAACAAAGGAAATAGCCATTCCCAGGGATGGTCTCAAACTCTCATAAGGTATAACAGGAAGAGAACAAATTACTCCCTCTAAAACTTTTCTGACTCTGCCTTATTTGTTGTGCTAATGATTCATCCTTTGTGAAAGTCCAGGATAATAAATTTAGTGCAGACTTCTGTGCGTATAATAACTCCAATAAACAACTGACCAATATTCAAATCAGGTTTGAGAATAACTAAATACCACCCACTAGCTCTCAGGGTGCAGTTCTTGGTTCAGTAAGGTTTCCCTGTCTAATCTCTCTTCAGAACCTTCTGCTTTGACTCATGTTAGTCTAACCTCCTTACCAGTAAGCTTCTGCAGGATATTTGCACTTTTAGGATTTGTGATGAAGATTAGAAGCTTTTCAAGACACAGACTGTGCCTTCCTTTTTGTTTGACCGACACCTAGTATATTGCTGGAAGCAAATAGCAATTCAGCATCTAGGACAACAGTTTTTGATGCATAAATAATAATGAAGCATTTGCGTCTAAAAAGGAGCCAGGAAAAATTTGGCTAATCTCCAAGTTCCGTTTACTGGGGAAATGGCTAGAAAGTTCACTTGCTTTCCGGATTGTTTCCATGTTTGCTGTCAGATCAGAACTGTAAATACTTTGGCTAGCGGGTGCTCTCAATGCATTTGTTCTGTGTCATTAATTATATGCCTACTGTTATGTCCAGCTGCATGACAGAGGGAGTCCCAGAGAGGGCTGGATTGTGAGGAACTCCCACCCCCCATGAGCATTTAATGAAACAACCTGATATTTACATGAATATGGTAATCAGCATATTTGCAAAGAACTGAGATTGTTCAGGGTGTTCATTTTGGATTGTTTCTTTTGAAATGTTCACTGTAAGGAATCCTCCCTCTTCCTTTCCTTTGTCACTGATTTCCTAGGATATGAAAAGTTCAAACATGTAACCAAAGTTTATATTGCTTTATTTAGACTTACAGTCAGCTTGCTCATCCAATCCAACAAGCCAAAGCAATGGGTCTCCTGTTCCACTCCAGAATTCTTGACATTGACAACATTGATGTAAGTTTCCCATTTTCTGTTCCTCCTGGGAGGTGGGTCAAATCCTGAGCTCCGGCTCAGACTTGCCTTCTCACATGGGCACATTCCTATTGGCATTATAGCAGTATGTAGAGGCTCCAGCTGAGATCAGTGCTCCACTGTGCTAGGTGCTGTACATACACATAGCGAGAGACAGTTCCTACCTGAAGAGTTTATGATCTAAACTGACAAAACACACAGGATGGGAAGAGACTCAGTACCACATCACAGTACCTCTCAGGAACTTCACTGGTAGTTTGCATCTGAAAGACCTCAAAATGTGGCCCGGTATCATTACTTTACGGTTTAATAAATTGCCTAGAAAAGACTCCTTTTTTACAGTTCTGTGGGGTTTGGGGATGGTTTAAGGCTGCTGGTTTATGCTAGGTTTTACACCACTGCTATCTTACTGTTCTTGGGGTTTCCATTTCTCTCAGGGCTGGTCTACACTAGGGGGGGAAATCGATCTAAGATACGCAACTTCAGCTACGTGAATAGCGTAACTGAAGTCAAAGTATCTTAGATCGAGTTACCTACTGTCCTAACGGCGCGGGATCGATGTCCGCGGCTTCCCCTGTCAACTCCGCTACTGCCGTTCGTGTTGGTGGAGTTCTGGAGTCAACAGGAGCTCGTTCGGGGATCGAGATATCGCTTCTAGATGAGACGCGATATATCAATCCCCGAGAAATCGATTGCTACCCGCCGATATGGCAGGTAGTGAAGACGTAGCCTCAGAAAATGCTGCGTTCAGTAAAATTGATGCTGCTTTATTTACATCTAAAATACAGTTTTATGATGCCTGGGTATTTGTGATTCCCTGGGTGTATGTAAAGGGGGTTTTCTTCTTCTTCAGCAAGTATTTCACACGTGGTGTGACTCACCCCTTCCACAGCTGCTCTAGAGTTTGCCACTAATCTTGCTAACATCAAGATGCAGAACCAGGGAGAAATACAGCAACTGACAGAGGCTGTGGGAGAGGATCACTGAGTTTGCTTCTTAGCAGCAGTATCCTGCTCTGTTAGCAGTTCCATTGTGTGAAACATCCCAGAGGGAGCTCTGTTCTGACGCTTGTAATTTTCTGCTTAGCCACTGGCCCAGTGAGAGAGAGTTGTGATAAAATCCTGGTTACAGACTGCAGGAGTCCCAGTGCCATTCCTGCAAAGGCACCTTGGTGTAACTCTATACCCAGGCAATTTAGAAGGACAAAAGATACAGGCAGATATCACTGACCCCGTGCGTGTGTGCAGATGGCTCATTGTGAATGATCATTCTTGGTGAATGTTTTAGTGGATCAGGTTCATGCAATACAGGAAAACCTGCCTGAGAGAAATTACTGTAATTCCCAGAGACTTTTGTTGGGGATGGAGGTTTATGGTTGTTTTCTGTTTTCTTACTACATGCAGTATCAGATATGGAATCAGTGGTTAAATATATTTATGGATTGACCTCTCCTTCCAAACTAAAGCAGATGTTTTCATTAGATGGAGAACATAAGTTGTTAATGATACAGAAATTGCAACAGTATTCAGTAAATATTTCTGTTCTATATTTGGAAAGAAGCATGATGCACTCATATAATCTGAGGATGATGAAGTACTTTCTAGTCAATTAGTAACTGAGGAGGATGTTAGACAATGTCTACAAGGTGAGGAATAAACATTTTAAATTAACAGGCCCAGATAATCAGCCTCCAAGATTCCTAAAAGAGCTGACTGAGGAGATCTGTGGCCGGCTGACGTTAATTTTTATTAAATCTTGGGATACTGGGGAACTTCCAGAAGACTGGAAGAGTGCTAATGTTGTGGCAGTATTCAAAAGGACAAGCAGGATGACTCAAGTAACTGTAGGCTGGTTAGCCTAACATCAATCCCAGACAAAATAGAGAAGCTGATATGGGATTCAGTGAATCAAGAATTACAGGATAGCAATATAATTTGTACTAGTCAACATGGTTTTATGGAAAATAGGTCTTATAATCTCATCAGAGAATGAAATCAGGTTTCACAAGTTTGTTTGATAGCTGTGTAGATGTAATATACGTACTTTTAAAAGGATTTGTACGCACAGTATTCTGATTAAAAAATACTAGTATACCATACTAAAATAAAACACCCTTCACTTCCTTCTCACCACCAGTGGCTGGAATCAGAGCTCTGTGGTTTTCACTACACAATTCCTCAATTCCTTTTCTGTTACTGAGAGTTTTCTCTGTATGTAGTTGTATAGTTAGTACCCTACTTAGTTGCCCCGTGTGATACCCTTACCCCAGGGTTCAGATATTGACCATCTTCGGGGAAAGAGGGAGAAAGGAGGCGATCCTCATTAGTGATCCCCCCAAACAATGTGCTTGTTCTATTTGGGTGAGGGTCGCACCAAGGAACAGTGTTCAATTTTGTAAATTGTTCACTAAAAGGACTCAGGTGGCTAGAGGCCTTCGGTGTTGAGCAGCCGTGAGGCCAGGTTCAGCTCCACGTCCTGCATCAGATTGGAGGTTGCCCTCTTGCTCAGTGACTGATGCTGTCTGCATTCCAGGGCTGGCATCTCTCCAAAGAGGTGAAGAAGCTGTTTGACTCCTCAAGTGCGTTGGTGGAAGAGGTCTCATAAGGCCAATCGGGACCTCTCCAGGTCTCATGGAGATTCTTGCTCTTCGTCTAAAAGTAGTATGGACTGACGCTGTGCTATTGCTGGCACACAGGATGGAGCAGGTCCTTCAGACTGCTCCCTGGTACAGTCAGAGTTCCTGCACAAGAATACTCTCAAACTACTGGATATCCTTTAGCCATCTACTCCAGGAAGGGTAGGCCTCTGTATTAATGATGTGCTCCTAGAGCCTGCAAAGGTTCTTTGGAGTACTCTGGCTTCAATGCTGCCTGGTGCAAAGTGTTTGGAGAACCACTATTTTGTACGTGTGCAGGGTTTTGAAGGCTTCTATTCTCTCCCACTCCCTGATTCCTTGGTTGTGACTGCCGGGAATGATAGAGCCCAGCAGGGCAGGTGTAAGTCTTCATCCAAGGACAGGGAGTCCAAGAGGGTGGACTTAGTGGATTGGAAAATATATACTTCCTCTTCCCTGCAAATGTATATTGTGAACTAGCAGTCATTGCTGTCCAAGTACAATGTTATTAATTTGATAGCTATGTCTAAATTTGTAGACCTGTTACATGAAACCTCCAGGGAGGAATTTTGAGCGTTGATAGTTGAGGCCTGTTTGGTCGCCAAGACATCCTTGCAATTGGCTGAGGACATGGCAGATACGTTGGCCAGAGTTTGAGAGCACTTCTGCCTTCAGACTATTTTCAGGCAGTTTGTCCTCGTGTGGAGCTGCACTCTGAGCCTGCAGCTTGAATGTGCCTAAGGCTGTTGGATCACATGGCTGCTTGCATGTAGGTGGCCTAATTTACCTGGCAAATTAGGCCACCTGCATGCAAGCAGCCATGTGATCCAACAGCCTTAGGCACATTAATAACATTGTACTTGGACAGCAATGATTGCTCTTTCACAATATACATTTGCAGGGAAGAGGAAGTATAGATTTTCCAATCCATTAAGTCCACCCTCTTGGACTCCCTGTCCTTGGATGAAGACTTATACCTGCCCTGCTGGGCTCTGTCATTCCCGGCAGTCACAACCAGGGAATCAGGAGGACCATCACTGTATGCCAGGGCATTCCCTTTGCTCGGTCATCGCTCACCAGGACCATTGTCACCGACTCCTCCTCACTTGGCTGGGGAGTGCATTTGTGGTCACTGAGAGTCCAGGGTCTATGGTCAGAACAGGAAGCTACATTTCATATCAACTTTCTGGAGCTCTGAGCCATTTACAAGGCATGTCACCTTTCGATACCAAATCGGGGGCTCAATGGATCACATTATTATGGACAATTCCACTGTGACATATTACATGAACAGACAAGGAGGAACACACTTGAATGTGCTGTGTCGGGTAGCAATCAGACTTGGCAGTTTTGCATCAGAGAGAACATTACTACTGTGGCTGATCACTTACCTGCAGCCTAGAATCAATTCACAGATCACCTCAATAGCAATTTCTTCCTGAGTCAGAAGTGGTCTCTGAAGTCCAGTGTCCTTCAGTCCATCTTTACAATTTGGGGCATTCCTATGATAAATCTGTTTGCTACAAGAGACAAGAAGAAATGTCTCTTTTTTGCTTTCAATGGGGCCTTAGTCCGGGCTCTCTGGCTAATGCCCTTCACCTGAGTTGGGAATCAGCAATCATGTATGCTTTCCCTCTGATTCCAGTCATCCCGCAGGTAATCAAACTCAAGTTGGACCATGCCAAGGTCATCCTCATTGCGCCAGCATGACCCAGGCAGCGTTGGTTTTCTGCCCTGTCATTATCGATTATCGACAGCATCCCATGTCTCTCCCACTTCATCCTCACCTGCTGACCCAGCACCACAGTCAGATCTTGTATCCTGCACTCATCTCTCTACATCTCGCTGCATGGCTGCTCTATAGTTAAATGAGGAGGAAAAATACTCTGAGGCTGTTCAACAGGTGTTGCTTAATAGTAGGAAACACTCTACTAGATTGGCCTGTTCGGCCAAATGGAAACGTTTTTGGTGTGGTCGTCTGCTAACGGTTCATCCAAGGTTGACAGGGATGCAGGACATCTTGGAGTACTTGTTGCATCTTCAGACTTCAGTTCTTCACTCAGTTCATTGAAAGGCCATCTGGCTGCAATTTTGGCATTTCATCTGCACATTCAAGGGAGACTGATATTTTCAGATGCCATGACAGTAAGGTTCTTGAACGGAATCCTTCATCGCCACCTGCTAGTGAAGAACAAGTTTCTTTGTTGGACATCAGTACAGTCGTAATGGCTCTGATGGTTTGAGTCTTTTGCATCATTATCTTTTCCTCTTCTGTGTCAAAAACTGCATTCCCGGTGGCCCTAACATCTGCAAGGAATGTGAGAGAGTTGCTGGTTTAGATGGCAGAGCCTTCTTATATGCAGCTCTCTAAAGACAAGGTGACCTTGTGGCCGCTCCTGAAGTTTTTATCTAAAGTGATGTTACAGTTTCATCTGAACCAGGCAGTGAATCAACCTGCATCTATCCTAAGCTGCATTCAGCCCTGGAGGAGCAGCATCTCCATTTGCTGGATGTCAGGTGCTGTCTGTCTTTTACCTGGACAGGACTAAACCCTTTTGTGATTAGCCTCGTCTGTTCATGTCATTTGCAGACCGGATGAAGGGACAAGCAGTCTCTTCACAGATGATCTCCTGGTGGATAACTTCCTCTATCAAGACTACATATGAAATAGCACAAGCTATGCTCCCTCAAAGGTATTTTAAGTGACCCTTCAGTACTGATATTTGCAGGGCTGCCACTTGGTCATCTGCACATATGTTTACCAACCATTATGCAATTACCATGGCATCCAGAGCAGATGCGAACTGTGGAGGAGCAGTCCTGCAGTCCTTGGTTAAGTTAGACATGGGGTTCTCAAACTGGGAGTCATGACCCGTCGAGGTCGCAAAGCAGTTACATGGTGGTCATGAGCTATCGCCTCTGTGGGGCTGACAGCCCCCTGCCGCCATTAAATTACCCTCCCCCCATTTTTAATGCATAAGGGGGGCTCACACTTGGAAGCTTATTGTGTGAAATGGGTCACTGATACAAAAAGTTTGACGACCACTGAAGTAGACTGTGGGTCCTGCTTCCTGCAGGTACTGCTTGTGAGTCAGCTGCATCTCCTCGAAGAGGAAGAAATGGTTACTTACTGTAACTGGTTCTTCGAGATGTGATGCAGACGTCTGTTCCATAGCCCACCCTCTGTCCACTCTGCATTGGAGTCTGTACTCCTGACATTGGGTGCGAAGGAACTGAGGGACGTTGGGGTGGTGCTGCCTCATATAGACAGGAGGGGGGCTACAGCCATGAGGCGCAAGCGCCACCGCCCTACAGGTACTGCTAGGCAAAATTTTCCAGCTCCTGCACACTGGATGTGCACACACTCAAGTGGAATACATGCCCGCATCACATCTCGAAGGACCACAGTTACAGTCATAACCATTTCTCATCTATGTATGTCATTATGAGACCAATGCTGGAATATTGCATCCAGTTTTAGTGTCCATATTTTTAAAAGGATGTTAAAAATTGGAGAGGGTACAGGAGAAAACCACAAATGATTTGAGGACTGGCGAACATACCTTACTGGGGGAGAAACTTAGACCTCAATTTGTTTAGCGTACCAAAAGGAAGACTGAGAAGTGACTTGATTACAGAGTGTAAGTACTTGCAAGGGGAAGAAATACTGGCTACTGAAGGGCTCTTTAATGTAACAGAGAAAAGCAGAACATGAACCAATGTCTGGGCAGGGCCGGCATTTCCATTTAGGCGGCCTAGGCAATCGCCTATGGCACCAGGAGTATTGATGGGCGGTGTTTTGCCAGAGGGGGCGGCAGGCAGCTCCGGTGGAGCTGCCGCAGTCATGCCTTCGGACGATCGGCTGCTCGCGCGGCTCCGGTGGACCTCCCGCAGGCATGACTGCGGCAGCTCCACCAGAGCCATGGGAGCAGCCGACTGTCCGCAGCCACGACTGCGGCAGCTCCACTGGAGACGCGAGACCAGCATGCAGGGCGGCGAAATTGACGTGCGCCTAGGGTGCTAAAACCCCTAGCGCTGGTCCTGTGTCTGGGAGCTGAAACCAGACAAATTCACATTAGAAATTGGATACAAATGTTTAACACTGAGGGTGATTAACCATTGGAACAAACTACCAAAGAAGTGTTGGATTCTCCATCCCCTGAGATCTTCAAATCAGAATGCCTTTCTGGAAGTTAAACGTTGGTCAGACACAAGTTGGCTCAGTACTGAAGTGTCTGGGTGAAATTCTTCTGTTGACCTAGCTACTGCTTCTCAGGTGGATTGTGTACATGAATAGGAAAACCCCTTCTGTTGATGTAGGAAGTGTCTACGCTACAAGTTCTCTAGTCGTGTGGCTGTGCTGCTCTAATACTTGTAGTGTAGACAACCTGAGAGGTACAAGACAACTTAAGCTACAGAGACCTAGTAACAGGTAACTGAACGTGCAGTATATTGGACAGGGCAAAGCCATTTGAAAAGACCAATATTTGAAAAGCCATTTTGAAAGACTGTCTACACTAGAGGCAAGGGCAAACTACCCATGTTGCTTAGGGTGCACAGTTTTTCACAGCTCTCAGCAACATAGTGAGGTTGATCTAACTTTTAAGTGTAGACCAAGCCTCAGCCAATATACAGGACTGGTAATAACCTCAGTTCTTTTCAGTTCAGTTTGAGATGTGAAGTTAGAAATACCACAGATGTATCCAAGACTCTTAGGCAAGTTTCCCTAGCAACAGAGGCCAACTGGTGGAAGGAACTGGGTAGTTTTCTCCTGTTTCCTGAACCACTAAACTGCCGCACAGCTTGTGATAGCCAATAACCTTGTGAGAGGACTATGATGGGAGCAGCACCGGGAGCTAAGGCTTGAGGCTCTTGGGTTTTGAGCTGTGGGATTCTGGGACTGGAATAGCAGCGGGCAGTTGAAGTTCATTGGCAGAGCTGCATGTGGGAAACTATTAACCCTCATAATGCCTGTGTTACACGAACTGCCAGTGTCCCACATTTCTTTTCAAAACAGGAAGAAATGGAGCTCATGGTGTTCGTTTTTCTAGTACTCATAATGCCATTGGTTGTACCTGGCAGCGGGAAACAGATGCCATAGTACTACATGGCAAATTGTGCTTTGAAAGACTGTTTGGGTTCCTCTAACTTGACTTCAGATGAGCATATTTTCTGTGAACCAATCATCATCATCATCATCATCATCATTCCCATAATCGCATTGGTCGGTGGGGCACCATCATTGATGAGCAATGCAATTCTTATAAAAGAACTGTTCCCCTCCCTCTCCTTCCAAGGCCCATATTGCCATAGTAATCTGAGGGCCTCCTGGGATACCAGACTGTCCCCTTCCATTATACCAACTCCTCTGAAATAATAGGAAACCTTTCCTGCCCTTTCTGTAACATGAGGAATTAGATATGAGTGCCAACCAAGCAGGAATCTGCCCATTACAGCTGCAATTCCCTTGATTATCTCCAGCAATAAACAATGCATTCTAATCAAATGAACTTTATTGAAGTAATAAACATATCGCTTTATTCTAAACATCTCACTTAATTTAGGAACATCCAGTATTAAGTCTGTGTCCAAGAGACATGACTTCATGGTGTGCTGAATAATAACTCCTGGGTGGGAAGTTTAGATTTATTTTCCTCCCCCTTCCGTTGCTAAATAGAACAATGTCACGGTAGCAGGACTGGAGTTCTGACTGAAGAGGCACTTTGTGTCTGTTTTCAGCCATTTACAACTTCCTTGAAATACTACCCTGGGGTTGCCTTTGTTTGTTCTTTGCCCAAAGGTGAATGGGCAAGGGGATATTTAATAACGTTCTCCTGTGACCTTTGAGCCAAAAGGTATTGTCAGACATTCTTCTGATACTTTTTTACACTCAGAAAACACTTATGTTGGCATGTACAGACAGTGTTTTAAATCAGAATGGCATCTTTGCTGTGGTTGGAAAAGAACATTTAGAATGAAAATAGCAAACTGCAGCATGTCACTTCCAAAACTGAACTGTTGTGTGTGCAAAATGATTCTCCAGATAGTGTTTTATACATATACAGTGAAGTAATGTTCCATTTGTATTTGAATATGTAATTCCCATGTACATGTGAGAAGAGTGAAACTTAAGACCAGCACTTTCAAACATAGACATTTAAATACATATTTGAGGTACCTAGACAAACATTCTAATTTTCAAAGATGCTGAGCACCCACAGCTTCCTTTGACTTCAGTGGGATTTTTTGGTGCTTAGCACCTATCAGATGAAGACCTCTTGTTTAAGTGCCTTAATATGGATTTAGATGTGCAACTTTAGGAACGCACATTTCAAAATGTTGACTTAGAAGCATGTAACATAACAAACTGACTGGAGACAGTTTTCTTTTTTACTAAAAATTAAATGCAAAAAGCCATACTAGTACAGAATTGTGATTCAAATGTAGATGTTACATACACAGCTATAATGAAATTCAGTGCACAAACTGCGGCTTATGTTAAGACAGAAAAGGTATATATACATCACCATCTGCATTAGCAGAAAATGGCAGTCCAATTGAATTCCTGAACTGGCACATGACCGTAAAGTCTGGCTTTAGACACGTGGGATGAAAGTGCTTGGAGCTGAATGTTTGTCACTGAGTAATCTGGTTCCCTGCCTCACTCCCGGCTGAGCTGCTGGGGAGGTGGCAATATGACTTATTGCTGTGCTAGAAACTTAGCGCTGGTCTACGCTACAGTCTCCCTCCCACCAATGTAAGTGCCCTACTACACCGACATAATAACTCCACCTCCACAAGAGGCGTAAGGCTTATGTCGGTTACTGACATCGGCTGTTGTCTTGTCACCTGCTGTGAAATTGACAAGAAAGCTGGGCAGCTAGAGCCTAGCTACCCCCCACTCCCCTGGAGCACTGGGCCCAGGAGCCTGTGGGGCAGCTGGACTCGTGACAGGGAGCTGCCAGTGGAGCTGAGACCAGGCTCTCTGCTCCTCACACTGCCCCTCTTAGGTCAGTGGAAGCGTTCTTGGTAAGGACATGCACCACTCGTGACTCAAGGAAGGTCATGTGGATGTACCTCACTGGCAGAATTAATGTGGTAGCTATAAGTTGACCTAATATAGCTCGAACTACCTTTCTAGTGAAGACATACTCTTAGGCTCAAGTGCAACTGGGACAGCTTCTTCTGATGTTAACATGCAGAAAGACATCTCCACTTTCTAATAGAAAATTTTTCTCATTACAGCTTGCTATGGGGAAGATGATGGAGCAGGGACCTGTATTAATTATCACTTTCCAGGCTCAACTTGTTATGGTGATTAAAAATCAGAAAGGAGAGGTGGTAGAAGGAGATCCGGTAAGTGATGCAGTCAAGGCTGATTCCCCACTCTGGCACTTTGAGTGCAGAGGTGGGGGCCCTCAAGGATTCTAGCAATAAATACTGGCCACTCCAGGCTTGTATTAAACTCCCAAGGTTACAGCTTTTCTCTGACCTTGGATGGGTAGATGCTGCCACCACCCAAGTGTGAAACCCCTTTGAGAACCCAGGAAGGCGCACTTGGGAGTTCCTTCCTGTGGGGTACCCTCAAGCCCTTTCACCCCTCACTCCCAGCCGGAGAAGAGCTGAGAAAGAACAAAGGAAATCAACTGTTGCTATCAGCTAATTAAACAACGTGTGCACAAACCTCTTAGGACAAAAATCCAATCCTGTTCTTAAAAAAGGTAAATTTTATTAAAGCAAAAAGAAAGGAAATACATCTGGAAACTCAGGCTATTGCTAGATTTAAAAAGAGCAAATAAAAGGATTATGCATCAGGAATAGATCTTGAGGTCCAGCTTAAAGGTTACAAGCAAACAAAAGCACCTGGGGTTAGCATAGAGTCATCCGCAAGCCATAAAGAAATAAAAGGAGATAAACCTGATCGTGTCTTCCCAGACATTTCCTGATCTGCTTACATAGCTGGGATTTCAAATGAGTAGTTTCTAGGTATGATACTGATGATTTTTCATGCCTGACCCCAAGCTTTTTGCAGCATAGCTTCTGTCCTGTCTCTGCTTCTGTCTGAGAATAACCACACACAGACGAAAGGGAAGTCTTGTTTCAATTTCAAAAAATTCTAGCCTTCCAATTGGTTCTTTTGACCAGGTGTCCACTCACTTCCTTTTACCTATGCATAGCAGTGATACTTTTTAGCCTTTTACAGGTAAAGCATGTAGAGAACAGCTGCTAAGGGGGATTTCATAGTTAACTGGCTGGCTGAGTCCATAAAAGGGGATTAGCACCCCCACCCTTTATTTATCACCAATACCCTGTACTGTGTGTGAAAAATGAAGTGCTTTGCAGTCAGTTCTAGTGAGATTGTGTGCATTCAATTTTAATCCAGTCATCACTGTAACACACACATCTGCCATGGAACCTGGCTAATGTTTATTTAACTAATCCATACTCTCCATAATTCACCCCCACAAACACATGCCCTCTCTGCTTCTGAGCAGAGATGAAATAGTGCTGTAGCAGGAGGTCTCATTACTTCAGTATGTTTGCTAGAACATCACTAATTAAAACTAAGCTTGTCCAATAAACGAACAAGTACATTTTTTGATGGAGAACCGGGCTTTCTTTAGGATGATCACTTACTAATAGATGAAGTTCAGTACTTCACAATGGGTCTCCATATCACCAGTGTGAAGTAACAAGGTCCTGCCCTCAAAGCACACATGAAAACTTTGCCCTGTAAGCATGTCCAAACGTCTCGTATGTCCCAGAACTCAGATGCTTTCACTGATATTAACAGAGATCTAGAAAATGGAGCAATTGATTTTAAAAAAATTCCACCAACAGAAAAAACTGGCGGGAAGTACTTGGAAAAACAAGAGATCTGATGGTCAGACCCTTAGCAGCCCTCTTAAAAAGTGCTCAGAATGAGGAAGGTGTAATCAGCTGGTGTAGAGCTAATGGGATTTGTGTCTTTATAGTGGGAAATGGTGATTGAGTCCAATAAGTTGCACTTCAATCCCAGGTGAAGTCATGTAATCAAATAACGAAAGGGCAGAGTATCCAGATGCATCTAGCACAGGGGGTCGCTGCCCCTCTGTACACTTGCTCCCTTCCTGTGCCTGGCTTGGCTCAGCCACTCAGAGCTCTGTTCTTGTCAGATGCAGGGGGTGGGGGTGGCAGGGACACTGCCTGAGTTCGTTGTGCTGGTACATTTAAAAGGCCCAGGGATCCTGGGCAGCAGTGGGGAGTAGCAAAGGATGGGATTATGGTTTAGAGAAGGTTGTGAAACCCGAGGGGATGAGGGCCATGGGCAGCAAGGCACCCAGAGGATTACACAGAATCACTCTCAGCATGCTGCTTGATTGCATTGCTTTAAAATCTAATGACAGAGCTGCTAGACAAAGGGAATTTAGTGGGTGGAAAGTCCCAGCAGTGGCTCAAGCCAAACTGGGAATAAGCAAGGGTGTTACTGTCTAGCCAGGATTGAGTGCAGAGAGGAACAGGGGCTGCTACCTTTATGGATCTCCCTGCTGGGGACTGTCATCTTGGTGTGGGTTTTGAACAATCAATCTCACTTCCGTCACATACATCCCATCACTTCATGGCTGAAATGTAGGACCTTTCTGAGCAAATACAAAAAAGTTGCATATTAAAAACTTTTTGTGAAAAACAGCAGGGATAGAAGTAAAGACAGTAACCTCCCCCCACCCCAAGTTATAGGGTTGGCCTTACTCAACATGCCTCAGTTAATCAGCTAAACACTTCTTAATGTGTCTGCTTTACATAGGCCTGGTCTACACTATGGGGTTAGGTCGAATTTAGCCACGTTAAGTCAATTTAAAAATGAATGCATCCACACAACCAACCCCATTCCATCGACCTAAAGGGCTCTTAAAATCGACTTTTGGACTCCTCCCTGATGAGGGGAGTAGCGCTAAAATCGACTTTGCTGGGTTGAATTTGGGGTTGTGTGGACACAAATCAATGGTATTGGCTTCCGGGAGCTATCCCAGAGTGCTCCATTGTGACTGCTCTGGACAACACTTCGAACTCCAATGCACTAGCCAGGTACACAGGAAAAGCCATGGGAACTTTTGAATTTCATTTCCTGTTTGGTCAGTGTGGTGAACTCAGCAGCACAGGTGACCATACAGTCCCCCCAGAATCATAGAGCATAGAATGTTTCTACACTCCCCCTATCATCTGCGAAAAAAATGCACTCGCAATGACATGTTTTCCGAGCTCATGCAGTCCTCGGGCACAGCTTAATGCATGGAGGCATTTGGTGGCAGAGGCCAAGAAAGAATTAAGTGAGCACGAAGAGCGGAGACAGGATGCAATGCTGAGGGCAATGGGGGAGCAAATGGACATGATGAAGCATCTATTGGAGCTGCAGAAAAGCCAACAAGAGCATAGACCCCCGCTGCATCCACTGGATAACCACCTACCCTCCTCCCTAAGTTCCATAGCCTCCTCACCCAGATGTCCAAGAACGCGGAGGGCGTGAGAGGATGGCCCAAGTAACAGAAGGCTGCTTATTGTTGAATGACAATGTGGCCATGTCTTTCCCTCCTCCCCCATCCCACCAGGCTACCTTGTCTGTTACTTTTTTTTTTAAATTAATAAAGTAAGTATGCATGGTTTCAAAACAATAGTTACTTTTTTTCAAAAGGGGGAGGATGGTTGGTTTACAGGGAATTAAAATCAACAAAGGGGGTGGGTTTGCATCAAGGAGGAACACACACAACTGTCACACCGAAACCTGACTAGTCATGAAACTGTTTTTTTAAAGCCTCTCTGATGCGCAGCGCGCCTTGCTGTGCTCTTCTAATCACCCTGGTGTCTTGCTGCTCAAAATCAGAGCCCAGGCAATTTGCCTCAACTTCCCAGCCCACCATAAACATCTCCCCCTTACTCTCTCAGATATTATGGAGCACACAACAAGCAACAATAACAGTGGGAATGTTGGTTGCGCTGAGGTCTGACCAACAGCACCAGCAACCTTTTAAACGTCCAAAGGCACATTCTACCACCATTCTGCACTTGCTCAGACTATAGCTGAACTGCTCCTTACTACTGTCCAGGCTTCATGAACGGATCCCCCGAGCTCGTTGCTGGGGAGCAGGAGAACAGAGTTGCAGGGGAAGAGATGGAGCCTTACACCATGCCCTGGAGGTTGCTAGGAGCCAGGCAGGGAAGACGTTCCCAGAACTCCCGGCCTAGCTACATGTCCAGCGAGGACAGTTACCAGTCTTACTGCACCGTCTTGCCAGCAGCAACCAGAAGGACCGGAACAGATCCCCCGAGCTCATCGCTGGGGAGCAGGAGAGCAGAGATGCAGCGGAAGCAGTGGATGACGATGGTTAGCTGTCCTACTGCAACATCTGCTGCCAGCCGCCTCCAGGAGAAACCAGTACAGATCCCCCAAGCTTGTTGCTAGGGTGCAGGAGAGCAGAGTTGCAGCAGAAGCAGTGGATGAGGACGGTTAGCAGTCCTACTGCACCGTCTGCTGCGAAGGCTAGGAGCTGCTGTTGTGTAGCAATGTCAGCTGCAGCAGGTGCTTCTGTGTCGAATGCTTGGAGATCTGGTTAGGGCAAGGCACCTCGGCCAAGGCAAAAGAGCAAGAGCCCTGGAGCTGTTTCTTGTGTTAACTTCACCAGCGACAAAGGACAAGAATATGATGCACCTAAAATCTTAAAAGGCCTGCACATTTCCCAGAGTCACTACCCTTGATAACAGAACGTCCATGATTGCATTGGCTACTTGGATCACAGCAGCCCCTCCAGTAGACTTGCCCACAACAGCAGTGGTGACGGTGAGGTGAGCGAGCTCCATGCTTGCGGTGGTATGGCGTCTTCACGGGTAACCCAGGAAAAAAGGCATGAAACGATTGTCTGCCTTTGCTTTCACGGGGGGAGGAGTGACTGACGACATGTACCCAAAACCACCCGCGACAATGTTTTTGCACCATCAAGCATTGGGAGCTTAAACCAGAATTCCAGTGGGCACAGAGACTGGGATAGCTACCCACAGTGCACCATTCTGTAAGTTGATGCTAGCTACGGTAGTGAGAACGCACTCCGCTGACTAAATGTGCTTAGTGTGGACATACACAATCGACTGTATAAAATCGCTTCCTAAAAATCAACTTCTATAAAATCAACCTAATTTCATAGTGTAGACATATCCATAGATACCAGAATTTCATACGCTTGGTCTGTTCTTCATGCACTTGGCTTTTGTGTGTACCTAGGTTGTCTTGGATCAGCTGTTTCTGATGTTTCTGGACTGCATGGAAGTGTCTGAGAGTCTCATGTGACTCTTCATGAGAGAAAAACCATAATGAAAGAGTAATTATGAATAATGGCATCTGGTTGGGGCCCTGTAAGACCATCTGAAAGGAGCAGTGAAAGCCCATTTGTTAAGTAGGAGAATGATGTCAAGCTAGGAGCTGCTGTGAGTACCTGGGAGGAGGGAGTGATGAAAAGGGAGTGGCAGTATTGTGGTAACTGTTCTGACTGCTGCTCCACACACATGCTCTCAGCTACCTGTGGTGGTAGCTCTGTACTGCAGCTGTAAGTAATATCTAGCTCTCACCATTAGGTCTCGAAGTGCTTTGCAAAGGACGTCAGTATCATTATCCCCATTTAAAGATGGGGGAAACTGGGGAACAACAAATTGGGGCACATTAGGACCTTCATTTCCCAATGAGGCTGTTTCCTGTTTTTATATTTAATTTGTTTATTTGTATGTTTTAGATGCATGCTTTCTTGCCTTTCTCCGTCCTTGATGAAGTGGGTGTGAGTATGAGGAGCCCAGAGGTTCTGGGAACTTGGGCAGAAATTTAGCAAAATGGACTTGAAGTGGGATAAATTAAAATTAATAAATTGCAAAAGGGGTGGGGAATAATCTCAAGCCCTGTGAGTTTAAGTTCTGGATCCACTGTAATTGTATTAAGGTTCTGGCTCAAATTAGGTAAATTGTTCTCCTTGCCTCATGCTAGACACTGCACATGGCACTGTCCTGTGTTGGGACCTCTGAAAGCTACTCTGGGGATGCCTGACTGACCATGCCCTGTCCTGGAATATGTGTGTGAATCACTTCTTGCAGTGGTTTCATTTGTCCGTGTAGGCTGTAGAAAGCGTCATTCACCTAAGCACCGTCTGCAGATAAGTTCTGTCAAGCTCATTTTGGGAGTTAATGACACATGGGTTTAAGAGCTTGTGAAATTTTCTGGAAGTCTTTGTGGCCGAGTGGCAGGCTCTCCAGCCGGCTCTCGCTGTGTCTGGACGATGTTTAAGTAGTTTAATGATGTATAATAGGTGACACTGCAAGGAGCCTGGTGCTGGCAGTTTCCAGGAGCCTTCCATTAAAATTAATATACGTGTTTCATAAATACTGGCTTTTCTCAGCCATTCTTCTCAGCCCAGACTGTAGGTTTTCAGAAAAAAGGTCTAATTTTAATGATGGGGGCCCATCTGGACTGATTTGCAGCCTGTCATATACCACAGAGAGAAGAGAGTTCTGTTTAGTGATTTCTCATATTGAATTAGTCTATTGGTAAAAGTTGGGTATTAATGGGCTGATTTATTAAAGGGGGATATCAAAGCCCGTTTTCTGTCTGGTTCCTTGAGAACAGCAATACATCCAGGAGATGTATTAAAATGCTGTAAAGGAAACGAAACTTCAGTTTTAATTCAGTGTCAGCTGCAGGCCACCTGGCTGCCATGATTGTTTTACTGTTGCACTTCTGCAGCGCTTGGAGTCATGAGCAAATAAGCTTCTAGGTAAAAAGGAGCCTCAAGTTGTAAACTCGCTAAATAGAAATCATCTGCTTCTTCCTGCTGCAGTATTGCCCTGTTTGCACTCCCCCTCATGGGATACCTAGGAGGTTTGGGAGCATATGAAATGATGATGCCAGGTGTTCTAGCAAATACACCATTTTAAAAAGAGAGCAGGGGACAGGTGCCTGTGGAGTTTTGCACAGTTGATTTGGGGAAAAAGGCCTTTAACCATCCAGCAAAGCACTTCTGAAAGGTTCAAGGAATCCTCTTTAAAATTAATCCTGAGAGATTGTGGTGCAGGATGCTGTGCCTGTCACAGCATCCCATGGGAATAAGGGACAAATTTTAATCTTAACTGCAGTTTAGAAATGCACTTCTGGGAGTTCAGATGTGTGGTAGTCCCAGTTTCTTTGAATATATGCAGCAACATGCACTGCACATCCAAGATCAGGATGTAGCTCTAGTAATAAAAATGCAAAATCAGTCACCCAGAACTCCCACAGTGCAGGTAACGGGTTGGGTTTTTTTTGTTCTGTGATCTCATTCCCCAGTAAGAAAGCCATCTTCCCTGTGTTCTGGTGTCACAAACTGTCTGTAATGTGCCAGTCTCTTACCACTTCAAAAGTTTTTTTCTCCCTTGGTATCCTGCTGTTAATTGATTTATCGTATAAGACTGATCTCACACTTGGTAAAGCAACCCCCATCCTTTCATGCTCCTATATTTTTCACTTCATACATCTGATGAAGTGGGTTCTAGCCCATGAAAGCTTAAGCCCAAATAAATGTTAGTCTCTAAGGTGCCACAAGGATTCCTTTTTTTTTTTTTTAGATCCCTATAGTTGTTTGCCACATTTCCAATAAAACACCCTATTTTTCAGGAGCTGAAACCCTTCCAGCTAGATCACAACTTTGGTGTCAATTTTCTCCTTTCTTAGTTTGCCTTTTTCATTACAGAATTTAATGAAATGGAGTTTTAACATCACAAATAGCTGGAAAATGCAAATTAAGGTTTCAGTAGCAATTAACTCAGCCCTATTACCCATCTTATATGTTTATACACTTAACAGCATAGACTTCTTCAGGAAAATACTACAGTAGAACCCCAGAGTTACGCCGGAAGTGCACAATCAGGCAGCAGCAGAGACTTATAAAATAATAATAATACAGTATAGTACTGAGTTAAATGTAAACTACTAACACAATAAAAGGGAAGCAGCATTTTCCTTCTGCACAGTAAAGTTTCAAAGCCATATTAAGTCAATGTTCGACTGTAAACTTTTGAAAGAACCGCCATCACATTCAGAATTGAGTGTTTCAGAGTTACAAACAATCTCCATTCCTGAGATGTTCATAACTCTGTGGTTCTACTGTATACGTATTGACCCAGGATAACAGGACTCGAGTGAGTACTACACGTGTGCAGGGCTTTGACCTGGATGGAAATGTAACAGTTGCATATCCTGCAGTTTTGTGAGTTACTAAGGAGAGAAGGAAGAGCAGGGGGTGGGGAGACATGGGGAAAAGTTAAAAGGCGAAAAATGACAGAAGAGCAGGGCAAACAAGCTTTCTAATGGGCACCAGCCAGCCCAAAGCTGTTGGAGATTGCATACTTAGGTGTTTGTATGCACACAAGTCCATATTCAAATACTCTCAGCTTTATGTAATCAGAGGTACTAACTGCAGGAGATTCCCTGCAGAGTTCAGCTGCTCCTGGGCTATCTGTGTTAAACTGGTTGTCAGAACAGGAAAATGGGTGTGTGTTCTTGTTGCCATATAACTCAAATGGCTGCCTGGCGCACATTTTCAAGCATCACAACCCTATGGGGAAAAGCTAATCAGGGACAATTCAGCCCAAAAGGTTAAGTTTTTGAAACACTGCACAAGAGAAAGTGAGCTTATGATATCCAGCATTTTGGTAACCTTAACTAAAAGAGATAAAACAAAATCTATGTCGGACTTGTATAACAGCAGTGTTGTTCTCTGCATGTGTGGTGGTGCTGGGGGTTGACTCCTAGCCCAATAGCGGTGCTATGGTCTCTGTGAGGGGGAAGGGGTATGACTCGTAGCCCACAGCAATGCTGTGTTCTCTGCAGTTTGTAGTTTCAGTTCTAACAAGTGAATTTTTGTTTCAGGACAAAGTTCTGCGGATGCTGTATGTGTGGGCGCTCTGCAGAGACCAGGATGAACTCAACCCCTATGCTGCTTGGAGGTTATTGGACATTTCTGCTTCAAGCACAGAGCAGATCCTCTAAGAACGCCATCCAGGAGCTTCCTACACCTCTCACTTGCACCAGTGCCATGTCTGAACTTGCAGCAGCCTACCGTGTAAGAAGGGAGCTGTGGGGAACAGTCTGTGTTGGTTCCTTTTCAGAAGAGGCAGCTACTGGGTGTGCAATCACTTTCCCAGTCCCTGGTGTGACCTGCCTGGGACCAACATGGCTACCCTGGGCACGGCGCTAGCTTTACGCTGTAGGAATGCGCAGTAGATTTAAGTGTAACTGATTTAAGACACTAGCAGTTGCTGTTGGTTCCTTTTTAAATCTTGGCTGGAGGAGGCTGGCCTCTTTCCTCCCCATGTTCCTTAGTGCTTCCTGACATGGACCCAGGTGGGTATTGGGCAGTAGCAAAGTGACATATCGTTTGCAATGTCAGCATCTATAGTAACCCAAAGACAGACTCCCCAGCTCCCTGAAAGGCTCTCAAAGTTCTTTCGGGACATGCAGGTCTCAGCTGCTCTTTTACTAGGTTGCACCAATAAGCCTTCTGTTGATGCAGTGTCGTGCACTTTACCAAGCCAAATGCAACCATGCCTCCACACGTGCACCTTCCGCAGAGTCCTGTGGGGCCGTATCAACACAGACCTGGCTGTAGCAGTGAGGAGTGCTCCCAGTTGTGTTACACACAGTTCTCTTCTGGTGCAGGTGGGACCTACTGCTTTGAGAGTCTCTCTGTTTGAATCTCCCCAGATCCACTGGTGGTCACATGAGCTGTACTTACCTGGGCAGAGTGCCAGTTGTGACAGAAAGGGGTGGAGCTGTAGAATATGGACCAGGGACAAGAGGGATGGATGCAAACAGTTGGCATTATCTGCTCTAGATGCAACAAACAGGGCAAATAAGATGCAAAACCAGCTTGAGCCATAGCGCCCCCCCCCCCCCACCCACACACACACACCCCAGTTATTTATTGCTCAGACTGAGTGCAGAGGGTATGATTCACTTACCTGCACTGTATGAATTGAAGGGTACAGTCTCCTGCTGCAGGTGGAGGTGCGCACCTGGCCTCTCACTGGGACCTGTGTGATGGCTACAGAGCTTGAAGGAGGTTCACTGGCACAGAATCCAAACTGGTGCTGGGTAAATGGAGGTTCAGCTGAGATGGTCTTATGTTCATAAATTATTCTGCTGCCTCCTTCAATAAAGAGTGAAGATTCTTTTAAGGGTGTGACTTATTTGGGCAGAGGATTTACCCAATAGGGGATTCAAGGGAATGTTGACCCCTGGCTTTTTCCAATTCTCCACAAAGCAGAAGAGCTGTTTTTTTGCTTTGTAATTAAAGAAAATCATTCTGCCTGTCCCTCCTCCTCCTCCTCACCCTATGAGTGTCCAGAGCAGTTCTTTGGATGAATCTAAATGAAATCAACTGTCTCGCCCGGGCATCATTATCATTCCTGTAGCAGCTGCTGCAGACAGTCTGCTGTTTGCAGCAAGTTCAGCCCCCGTTGGCTTAGGCACCCACACGTGATGCACAACTGTGCCATGCCGGGGTCTCCCACACTCAGGACGGGCATTTGTGGCCTTTACTCGCTGTGGATGTGCCCTCAGTTCAGCCAGTTCCACGTCGGTGCTCTTATGAGTGGAGTCATTTTAGTTTTTTAAACTTAACGTCTTGAATTCATGTATCAGTTCCTAATATCTGAACAAAATAAATTCCACACTGCAGAACCCAGTGATGGACTAGATGAGTCCCTGCGTGTGACCAGCTCCAGTAGCAAGAGGACAGATGGTGGGCTTGGGTCTTGTTCAGTGCTTGAGGAAGAAGGTGTTGCTGTGAAAGATCACCTTCATCAGCAAACTGATTGGAATTCACTCATATTTTGGCCACGGGGCTGGGTCGAGAGCAAAGGTGAGGCAGACATCGTGTCTTTTAGCACTGGCATAGCTGTGAGAACAGCTCAGAAAAGTCTGATTGCCTGGTGCATTCACAAATTCTGGGCCCCAGGTGACCCCCCCCCCAATCAGAATCAACTTCCCCCACTTCCTTGTTGGAGGGTGATCAGCAATCTGGTCTGCACTGTGCCTGGGGTTTAATAGCCTCTCCCATCCTAGCACTTGTACGACTAAATAAAAGCATGCTGCTGGACTCTGCCACACTGCACCTGTCAGGTGAGAAGCAGAGGATTTGCCTTTATCGCCATGTGACAACATGGCACACCTGAGTGTTTGCACTGGACATGCTGCTCTGCTCCTCCACTGACACAGACATAGCACATGCTTTAGTCAGTCAATCATAGCTTGAATGTATAATACCAAACCTGAGGACCTGGTGCAGTCTGTAACCAATCCAGAGAATTAGGCAGGCAGGCCCTGCCTGCCTAGGGATTTGGCTGTTGGAAAAAGACTGAATTCCCTTGAGAGATGTTGCACATTCCTTGCTTGGCTTGACCCATGAGCCCTCTCCCTTGGCGTAATCAGCATGGCTGGAGAGTGAGTCTGTGGCTGCCCGGCAGGGGTTTGCACACAAGGCTGGGCTCTAACTCCATCTTCACAACTTGGAGGGAAGAGGAGGAGCAGTGCCTTAGCCAGCGTAACACAGGGAGGCTGCGAAGGGAACCCATTTGTCCTGACTGCCAGGCTTCTGTGTTAATTGAGGGAAACCCACCACCCCACAGGCCACTGCTAGTGCACCCTGGCTGCTGCCCTTGTCGGCTCCCAAGCTACTGTTCTGCAGTCTGGGGGTGTTGTTTAAACCCACTTGGAGAAGCCCCTTCCTGTGAGAGCAGTGCTCCCCCTTCTCCCCTGCTGCGCAGCTGCCCGTGAGTTCTTGCTCTCTTGTGTCTTGCAATGTGCTTGTCTCTAGGCAAGTAGTTCCCAGAATAAAATCAGATAACCCCCAAATCAGCCCCAACCTCAAAAACACTGTGGGCTAGTCCTGGCTTTGCCCTAAATGCAGGCTTAGCTAGGCTGCGGGGGGGGGGGGGGGCAGTGGCTCTGCATGTTGGCCAGGGCAATTATCAGTTCTCAGGAGCCTGGGTGCTCTCAGCACTTTGGGACCGAAACGATCTTGGTCTTTGAAGATCAAGGTCAAAGCCTTGGGCTACCCCCAGCAGGCTGCTCTACACCCTTCCTTGAATCACCAGCAGGTCCAAAGCATTTGGTCCTGGACAATGATTGTTCATAGGGGGGTATGTCCCATACAGCAACTAGACATACGAGCTGGCACGGGCTCACGGACTGCAGGGCTGTTTCATCACTGTGTAGACTGCCTGGCTCAAACTCTGGGATCCTCTAACCCCACAGGGTCCTAGACCCTGGGCTACAACCCGAGCTGGGCAGTCAACACAAGAGAGTCCCACAGCCCCAGCCAGCTGGCACAGGCCAACTGCAGGTATCTATTTGCTATGTAGACGTGCCCATGGTGTCCTAGGTCCTGTGCAGGACAAGGGGGCCTGTTCTGGCAGCTAGGAGATGACGATGCGTTTTCTTCTGTGAAGAAAATGTCAGCAAAACATTTCACAAGTCTGAAGTTGAACCAGATGTTGAAGCAATTCCCTGGCTGCGTTTTGTTCTGATCATTTGCTGTAATGTCTGGAGGAGCAGGAGGGTTCACCCAGGCAGTCACTCTGTGCTTTGTTTCCCTACAACAGGGATCGGCAACCTTTCAGAAGTGCTGTGCTGAGTCTTCATTTAGTCACTCTAATTTAAGGTTTCATGTGCCAGTAATACATTTTAATGTTTTTAGAAGATCTCTTTCTATAAGTCTATAATAAATAAATTATTATTATATGTAAAGTAAGTAAGGTTACTAAAAAGTTTAAGAAGTTTCATTTAAAAATTACATTAAAATGCAGAACCCCCCAGACCGGTGGCCAGGACTCAGGCAGCGTAAGTGGCACTGAAAATCAGCTCACGTGCAGCCTTTGGCACGTGTGCCATAGGTTGCCTACCCCTGCCCTACAACCACCTTTGTGCCTTTTTCCTGTGCTACCCTTTTACAGGTGTAAAAATCCCTACAGCCATGAGCTATCTCCCTTCTTTGAATCAGAGAAATGTCATGCTGGAAGGGAGCTTGAGAGGTTATCAAATCCAGCCTCGAGGCAGCAGCAAGTAACCCTAGACCATCCCTGACAGCTGTTTGTCCAACCTGCTTTCAGAAACCTCCGGTAACAGGGATTCCACAACCTCCCTGGGAAGCAGATTCCAGAGCTTAACTACCCTGAGAGTTTTTCCTAATATCACCGAAATCTCCCTTGCTGCAGATTAAGCCTCTTACTTGTCCTAAATCTGGATTTTGTTTATGAGGGTGGCTCCAGCAGCCTTTCATAAATTGCTGGCATAAACGGGAGCTGTAAACAGCACGGGGGGCTCAGTCCCAGGCACTGCTCGGCTACGTTGCAGCCTCGTTGTTCTAAGAACAACCCTTCAGCCTGTTAACACGAAGCATTCTGGGTCTGCAAAGCACCCAGCCCCGGGGACTTGACCTCTCCCAGCTCCCTGAGCCAGCCAGTCCACCTGCCCACAGGGGCCTCTCCACCATCACCCCCCTTTGACCAGCAAGGGAGTGGAGAAGCCAGAGAGAGGCTGAGCCCAAGGCTGGGTGTCAGGACTGCTTAGGCTGACCTGGTGTCCAGTTTTTCAACTGGAACACCCGCTTGAAAAGGGATTCTGGCAGGTCCAGTCAGCACCACTGACTGGGTAGTTGACTATAGGATCATAGACTATCAGGGTTGGAAGGAACCTCAGGAGATCTAGTCCAAGCCCCAGACAGATTTTTACCCCAGATCCCTAAATGGCCCCCTTAGTGATTGAACTCACAACCCTGAGTTTAGCAGGCTAACTGAGTTACCCCTCTGAGCTACCCCTCTCCCCTTTGGTCAACAGTGCTGTGGGGTGGGGCTGGCAGGCTCCCTGTTAGCCTCCTCACCGCATGGCTCCTGGGAAGCAGCCAGCATGTCCCCCTCTGGCTCCTACACATAGGGGCAGCCAGTGGGTCCGCATGCTGCCCCTGCCCCAAGCGCTACCCCTGCAGCTCCCATTGGCCAGGAACCATGGCCATAGCCTCTACATAGAAGCCGGGGGGGGGGGGCATGCCGCTGCTTCAGGGAGCTGCTTGAGGTAAATGCCACCCAGAGCCTGGACCCCAACCCCCAGCCCCATTCCCCCTCCCACCCTCTGAGGCCCTCAATCCCAGCCCAGAGCACCCTCCTGCACCCCAAACCCCTCATCCCCAGTCCCACTCCAGAGCCCACACCCCCAGCTAGAGCCCTCACCCCAACCCATTGCGTCAGCCTGGAGCCCCCTTCTGCACTCTAAACTGCTCATTTCTGGCCCCACACTGGAGTCCACCCCCCAATTCGGAGCCCTCACCCCCTCCCACACCCCAACCCTCTGAGCCAGCCCAGTGAAAATGAGGGAGGGAGGGTGGGGGATGGAGTGAGCAGGGCCTCAGAAAAGGCGCAGGGCATGGGCGGGCCTCCGAGGAAGGGAGAGGCAGGGGCAGGGCAAGGGTGTTCAGTTTTGTGCAAGTAGAAAGTAGCCAACCCTACTCAGCCCCGGAGCCCTGGTGGGGGGTACAGATCTTCTCTGGTCTTGAGGCCACCGTGTGGGGCAGAAAGAAGCAAATAGGTTGTGAGGCCTCTGGAGGTGCAGGGGAGGGAGGGGGACAGAATGGCAGGGCCCCAGGGAAGGGGCAGAAAGGGGAGAGGCCATGGGCGAGGCCACAGGCAGAAGGGGTCGATGTGGGCAGCACCACAGGCAGATAGAGCCCTGTCAAGGTATGAACCCCCACTCTGAACCTTAGCGTCCAAAAGATGGGGTACCTGCATGAACCCCCCTAAGCTTAATTACTAGCTTAGAAATGGTAGAGCTGCCACCACCCAAAAATATAGTGTTTTGGGGCACTTTCTCGCTCCCAAACCCTTCCCTGGGGACCCCAAGACCCAAACCCCTTGGATCTCAAAACAAAGGGAAATAAACCATTCCCCTCCTTTCTTCCTCCCAGATTCTCCCCTCCCTGGGTAACACTGGGAGATCCCAGTGATTCAACTCCTTGAATCTTAAAACAGAGAGGAAAGTCACCTTCCTCCCCTTCTCTCCCCCTCCCAGACTCTCCCTGAGAGAGAGACAGTAATCCTTTCTCCCACCAATTCCCTGGTGAGTGCAGACTCCCTCCCCTTGGGTCTTACAAGATAACCAAAAAATCAATCAGGTTCTTAAAAAGGAAAACTTTTAATAAAAGAAAGAAAAAAGTAAAAATTGTCTCTGTAAAATCAAGATGGAAAATGTTACAGGGTCTTTCAGCTTATAGACACTAGAGAGAATCCTCCCCCTAGCACAAATACAAGTTGCAGCCACAGAGATACAATCCTTCCAGCAAAATACACATTTGCAAATAAAGAAAACAAATAAAAAGACTAAACCGCCTTTCTAACTGGTACTTACTAAATTGAACAGAAGAGGCTTTTTCAGAAAGAGTGGAGAAATCTGCTTACATGTCTGGCCCCTCTCAGAACCCAGAGAGAACAAAGAAAAAACCCAAAAAGCACCAACAAAGGCTTCCCTCCACCGAGATTTGAAAGTATCTTGTCTCCTGATTGCTCCTCTGGTCAGGTGTTCCAGGTTTACTGAGCTAGTTAACCCTTTACAGGTAAAAGAGACATTAACCCTTAACCATCTGTTTATGACAAGATGGAGCCCCCAACTTGCTCTGGCCCAGGGCCCCAGGAAACCTTAATCTGCCTCTGTTCACAGGAGATCCTGAGGCTTTGATATCATCAAGCAAGAAACCCCAGGGAGCTCCAAAGGACCCGCTGCCAGAATGCTTCCTGAGACAGCTCTCTGCAAGCCATGGGCACTGGGCACAGACGGGCAGGAGCACTCAGCTGACTGAGTCTCCGCTCGAAAGGAGCAGGTCATACAAATACTGAGCCACTGGCAGTGAAAAAAGAGGCTCCACTTGCAGGGGCAGCTCCAGGCACCAGCACGTCAAGCGCATGCTTGGGGCAACAAGCTACAGGGGGCGCTCTGCCGGTCACCACAAGGGTGGCAGGCAGGTTGCCTTCAGCGACATGCCTGCGGAGGGTCCACTGCTCCCGCGGCTTCGGTGGACCTCCCGCAGGCTGCCGCCGAATCTGCGGGACTGGGGATCTCCCACAGGCAAGCTGCTGAAGGCAGCCTGCCTGTCGTGCTTGGGGTGGCAAAATATCTAGAGCCGCCCCTGTCCACTTGGGAGGTGCCACAAAGCCAGAGAGACGCAACCAGCACCGGAAGGGAAAACACGATCCTGGGAATGCTTATCCCAGAGCAAACCCTGTCCCTGCCCAGAGGAACCCTGGCATGAATAGAGTCAGAAAAATAAATCACTTGATATATCACTGGGGCCTGGTACTAAGTCTGCTGCCCCTTGGGCATTCACTGTACACCTGTGCAGCTAGTGCGCAATGCTACTTGCCTGATTAATAGGGGGTTACTCACTTTGTGCTGGCAGAGTGACAACACAGCATGTGGGGGATGAATGAAGGCACTAGCAATGAATGGGTCAATGAGTAATCAGCAGCATGGCCAGGAGGGGAGGGATATAAAGACTAACTCTTTCCATGCCAGTTTGAGATTCTGCATCATTGGTGACATTCAAAGTGTAACTTGCTTAATTTACACACATGCACAAGTCCTGGAGCAGAGGTGGTCGTACAGCAGGCAGGACAGTCCCTTCTCTCAGGGCTCTCAGCCCAACACTTATGCCTGCTTTCTAGGGTGCAACTTTGCCTCAAGAATCCAGTGCAAAAACTTCCCTCTGCCCAGAATCTGGAACAACCAAAACTAACATCAGCACAGCATCTCTTCTAGCAACCGACCATTGGCTAAAAAGCTGCAAACGAGAACTTGCCCGACTGTTTTAGGGCACAGGCTGCTTTGTCTGTCTGGTTTGGGGTTCTTGTGGGTTACCATGCTGAATTCTAAGTAGGAAAGAATGCTCCCTGAGACAGGTCTCTGTGAGCCACAGGCACTGGGCAATCTTCCCGCAACAATATGCTTCTATCACACTGTTCATATGCTGTAATTGTGCCTCAGTGGGTCACAACTGAGAATGCCAAATTCAGGACAAACTGCTGAGAAATAGGGCAGATACACCCCAAAACTGATGGTTATTCTCCTATGAGATATACCTGTAGCAGATCGTCGACTCACCAGCCACAGCACCTCCTGCTGGTTGTCTTGGGAATTAGCTCTTCAGCCATCAGAGTACCCTCTTCTGGCCAATGTCTCACCTCAGGCCCTGTGTCCCACCCAGAGCCCAGTGCCCTTTTACTTCAGGGTTCTGCCCCAGAAGTACCCCCCCCCACTCTCTGGGTCCCCTCTCAGGAACCCCCACTGCTATAAACCCACCTTGCCTCAGTGGCTACTGCCAGTCATCATCCAGCCACCTCTCGCTAGGGCAAACTTCAGCCTGTAAAGGCCACTCATCATTAGCAAAGAGGTCAGACCAGCTGCCTCTGCCTAACCCCGGGCTGCACCTCTGCAGCCCCAGTACCTGCTTTGGCCTGTAGCAAGGCCTCAGCCTGGGGATTTGCCAAGATGGCGCTCCCCAACTCCTCTTGCCTTTCCCCAGGCCTGCTTTACTCCCAGTACCCTGAGCACCCAAGCAGCCAGGTCCTTCTCGCCCGACAGCTAGAGATACCATGCATCCAACGAAGTGGGTATTCACCCCTGAAAGCTCATGCTCCAAAACATCGGTTAGTCTATAAGGTGCCACAGGATTCTTTGCTGCTTTGACAACTAGAGAGATTCTCTCTGCCTGCTGGCCCTGCAGCCCTTTTATAGGGCCCAGCCTGGCCCTGACTGGCTGCCTCTCAGCCTTTTGTGATTGGCTCTCAGCCCCAGCCTTCTCCAAGGGCTGGCTTTTAACCCTTGCTGAGGCCAGAGCAAGATCACTGCCCCTCTACAATGCCAAACCAGTGTGAGGAGCAGTGGCCGCTGTCCAGGGTTCTCTGCTTGGTGTCCCCATCAGGCTCCCTCCTTTTGACCCTCTGTCCCTGTTATTTCATTAGTTGTCCCCTGAACTCAGTTGGGTTTCAGGTCCTGTAGAGCCTCCCTTAGGCTGGGGGGGGGGGGAATCCTTTAGCAGTGGGCTTCCGCCCGCCCACTTCCTGGAAATCCAATAGGTACAATGCCAAACCAGCAACAAAAGTAACCATCTGTCTCACCGCACTGGCTAACAGGAAGTCAGAAAAGCAGTGTCCTTAGGCATGCCAGTCCTTGTATCACCACCACCAGAAACACTAGACTTAAAGATGCGTGGTTCTTTAAAGCTACTTTAATCAAATAAAAGGTTCTATTGATCCCTGAGGACCAGCCACACACCCAGCTCAATATACAACTCAGATCTTACCCAAGATCACACTGCTGCCAATCCTTTAGTATCTAAAACAGTGGTCATCAACCCATCGATCGCCATCGACTGGTCGATCCTGGGGACTCTCCCAGTTGAGCAAGATCTCCAGCAGTGTAGCAGGGCTGCCTGCTGCTAAGCCAGACTCCCTGCCTGCCGCGGCCCCACACTGCTCTCGGAAGCAGCCAGCATGGCCCCATGCAGCCCGAGGGGGTGGGGGGACAGGGATCTCCATGTGCTGCTCCTGCCTGCAAGCACCGCTCCCACAGCTCCTATTGTCCGGGAACAGGAACCTGTGGCCAATGGGAGCTTTGGGGGTGGTGCCTGCAGAGAGGGGCAGTGCACAGAGCCACGCTGGACGCCTGATTTACCTTGGTCAGCAGTGCAGTGAGGCTAAGTGCCGCCCTCCAACCCCCATCCCTGAGCCCCCTCCCAGAGCCAGCACCCCATACCCCCTCCTGCACCCTGAACCCCTGCCCCAGCCCTGACCCCCCTTCCAGAGCCAGCATCCTGCACCCCAACTTCTTGCCCAACCTGGAGCCCCTTCCTTCACCCAAACATCCTCCCAGAGCTTGCACCTCTCCCTCCCTCCTGCACCTGAAGTCCCTGCCCCAGCCCTGAGCTCCCTCCCAGAGCCAGCACCTCATACCCCACTACCCCAGCCCTGACCCCCCTCTCAGAGCCAGCACCTCACACTCCCTCCTGCAACCCAACCCCCTGCCCTAGGCTCAGCCTGGAGCCCCCTCGCACACTGCATCCCCTCTGCCCCAGCCCAGAGCTCGCACCTCCTCCTGAACCCTAACCCCTTTCCCTAGCCCAGGAAAAGTGAGTGAGGGTGGAGGAGAGTGAGCGACGGAGAGAGGAGGGGATGGAGTGAGTGAGGTGGGGCTTTGGGGAAGGGGCAGGTTATATCCTGGGTTACCCTTAAATTCAAAAAGTGATCTTGGATGTGAAAAGGTTGGAGACCACCGATCTAAAATCTAAAGGTTTATGTAAAGAAAGAAAGGTGAGAGTTAAAACTGATTAAAGGAATCAAATACATACAGTAATTGCAAAGTTCTTGGATCAGACTTGCAGCAGTGATGGAATAAACTGCTGGCTTAAGTCAAGTCTCTGGTTGCTTCCAAATCATCAGAAAGACCTCAGTCCCTTAGTTAGATACTCCCATTAGTATAAGTCCATAGTCCAGAGGTCTGAGCAGGAAAGAGGCAAAATGGAGATATTTCCAGGACCTTTTATAGCTTCTGCCATATGGAGGGAATCCCATTGTTTCAAACAAAGCCTTCAGCACAGCTAGTGGAAGATCCCAGACGACAAGATGGTGTTTGGAGTCACACGGGCCGGTCACATATCCATGCATGACTTATGTTCACAGGACAGTCCATTCAGCATAGATGGGCATCTTCCATTGTGTGCTAAGTGTTCTTTTGATAGGCCACTTAACTTGAATAGTCCCTTCAAGATGGGCAGGTTAAATACCTTATGGGCATTACCCTCAGGAGCAAACATTTGAAATCGAGGTATAGAGCTGTAGAGGAGCAGACTCACCCCTGTGGCACCTCCTGCTGGGGACGTCTGGGAATTAGCTCATTCCAGCTCTGGAGCGCCCTCTGCAGGCCGGTGATCTGCCTGTCCTCTGGCCCTTGTGTCCCTCCCTGGACCCCGGTGTCCTTTTACCTGGGGTACTGCCCCCTGTCAGTAACGCCTCCAATATGGGTCTCCCTTCCCTGGGGAACCCCTACCCACTATTCCCACCTCACCTCAGTATAAGGTTACTGCCAGTCATCATCTAGCCCATGCCCTGGCCATACCTGGCACCCCCAGACTGCTTTTTGCCCCCTGCATTCCCTGAACTACCAACCCCTGCAGCCTGCCCCCTGAATTCCTTTCACGCCCTTTCAAAAGTCCAATATCATCAACTCTCCCATTGAGTTCTTTCACCTTTCTCACTAGGCCCATCATGGCTGCCACGCTGCAGCTGATCCATTGATCACATTCACTCTGAATGCAAAGCTTTTGTCTTTGTAACTTGTCTCTGTGGTGAACTGGCCTGTGCAGTTCAGGATACCTCCAGGGCTAGTCAGTCTGTGTCAGGTGACTTCAGCTGTGTGAGGGATTGAAGGTGATTTTTAAATCCCTGCTGCGAGGACTGTGATGTCAGGTCCTGAGTCAATTTTAGAGTCAATAGCCTTTCCATGCATATTCACATTCAAGATCCAGGCAAGCTCTGCATCATCACAAGTGATGGATCCCAGAAACAATGGCTCTTTATTGTCTGTAATATGAGTCAACGCCCTGACTGTGAGACAAACAGCTGAAAAATGTCCATATTTCATGTATTTATTACACCTTGCACCTCTGGCTGGATGTGCATCATGTCTTGGGATATGACTTTTTCCATACCCTGTGCACGCAGGCGGGAATTTGTCCCTCTTAGCCTGGGCATTCTCTCTCCTTGCCTCAGGGGTTTTATGATAATGACTTTTAATACTCAAGTGTCTGTTTATAGCTTTCAAGCTAGTTCCTGGTTTTTCAAGGTGTTTCTGCCTTTTCTTCTGTTGTTTGACTAATTCAGACTGCTTTGCTATCTGGATAGCCGTGACTAAGGCTAAATCTCGCTTCAGTTGTAGCTGCTGTGAAAGGTTTTTAATCTGTGAACCCAATAACAGCCTGTCTCTGATATTTTCGTGGTTTGCATTCCAAAATCATAGTTTTCAGCCAGTGCATGCAGAGCTCTTATAAAAACATTCATCATTTCCCCCTTGTTGTTGACTTCTTTGGTGGAAACCTGCTCTTTCATAAAGCACATTTCTCAGAGGTTTAATGTATGTATCAGACATTGTCAGAACTCTTTCATAGTCAGCTTTGTGACTGTTTTCAGTAAAGTCAAAGGATTTAAAGATATGCTTAGCTTGCTTCCGCATAGCATAAGAAGATACCTGAATATCTCCAGTTTCTTTGTGGTGTTTGTTTGCAATTCAAAATCTTGCAAAATACACTTCATGTTTGTCCATTGTGAAGGGTTGTCAAAGCTGAAGGTATCTGGAGCACTGAAGAGTAGCAGGTTGATGAGATCCTCCAACCTTTGTTGCTTTGTTCCTTCTGTCTGTAACTTCTCTGCTGTTTTCCTTCTGTTTCTGTTCTCCTCTGGCACTAATTTATTTCTGACACCATGTCATGTTCCTGTACCAGATATTGACAGGCTACAGAGCTTGCTTCTGAGCAAGATACACACCAGATATATTCATCAAATATATCATCATATATTCAGTATGGATTCACCAAGGGCAAGTCATGCCTGACTAAGCTAATTGCCTTCTATGATGAGATAACTGGGTCTGTGGATGAGGGGAAAGCAGAGGATGTATTATTCCTTGACTTTAGCAAAGCTTTTGATATGGTCTCCAACAGTATTCTTGCCAGCGAGTTAAAGAAGTATGGGCTGGATGAATGGACTATAAGGTGGCTAGAAAGCTGGCTAGATCGTTGGGCTCAATGGGTAGTGAGCAATGGCTCCATGTCTAGCTGGCAGCCAGTATCAAGCGGAGTGCCCCAAGGGTTGGTCTTGGGACCAATTTTGTTCAATATCTTCATTAATGATCTGGAGGATGCCGTGGACTGCACGCTCAGCAAGTTTGCAGATGACACTAAACTTGGAGGAGTGGTAGATACGCTGGAGGGTAGGGATAGGATACAGAGGGACCTAGACAAATTAGAGGACTGGGCCATAAGAAACCTGATGAGGTACAACAAGGACAAGTGCAGAGTCCTGCACTTAGGAAGGAAGAATCCCATTCACTGTTACAGACTAGGGACCAAATGGCTAGGAAGCAGTTCTACAAAAAAGGACCTAGGGGTTACAGTGAACGAGAAGCTGGATATGAGTCAACAGTGTGCCGTTGTTGCCAAGAAGGCTAAAAGCATTTTGGGTTGTATAAGTAGGGGCATTGCCAGCAGATCAAGGGATGTGATCAGTCCCCTCTATTCGAAATTGGTGAGGCCTCATCTGGAGTACTGTGTCCAGTTTTGGGCCCCACACCACAAGAAGAATGTGGAAAAATTGGAAAGAGTCCAGCAGAGGGCAACAAAAATGATTAGGGGGCTGGAGCACATGACTTCTGAGGAGAGGCTGAGGGAACTGGGGTTATTTAGTCTACAGAAGAGAAGAATGAGGGGGGATTTGATAGCTGCTTTCAACTACCTGAAAGGGGGTTCCAAAGAGGATGGATCTAGACTGTTCTCAGTGGTACCTGATGACTGAACAAGGAGCAATGGTCTCAAGTTGCAGTGGGGTGGGGGGTTAGGTTGGATATTAGGAAAAACTTTTTCACTAGGAGGGTGGTGAAGCAGCGGAATGGGTTCCCTAGAGCGGTGGTGGAATCTCCTTCCTTAGAGGTTTTTAAGGTAAGGCTTGACAAAGCCCTGGCTGGGATGATTTAGTTGGGATTGGTCCTGCTTTGAGCAGGGGGTTGGGCTAGATACCTCCTGAGGTCCCTTCCAACCCTGAGATTCTCTGATTCTATGATCAAAAGATCCTTTAATGCTCTGCCATGTACAGCTGAGGTTAGTTTAAATGTTACACGCAGTGAGCACTAGTGAGCAGAGCACGAGGCCAGGACAGAGCCAGCAATTCCAGAGAGAGAATCCTCCTTCTGCCACTGATTCTCTCTGTGACCCTGCTTGCTGCCTCATTTCCCCCGTTGGTAATATAAGGATGACATTGCTAACCCCTTGCGCGTTGTGAGCAGATCAGTCTCTGTACAGCACTTCGCAATGCAGGGCTCTCACTGTCACATATGCTGCTTAGTAAAGGAAAGGTTTTGTGCAGCCAGTGGGTCAGCGACACCCCAGGAAGGTCTGTGTGAAATGGGCTAGAGGACAGAGTCGTGGCTAGGGCCCTAGAACTGACTTCTGTTCCTGCCCTTGCTAGTGACATGCTGTGATTTTAGGCAAGTCCATTTTGCTGTCATGTCTCAGCTTCTCTGCCTGTATCCGGAGGGAGGGACATGCCTGCCTTTCAACATGCTTGGCGATCTCCAGTTGAAAAGCACCTGGGAAGGGTCGGAGCCTCATCCTGAGCAGGGGGGAAGGAGACACCAGCTCCTGTGTCTGCAGGGCTGACCGCTTCCCTTTATTACCCAGTCACATTGCCCCATTCTTTCCCCAGCTCCCTCACTCCTCTGTGTAACAAGCTGTTAGTCCTCACGGTGCTCAATGGCCACTGGGTTTTTACACTGATGTCACATCAGTTCCCAGTAAATATGCAGCTGGGGACCTCATTGCTGAAACCCAAAGAAATCCTTTTATCTGCTGTGTGGAAAGGGAGGGGCAGGAAATAGGAGGCAAAAGAAAGGGTAAGGTGCAGGTTCCGAACTCCCACTGATATTGGTGGCCCTCAGCCTACAAGTCTTTTTTTTTATAAAGCAAGAGGAGCTAAGATTGTCCTGGCTTTTGTCAGCATCTGGAGGTGAAAGGCCTTAGAGAGGTTTAAGCCAAACCTTTTCTGTCATTCTGGAATCCAGGAAGAGCAGGAGGAATAAAGGCAGGGAGGGGAACATCTTTCCCATTTTGATGAAATCGGAGACCCATTGTTATTGCCCTGTTGTGTTCTTTCCCTTGGGGACACCTGGCACTGGCCACTGTCGGAAGGCAGGGTACTGGGCTGGCTGGACCATTGGTTGACCCAGTCTGGCTGCTCTTATTTACTCACACAGCTAAAGCACTGGGCAGCTTCTATTTGGCTGAGCCTCAGTGAGGACTAGCGCCTTGCATTATTTGGGCGAACAGTTAAAAATGCCTGGGGACTAACGGCTATATCCATAAAGAGACTTAGGGGCCTAACTTCCTCTTTTGGTGCTCCAGTCCAGCATTTAGACACCACGGAGATCCTTGGAAATGCTGCTCAGCTGCTGCCTAGCCCCCCAGGCAACTACATTTCCACCGGTGGGCATGTGCAAAGCCCTGACACTGCCCTGCAGCTAATGAGCAGCTCAGGGCCATCGAGCAAGTGCAAGCCAAAGCTGCAGCAAGATTCTCCGGCGAGGCGACCCCTGTCTAGCTCACCAGCACAGCCCGATCCTCCAGGCGTGCTCTGGGAGTGCCTATGGATGGGCCTAGCCCAGAGGAGGAAGATCGTGTGCGTGCCCAGAATGGCCAATGGTTGGTGGCCGCAGCACTCACCTGGGGCAGGGACACCAGCCGTGAACCCTGCATCCCAGTGAGGATCCCAAACACCAGGCCACTGACAGCGGGAGTGGCAGGCCTCTTTCAGCCTCTCGTGTTGGAACAGCTCCATTTTTTATAATTAATTCAACCCTTATAGGAGCAGGGACTTGCCCGTGATCTCCCATGTCCCACAGTGAATGCCCCAGCCACTGGCCAACAGCGCCAACACTTGACTCGTCCTTTCTCACCCAGTGACCAAAGCTTAATTGTAAGAAAAGAGGGGCTGTGGCCGAAGCAATCTTTTTACATTCATAACTGATTTGGCAAGCCCAGAGGTGCCGAGGCCATGAACCGCCAGGCCCAGAGGTGCCAGGGCTCAGCCCTAGCACAAATTAAGCACTGCCAGTAACTATTTAATGAGTGATACAAAATGGAGCAGCTTTTGCAGAAGAGTTCAAGAGGGATCCACCCCAGATCTCCCCAAAAAGTGCCAACTCACTGAAGCGCCAAACCCCAGGAGATGGGTCATGGCTGAGAATCCCAAGCAGAGGGAGGCACCTCCCTCCAGCCTGTCACTGAGGCTCCAATGGGCCAGATCAAGGAGAGTTTTGGTGTCTAGGTCCCTTGGAGGATCTGGGCCCCAAACCTCACCCCTTTGCTTGACATTGCCCACTGGCCGGCCTAGGCAGCTCCCCACACAGCGTGCTGGCTTTGCAGCATCCCTGACTCTCCCCAGGCATCCTACAGGGAGCCTTGGGACTGCGGATTCCACTAGTCAACAGGGCACCAGTACCTTTGTGAACCAATTCTGTGCATGTCAATGCAGCTTTGAGCTCTGATGCTTAGCAGGTACCGAGCAGGTGTCACCCTTAGTGGCAGCTCAGAAACAGGCCCTCTGGGGATGCGAATGGTCCCAGGAGAGTCCAAGGTTCTGGGAAACCCAGCTCAGGCCCAGAAGGCCTGCAAGGCCCATCAGGTCTCAGAACTCCATGAAAAGTACGAGCTTTCCCCTGCCAGAGCTGGCAGACTGCAAGAGGAGAGAGCCTGGCAACCTCCCCCAGCCTAGTGACCCTGGGGCCCTTTCAAAGGGGGCATTTCCAATCGCTTCATCAGTGTGAATGCTGAGGATCCTCCAAGAGCATGAGCTGCTATTTCTTCAGGAGCAGCTCCTTGCCTGTAGCAGGCTCCAAATCTCTGTCCAGGGTCTACTCCAGGGGTGGGCAAACTGCGGCCCAGGGGCTGCATCTGGCCCTTCAGACATTTTAATTCAGCCCTTGAGCTCCTGCCAGGGAGCAGGGTCAGGGGTAGGGGTGGGGGTCGAGGAGGTGGAGACCCCTATTGCTGTGCATCAAGGAAGGATTTGCTGGGGGAATTCTCTCCCCACTTATGCTGTGCTGGCAGCACCGAGGATCCTTTCAGGGACCGAGGGTCTGGCCCACAATCTTTACATGACATGATCTTATCAGACAGTGTTGCTCAAATGGGCACTGCCATCTCAGAGCACTTTTTTCAGCAACCCCAGAGCAGGGCAGCCCAGAGGATTCAGAGGGCCTGGGGCAAAGCAATTTTGAGGGCCCCTTCCATATAAAAAAGTTGCAATGCTATAGAATACTGTATTCTCATGGGGGCCCCTATAGGGCCCAGGGAAAACTGCCCCACTTGCTCTCACCCCCAGCAACCCTGGGAAAAATAAACATTTAAAAATCATCTCAGCACAAACCCAATTTTGAGAAAATTTATTTTCAAGTCACCTTTACAAGGTATCACTGGTTCTCAGCATCAGCTAGTGCTAAAAGGCACTAAAGCTCATTAAAAGGGTTGGACAAATATTTTCCGTCAAAACTTTTTTTGGATCGAAAACTAGGGGGGTTTAAAAGGCAGAAAAAAATCATGAAGAATGTCTGCTTTCCTTCAAAATTTGTTGTGATTTTTTTTAATTGAAAAGCTGAAATTAGTCTGCCAAAACCTGAATATGGTTTGGGGTTTCAGAAGTGTGCAGCCAACTATTTGCTGCTTGCTGTGTTTGATTGTTTAAAGAAACAATAAAAAAATCTGCTTAAAAAAATCCAAAACTTTTGAATTTTAATGGAGTTATTTGGCTGCCTCCTTGATCTTCTCCAGCAAAAGACAGACAAAGACTTTCCGCCCACCTAGATTTGAAAGTATCTTATCTCCTTATTGGCCCTGTTGGTCAGGTGTCAGCTAGGTCATGTGAGCTTCTTAACCCTTTACAGGCAAAAGAGGAATTAATCCTTAACTGTATGTTTATGACACAGTCTAAAAGCTAATCAGATGTCACCGCTCAATCTGACGGGGGCCCTAGTAAGCCAAAATTCTTCCAGCCCTTCTGGAAGGGTTGCGTCTTTGATCAGAAGGACTTGTCTGCTTGCTGAATCAAAAGAAGGCCCCGAGTCAGTTTAGATGCAGACTTTTTATGCCAAACATCCTTTCTTAGTCAGTTGGTCTCTGGAAAACCTAGTTTGAACCAGTTTACGCGAGCGTCCCCAGGCAAGGTACCTCTATGGAGGTCTTTACAACCTGAGTGATTCACCTTAAATCACCATCCATTGCTTTTAGTTCCTGGAAGAGCTGTGGTAACATTCCCCCTCACCCTCCTCCATTGCCCCAAGTTGCATACAGTCCCTGGCCCACAGTGATACATAAACCATTCATAAGCTTAATAGAGTTTGTATTCCCAGAGATACTGCACAAGGTTGCAACATATGTCATAACAACCTAGTATGATATTAGTCTCTTTTGTATGTAGCTGCATCATATTGTTGACACATTCACTTTGTGATTCACTATAATCCCCAGATCCTTTCCAGCAGTACTCTTGCCTAGCTAGTTATTCCCCATTTTGTAGTTATGTATTTGATTTTCCATTCCTAAGTGTAGAACTTTGCACTTGTTTTTATTGAATTTCATCTGCTGTTCTCAGACCAATCCTCCAATTTATCAAGGGCATTTCAAATTCTAATCCTCTCCTCCAAAGTGCTATCAACCCCTCCCAGCCTGGGGTCATCTGCAAATTGCCTAAATGAACTTCCAACTCCATTAGCCAATTGATTTATGAAAAAATTGACCAGTGCTGGACCCCTGTGGGACTTGCTGGACACATTTTCCCACTTTGAGGGTGCATCATTGATAACCGTTCCTGGCACCTTTCAGGCACATTAAAAACATCTGTGGTATCTACAGCTCAGAGCATTAGAACGGGAGAGACTGACGGCAAAGGGCCTGCAAGTGCTGAGCTGACTTGGACTGGAGCAGTCTCTGAGGGGGTAGGAGGGTAACCCCACCCAGTGGCAGATTAGCCACTGGGCCAACAGGACCCATGCCTAGGGCCCTGGCCAGTTGAGGGGGGGGCAGAAAAATGGGCACCCTGTGTGCCCCAATGTGCTCTGCTTGCCATGTGCCCCAATCTCACTCCCTAACAAGAGCTCTGGGAGGGATAGGAGGGATTGTAGGTGGAAGGGGTGAGGAAAGGCCCTCACTTGCTCTGGCCCAGGACCCCAGAAACCTCTAATCTGCCTCTGCCCCATCGCAAAGCAGACTGGGCAGAACCGGACAGCTAACCGGCATGGTTTGCTGGCCAAGCCCAGAGCAGGCCAGGTGCCAGAGGCCAGGCACGGGTCCCTGTGCCTGGTCCACCTTGAAGTTCTCCCTATGCAGAGATCTGCAGGGCCAGGCAGGCTGCCCTGGAGCGGAGAGACCGGCTGAGTCATTTAAGGGATTTGCCAAAAAGCTGAAAATCAAGCTTGATATTTTGAGGAAATTCAATAACTTTCTGACCAGAGTCTCTAATCAGAGATATCCAAGGACCCTGAATCCAGCGCTGGAGCGGACTGGAAATGGGGGCAGAAGGTGGGTTTCATATAAAACTGATAAAATTGAAATTGTTTTTGTAGAAATTTTCAGTGGAATTTGTTTTTTAAATGAAAACTCCAAAATTAAAAAGCCTTTTGGTACCAAACTGAAGCAGCTTTGATATTCTGCTAAAAATGTTCAGTTCTGGGGTTTCCAATGAAAAACTGAAACTTTCCAAGGAAAGAAGTCCTGTCCACAAAAGTGTTTTTTTAACTGAAAACCTAATTTTCTGCCCCCAAAAAAGAAAATAAAGTTTTGCCCTTTAACACCCAAGAAGAGTTCGTGTCCATTTTTGGTGCTGGAGCTGGACTGAGGCAGGAGAGCTCCTCAGCCAAGCAAGGACCAGCCTGCATCCAGAGCACACCTGCTGGGGGGTGGCACTGATGCCAAATAGCCTCCCCTGCTCCCATGTCCCTCCTAGGGAGGGCGTCACCCTGCCTTGTGGCGCAGGGCTAGTGCTACATCCGTCCACACTTGGGATTTTCAAAGCAGCCTTAAGGAATTAGGTGCCCAGTTCATGTTCAAAAGGACGAGGTGGAAGGCAGTATAAATGAATCCTGTAGGGAAGCTGGTGTATGGGGTTAATGGAGCCCTGACTGTACCTTTGCCAGGTGTAAGGCAGGAGTTCTCTGCTTCATCTCTAACTGAGATACACTTAATGCCCATGGCTCTGAACACAGAGAACACATTTGTGGGTGGGTGGATTAGCACCTCTATGTGCCAAGACAATGAGTAAATTCTTTGGATTCCAGGGTCCATAAGCAGCCATGAAGGGATGTATGATGGCTTGATGGGTCATTTCTGTTGTTCTTTGTAAGCCAGGCCTGGTGCTTCCAGTGGGGCAAAGGGGACATTTGCCCCCTCAAATGACTTAAAGGGACCCCAAATTATTGTCAAAAAGGTCCAGATTTGTATACAGTTATATACAATTATCAAGCTGCTGTCCCACTGCTTAACACACTGGAGAGTCTTCATCCTTCATAGAAATAAGTCACAATCAACTACTGACATGGTGGTGCAATTCGACATTTTAAAACTTTTATAGGGTTGCCAACCCTCCAGGTTTTGCCAGGAGTCTTCTGGAATCAGGCGCTATCGCCCAAAGACTACTGAAGATTTTAGGGGCTGAAAATCTGGAGGCACGGTGGGGCTAAGGTAGGTTCCCTGCCTGCCCTGGCCTCACGCCGCTCCCAGAAGCAGCTAGCATGACCCTGAGGCCCATGGGGGTTGGGGACAGGCAGCTCTGTGTGCTGCCCCTGTCCCCAGCGCTGACTCTGCAGCTCCCATTGGCCAGGAACTTCAGCCAATGGGCCAATGGGAGCTGCAGGGGCTGTGCTTGCAGGTACAGGCAGCATGCAGAGCTGTCTGTTCCCTCCCCCGCCCATGGGCTGCAGGGACATGCCAGCTACTTCTGGGAGTGGTGCAGGGCCAAGGCAGGCAGGGAACCTGCCCTAGCCCTGCTGCACCGCTGACCGGGAGCTGCCCAAGGTAAGCACCTCCCGGCTGGAGCCTGCACCCCTCACCCTCTCCTGCACCCAACCCCCCTTCCATAGCCCTCACCCCCTCCTGCACCCCAACCCTCTGCCCCAACCCTGAGCCCCCTCTAGCACCCAAACTCCCTCCCAGAGCTTGCACCCCTGCCCCAGGCTCAGCCCGGAGCCTCCTCCCACACTCCAAACCCCTCGCCCCCCCCCCCGCCAGCCCAGATCCCACACTCCCTGCTGCACCCCAACCCCCTTTCTCAGCCTGGTGAAAGTGAGTGTGTGAGGGTGGGGAGTGAGCAAGGCAGGGCCTTGGAGAAGGGGTTGAGCAAGTGGTGGACCAAGGGTCTTTGGATTTGTGTGATTAGACAGTTGGTGACCCTGAACTCTCTCAATCTGAGATTTTCTAAGGATCTAGTAGTGCCTGGACCCCTGGAAGATGGTTTGTTTTTAAATAGTGACATCTGGGGCTCCAAAATACCCACTTCCCCTGAAGCCTAGCAATGGGATCCTAGAACCGGCCTGGTTGGCAACCATGTTAGAAATGTATTAAAGTGCAGGGGGTAGGACACTTCTAGCGCCTCCCCAGACAGATGGGCTAAAATGCTTAGTAAATGAGCGTCAAGTCCCTGTGCTGGGGGTTGAATCTGTGGCTTCCTGTTAAGTTTTTGTCAGCAAGCAATTCCCCTTGGTCAGCGGCCCGTGGCGCGGAAGGAATGTGCTGCCCCTTTACTTGGACGGCTCAGACACATGATGCACAAGATTGTTACAGCTGACTCTGGTAGCTAGGTGCTAGTCAGTTGGAACCGCTGTGAAACGCTGCTTGGAGTGACTGAGCTGTTCTTCTCACAGCTGGATAAGGTAACAGGCCAGTTCAACCTCGCCTTAAGCTGGCTTTCAGGCTTCCACCAGCATTCACCTGGGCCCAAGATGAGAAACAAGGCTACATTTTTAACAGCCCCCTTGCTGCAGACATGGGGATGTTTGAGTCCAAGCTGCAGTGCTGGGGTGGGAGCCTGGAGGGGTGATTTGTGTTGTGATTCCACCTCTGCCAAACCCAAGCCCTTAATCTGACTCCTCAACCCTGCCGCTCTCTGCAGAGGATCAGTAAAACCTAGAGCTCTGGCAGCTGTTTAAAGCACTACGTTACAGCAGCATTTCATGATAGATGGGTGGACGACTTGATAAACCACTCTGTTCTGTTCATTCCCTCTGAAGCACCTGGCACTGGCCACTGTCAGAAGACAGAATACTGGGCTAGCTGGCAGGGCTGGCTCTAGGTTTTTTTGCCGCACCAAGCAAAAAACATTTTGGCTGCTCCCCGTTCCAGCCCTGGGCTCCTTGCTGCACCCCCCTGCTGCCCCAGCCCTGGTATCTCCCCCCCCCCACATCTCCCTTTCCACCCCCACCATTGCCCCCACACACACCTCCTGCCACCCCAGACCTGGGCTCTCTCCCCTCCCCCCCTGCCACCTGCACCCTTCTTCCGCCGCAGCCCTGGGTCACTGGTAACTCGCTCCCGGGGTGGGTCATTCAACAGGAATTTTGGATGTGCACAGAACAGCCAGGATTGGTTCCCATATGGTTACAGAGCTGCAGTAAAGTGGAACAATTTTCAACTTGTGTGATTGGAGGATATCTGGATGCATATTATAAGACTGTCCTCCATAAATGAGGAAAAGTTGAGGTGCCTTTATTATTCTTTTGTTCCACTTTCTTTCTATGGGGAATTTGCCAGTGCAATATCACTGTCTTCCTTTTAAACAAATAAACAAAGAAAAGGCAATGGCTGTTGAAACTAGCAATTCCAGTCCTAATAACCACTGGGAAGCATTTCTTGCTCAATTTTATCCTACTTTTTCTACAGCAAGTTACAGTGGATCAGTATATTTGATTTGGGAGAAATGAAGTACCAGCTGCCCAAACTGAGCGTGAACACTCCTGAATTTTGAGGTGTTCAAATCTGGAAGGCAGGTGCTGAGGGGTGGGGGGGCTGTGGCTCCACGGGGGATCATGTCAACACGTATGCAGCAGCATGTTTGGTGCTGCGCGGAGCCGGACACGCTGGTCTGACTGGAACAGTAAGGGGGCTGGGGGGGTTGGAGAAGGGGTAAGGGGTTTTGGGGAGGCAGTTAGGGGACAGGCAGCACTTGGATAGGCATGGAAGTCTCAGTGGTTTGTCAGGTAGGGTACCTGTGTAGGGGGTGGAGTCCTAGGGGGGCAGTTAGGGGCAGGGGTTCCAGGAGGAGGTGATCAGGGGACAGGGAGCAGGGGGGGTTGGATGGGTTGGGGTTTTTGTGGGGGGCAGTCGGAGGGAGTGGATGGTGGCAGGTTGGGGCTACCCTCCCTCCCCGTGGAGTGTCCTATTTTTTGAATGTTAACATATGGTATCCCTACCCTTCATTCACAGCGCAGCTCTCCATTCACAGCAGGCTGCAGCACGAGGTCTCAGCTTCCTCACTCCCTCCTCTTGGTAGTGGCCAAGGGAATGCTGGGAAATGTAGTTCTTTCCCTGCTCCAGGGCTGGCTCTATAGGCAGGGAGCTAACCAAGGAACTACAGCTCCCAGGGCCCCCTGTTGGTTCTCAGTTCCTATGCTGGATCCCTGCCGCCCCTGCAAATGGGCTGCCCTAAGCACGGTGCTTGCTTTGCTGGTGCCTAGAGCCGCCCCTGCTAGTTTGGCCGTGGGTCTGACCCAATGTGGCTGTTCTTATGAGCGATGTAGGTGTGGGGGAACAAGTAAAGCAGTCTTCTGTATCCGGGGATTAGAGGCTGCATAGACCCAATGTATCTGGCCACAGAGTTCTGCCAAGGAGCCATAGGCCAGTACAGCCGCTGATTCCAGGTAACACCGCATCTGGGAGTGATGTGAGAAGATACTGCAATGTAATCAGTGCAGCCTAGCACTGTAATACTACAGGAAATGGGCTTGCTGTCCTCTTCTCATCCCCTCGACCCCCACCCATCTAATGTCTTCCTTCTTCGCCCTGTACTGATATCAGGGCTGCACCTACATGCAGCAGCGAATAGTGTTCCACTGGCCTTACAGAGAGACCCTAGGAGTTGTGCATCCTTTGGGCACTCCCTCTGCTGCATGACCACTGCTAGTCCCTGGCCTAAGGCCATGCAGACAGTCTGCACTGGCAGGTTCAGTGCAGATGGTGCATTTCATTTCTCTAGCTCCAGCTCTGACACAAGGAAATGATTCTATAGTCACAGCTTGTTTTAGAAGAGGAAATGTGTGCAGATAGCTCCCTGCTGCCACACTATTTCTGTTACTGTCCCTTTCCCAAGCATCCTAAAAATAATGTTAGAAAAAGTTCCATCCTCAGAGCACCCTCGATTCCCGCCTCAGCTACTGCTGGAACGGGCAGCTTTGATGTGTGTTTATGCGTCTGTACTGAATGTTTCACTAGCTGAATCAGATGCAAAGCAACTGAGCCAGCTCCCATCCCAGAGCGTGATGTGCCCTTGCTCAGAAGGGGGAAGAGGCAGAGCGACTTGAAGGAAGAAAGGAAGCAAGTGGGTTTCTTGGGTCTACATAAGAATGGCCATACTGGGTCAGACCAAAGGTTCATCCAGCCCAGTATCCTGTCGACCAACAGTGGCCAATGCCAGGTGCCCCAGCGGGAGTGAACCTAACAGGTAATGATCAAATGATCTCTCTCCTGCCATCCATCTCCACCCTCTGACAAACAGAGGTTAGGGACACCTATAGAGAGATGCTCCCTGAGCAGAAGCAAATAGGCTGTAGCTAAGAGCATAGGGCCTGCACATGAATAGTGTCTGGGGACTGGGATCAGGTGCACATGTCACCATGGTATGGAAGGGTGGAGATCCAGCTCAGGATCTCACATCTCAGGAAGCAGCTTTATTACTTTTGCGTGTAGCTCCTTTCCCCAGCAAGGTGCAACACTAATCTCCTTCCCTCTAAGGATAACAAGTCTTCACTGTTGAATCCAAATACTAACTGCTATAACGTGACAGTCTGCTGCAAAAGTTCAAATTCCTCCTGTTTTTCTGTCTTTGGAAAGTTTCTGGTGAATTCTAGAGGGGAGTGTGGGATATTTGCAATACGTGCATTTCCCCTGGAAATTATAAGCACATTTCTGATTTGTAATGTGGCTGGAAGAGGCTATTGACATCTAAGAGCTCTATTAAGTCTGGTCAAGCAGAATCTAAATCTTGTGCAGACACTCTAATGATCTATGACATTGCACAGCAAGCGAGTTAGACCTGGGAAGATAGATAAATTGCAGTGTGAGCAGCATGTCCTATGGCTGGCTAGTGGCACATGTAAATGAGTCTGGTTCCTATCACAAACACCGCTCCTGAGACTGACAGTGACTGGAAAGGGCAATCTATTGATCTGTGCCCTCTCCCTGGGCTATGTCCTGTGGCTGGCAGGGTGGGGGACAGGAGAGCTGGGCTGTGTCCTGTGTCCAGTAGACTGGAGGCTGGAGAGCCGGGCTGTTTCCACCAGGCAGGGGGCCAGAGAACTTGGGTGTGGCCGGCCGGCAGGCAGCTGGGCTGTGCCCTGTGGGGGACAGGAGAGCAACTTGGCCCTTCCTGAGTCCTGTTTGCTGGCTGGGTTACAGCCAGGCCAGGGCCAGGTGTGGAAGGGCTGAGGTGGCCGACTGTAGGAAGACACTTCCCCTCTGCTCCGGCTGGTCTCTGCAGGGGAAGGGGGGAAGCTGGGCTTGTCCCCAGTCTCCTTCCTGCTCTCCCAGCAGCTGGCAAGGCTCAGAGAGTGCTTGCTGTCGGCCCAGCTGCCTTCCACCCTCTTATTGGCTCCTGGGGATTGCTACTGCCTCCCCCACTCCCACTGGTTGAGGGAGAAGGGTTGCCAGGGTGTCTAGGGGGTCAGGACTCTGTCACTGACTCCACAGGACCCAAGAGGAGGTTGTCCCGGAATCACAGATCATGCCCACTCTTGGCCCTGTGCGGTCCATGGGGGGTGCCCCTTTCAGTGAGAGAGCCCTTCTCGGGGGTCCACTCTCTCTCGGGGTCAGGCCTCTCCACCTCCTGGAGCTGCACCTCTCTGAGCCTTAGCAGGTCTGTCTCTGCGGTGGGCCCCTCTGGGAGTCCACGCGCTCTGGACCCCCTGGGCCTCTTCACCCCCGAAGGGGCTGATGCATCCCTGTTCTCTAGACCGGAGTGACTCTCAGCCAGCATAAAACAGGAGGGTTTATTGAGAGTTGAACACAGCACAGGAAACTCTCAGGGTCTCAGGTCTGGCCTCTCACAATAACAGCACATCCCAGTCTCCCTGCATCCAGCTGGGCTCTGCCTGCTTCCCCTCACCAGCCCTGAGCCCCCCTGCTTCCCAGCTGGGCCTCTGATATCCCCGCCTCAAGCCCCACCTCTGTCCATTGTCTTCTCTCCAGGTAAACAGGGTCGTAAACAGGAAGGCCTGAGTCCCCTCTCCTTGCAGCTCTCCTCTAGCTGGAACCAGCTGGTCAGGTCACGGGGTCCTCTCTCTGCAGCCCATTGTCCTCCCACTGGCCAGAACCGGTTGTGTCTCCTGGGCTGGGGTCCCGAGTCCCTCTCCGGTCCTCTGTAACAACAAACTCCCTCTCCCCTCACCTCGTTAAACCAGTAACACCCAGGGACATTGAGTCCCACCCCCTGTGCATGCAAACCCTGGAAAAGACAGAAAACCCCAAGAAACCCCCCCACTTTGTCACATCTCTCCCCCCTTCGTGGCTGAACGGAGCAGGGTCACTTAGCCAGTGACCTGGGGAAGTTCAGGGCCCCCGCCCCATGATAAAGCATCAGCTATAACATTGGCACTCCCCCTCACATGAACCACCTCCATGTCGTACCCCTGGAGGAGCAGGCTCCATCTCAGCAGCTTGGCATTAGCCCCTTTCATTTGCTGTAGCCACATCAGGCGCGAATGGTCTGTGTACACGGTGAAGTGCTGCCCAAATAGATATGGCTGCAGTTTGTTGAGGGCCCCCACCATGGCCAGGCCTCCCTTCTCGATGGCCGTGTAGTGCTGCTCCCGGGGCAGCAGCCTCTTGCTCAGGTACACGATGGGGTGTCTCTCCCCCTTAGTATCAGTTTGCATCAGCGCCGCCCCCAGCCCTGTGTCTGAGGCGTCGGTGAACACCAGGAAGGGTTTGTTAAAATCCCGGTTTACCAGCACCGGGCCCTGGATAAGTGCCCCCTTCAGCGCACCGAGAACCCTCTGGCACGGCTCAGTCCAGACCACCTTGTCTGGCTTTCCCTTCCTACACAGCTCCTTGAGGGGAGCCGCCAGGGAGCTAAAGTGTGGCACAAACCTCCCGTAGTACCCCGCCATCCCAATGAAAGCCTGGAGCTGCTTCTTAGTCTGGGGAGTGGGCCAGTCCTGGATCGCCTCCACCTTGGCTGGCTCTGGCTTCAGGTGGCCACCCCCCACCTTGTGGCCCAGGTATGGCACCTCAGCCATCTCCACCTTGCACTTTTCAGCTTTTATAGTCACTCCTGCATCCTGGAGGTGACCCAGCACCCTCTTCACCTGGGACACATGGTCTTCCCAGGTCTGGCTAAAGACAAAGATATTGTCAATGTATGCCAAAGCAGAGTCCTCCATCCCCCTTAGCAACTGATCCACCAGGCGCTGGAAGGTGGCAGGTGCCCCCTTGAGACCAAAAGGCAGGACCAGGAACTCGAAGAGCCCTGTTGGAGTGGTGAAGGCAGACTTCAACTGGGCCTCTGGGTCCAAAGGCACTTGCCAGTAGCCTTTGGTAAGATCCATGGTAGTGAGGTACTGGGCGCCACCCAACTTGTCTAGGATCTCATCGGTCCTAGGCATGGGGTAGGCATCGGACACGGTGATGGCATTGAGCTTCCCATAGTCCACACAGAACTGGATCGACCCATCCTTCTTGGGGTCCAGCACCACCGGCAAGGCCCAGGGGCTGGCGGACGGCTGGATCACTCCTAAAGCCAGCATATCCCCGACCTCTCTCTCCAGATCCTGAGCTGTTTTCCTAGTGACTCTGAATGGGGAACACCTGATGGGAAGGTTGGTTCCCATCTCCACCCGGTGGACAGCCAGTTAGTGAGCCCAGGCCAGTTGGAAAAGAGCGGCTGGTATGAATGCAGCACCTCTCTGATCTCTGCCTTCTGGGCAGGGGTTAGCTGGTCAGAGAGGGGAATTGATTTCAGCGAGGGGTTAGCCCCTGCCTCAATGAGGAGTCCCACCAGGGGATCCTCTCCCTTCTCCTCCCACTGCCCACACACAGCCAGCACTAACTTCTCCCTGTCCCAGTACAGTTTCATCATGTTGACATGATACACCCGGTGGCTGTGTGCCCGGTTGGACAGTTCCACCACATAGTTCACCTGGTTTACCTGTCTGATGACCTTGAAGGGGCCGTCCCAGGCAGCTTGTAGCTTGGTCTTCCTCATGGGGATGAGGAGCATCACCTGGTCCCCGGTAGCATAGCAGCGGGCCCGTGCTGAGCGGTCGTACCAGACCTTCCGCTTCCTCTGGGCCCTTGCTAGGTTTCCCCTGGCCAAGCCCATGAGCTCCACGAGCTTTTCCTGGAAAGCCAGTACAAACTCCACCACTGGTTCTCCATTGGGAGAGGCCTTTCCCTCCCACTCGGCCCTCATCAAGTCCAGGGGTCCCCTCACCTTCCTCCCATACAGCAACTCGAATGGGGAGAATCCTGTGGATTCCTGGGGCACTTCCCTATATGCAAACAGCAGGTGGGGTAAATACTTGTCACAGTTCTGCGGATGCTGGTCCATAAAGGTTTTCAGCATCCTCTTTAGGGTCCCATTGAATCTTTTCACCAGCCCATTGGCCTGGGGGTGGTAGGCTGAGGCCCAGGTGTGCCGGACCCCACACTTCTCCCACAAGCACTGGAGCAGAGTTGACATGAAGTTAGACTCCTGGTCTGTAAGGACCTCCTTGGGGAACCCCATTCTGCTGAAGATGGTCAGCAGTGCATCTGCCATGATGTCTGCCTCAATAGATGACAAGGCCACCGCCTCGGGGTAGCATGTAGTGAAATCCGCTACCACCAGGATGTATTTCTTCCCTGCCCGGGTCACCCTGCTGAGGGGCCCCACTATGTCAACGGCCACCTTCTGGAAAGGCTCCTCTATGATGGCCAAAGGTCTCAGTGGTGCTTTACCTTTATCCCGGGCCTTCCCCACCTTCTGGCAGGAGTCACAGGACCTGCAATACCGTCAGATAGCGTCAAAGACCCCAGGCCAGTAAAAGTTTTGCAGCAGCCTTTGCCTGGTGCGTCGGATGCCCTGATGCCCTGACGGGAATATCGTGGCCCAAGTACAACAGTCCGTGGCGGTACCTCTGGGGAACCACCAACTGCCTCCCACCTCTCCAAGGTTCAGTGTGCCCTGAACCAGTCCATTCTCAGTACAGGAATCCCTTCTCCCACAGAAATCTCTCCCGGTGGTCCTCCCCCGGGACCCTGCCCCACCATGGCCTGCCAGGGCCCTCAGTTTCTCCAAGGAGGGATCCACCTGCAGCTCCGTTAGGAATTCAGCGGTTGGGTTTGAAGATACAGCCCTGGCTAGTGGTGCCTCAGTTTCCCCACCCTGGGACGGAGACGCTGGCCCAGCCCTGTTGAGCCCTACCCTCGGCGCTTCGGGCCCCCTCCTCGGGAGTTCCCACGACCCTCGCTGGCTCTGGCTCCGGGTAAGGACCAGGGTGCTCTGAGTGCCATCAGGCCAATTCTCCAAGTCATTACCCATTAGCACCTCGGTAGGCAGTTGATTGTGCACCCCAACCTCTTTGGATCCTTCCTTAGCCCCCCATTTCAGGTGTATCCTTGCTACAGGCACCTTGACGGGGGGCCCGAACACTCCCCTCAGGGTCATGTAGGCATCGGGCACTAGCTGGTCTGGGTCCACCACCTCGGACCGCACCAGCGTCACCTCTGCGCCCGTGTCACAGAACCCCTGGACGCTCCTTCCCCCCACCTCAATGGGGATGATGTGACGATTGTCCCCTGGGACCTGTCCCACGCTTACCCAGCAGATGGAGTACGGCTGCTCTGGACCTGGGGCCCCGCCTTCCCCTGCTGGCCTGGTCTGGCAGTCCCCTCTCCCTGGCGCAGCCCTCTCGACTGAGGCCCTCTGGCCCGGCAGTGCCCCCCCTTGGTGGGCTTCCACCCAGTTAACACCCCTTGGGTACTGCTTGGCTGCCATTTCCTTCATCTTCAGGCACTGGGCCACCTTGTGCCCCTTTTGGCCACAGTAATTACATTTCAGGTCCCTTAAGTCCCATGTGGGGGGTCGGCCAGCCCTGGCATTCCCGGACACCCCTGAGTTGGGCTTCCTGGAGTCCCACCTTTGAGAGGTCTCTGGGTGACTCCCCTTCTGAGCCCCTGATGTGGGCCTTCCTCCTGCCCCTGATCTGCTGTCCACAAACTCATCTGCCAGTGACCCCGCACTGCGCAGACCCTTGGGCTTCCAGTCCACTAGCCACATCTTAAGGTCTGGAGGGCAGATGTCATACAGCTGCTCCAACCCCACCAGGTTATACATGTCCTCTGTGATGGTGGCCCCTGCGCCCTTCCCCCACTTGCGGAGATATTCCCCCAGCAGGTTGGCAACCTCCTTGTAAGTGACACCTGAGGTCTTGCGCACACCCCGGAATCGTTTCCTGTTTGCCTTGGGGGTCAGTTCAAACTTCAGCAGCAAAGCCTGTTTGAACAGGTCGTAGTCTCCCGTCTCAACACCATCCATTTGGCTGAACACCTCTATGGGCTTGGGACTCAGCAGGGGGGTCAGACAGCGCAGCCTGTCTGTGGGGTCAATCTGGTTCAGATCACAAGCCTTCTCAAAGGCTGTGAGATAGGCATCAATATCCCCCCCCCCCCTTGAACTGGGGCAGCAGTTTGGTGTCCAGAGTCCCCACACCACTGGCGTCTCGGGGCCCTTCCCCACTTACCCCCTGGCAGGCCCTCTTGGCCCGCCGCTCCTCCATCGCCAACTCGTGTTTTCTCTGCTCTACCCGGTCCTCTCGTTCTCTCTCTCTGTCCACCAGCCTTCGTTCCTCCAGCGCCAGCTCCTTCACTTTCAGCTCCAGCTTTAGTTTCCGCAGCTCCTCGAGGGAGGAACTTGACTGGGGTCTCCCTGTGCTGACTGAGGAGTCGGGTCTGACACCCTCCCGGTTGCTATACGGACTGCCCCCACGGCTACTCTCCAGCTCACCGGGCACCCCGGGAGCCCCTCTGGGGTCTGGAGCCTGTTCCTCAGACTGGTCATTCTCTACAAGCTGAGCAATCAGCTGCTCCTTTGGGAGCCTCCCCACACTCAGCCCCCTCTCCCTGCACATACGTGCCAGATCACTCTTACGGAGCCGGTTATAGGCCATTTCCAGGCTGGTTCTGTTCAATACCCTCGTTCTATCGCTGGCAGCCACTCACTGCAGAGCGCCTGCGCCCGCAGCCAAATGTCTACAGGGTGCATCCACAAACCATCCTCTGCTACCATGTTGTCATGGACTCACAGATCATGCCCACTCTTGGCCCTGTGCGGTCCATGGGGGGTGCCCCTTTCAGTGAGACAGCCCTTCTCGGGGGTCCACTCTCTTGGGGTCAGGCCTCTCCACCTCCTGGAGCCTCACCTCTCTGAGCCTTAGCACGTCTGTCTCTGCCGTGAGCCCCCTCTGGGAGTCCACACGCTCTGGACCCCCTGGGCCTCTTCACTCCCGAAGTGGCTGATGCAACGCTGTTCTCTAGACCGGAGTGACTCTCAGCCAGCATAAAACAGGAGGGTTTATTGAGAGTTGAACACAGCACAGGAAACTCTCAGGGCCTCAGGCCTGGCCTCTCACAATAACAGCACATCCCAGTCTCCCTGCATCCAGGTGGGCTCTGCCTGCTTCCCCTCTCCAGCCCTGAGCCCCCCTGCTTCCCAGCTGGGCCTCTGATATCCCTGGCCTCAAGCCCCGCCTCTGTCCATTGTCTTCTCTCCAGGTAAACAGGGTCGTAAACAGGAAGGCCTGAGTCCCCTCTCCTCGCAGCTCTCCTCTGGCTGGAACCAGCTGGTCAGGTCACCGGGGTCCTCTCTCTGCAGCCCATTGTCCTCCCACTGGCCAGAACCGGTTGTGTCTCCTGGGCTGGGGTCCCGAGTCCCTCTCCCCTCACCTCGTTAAACCAGTAACACCCGGGGACATTGAGTCCCACCCCCTGTGCATGCAAACCCTGGAAAAGACAGAAAACCCCAAGAAACCCCCCCCCCATTTTGTCACAGAGGTCTCCTCTCTTGGGGAATCAGCCCCTTGCTAATGGGGGCAACCCCCCACTTCCAGTTGGGTTTGTCTATCCTCAGATTCCAGTCCCTGGATCTTGGTCTGCTAGACTGACAAGCCCGGCTGCATCAGAAATCTGCCCCCAGGATCAAGTCACCTCCTAACTTTCTCGTTTTGATAAATTGGATGGACTGAGCATTTTCAATCTGGCTTTGTCAGGCAAGTGTTCCAGATCTTTAATCAGTTTTGAAGCTCGTCTCTGAACCATCCTGAGTTTTTCAACATCCTCTTTCAAGAGTATGAAAACTGGACCAGTGTCCAGCAATGGTCCCACCCTTCTGGATCCTGCCCCTACTAAGTATTGCTTGTTTATATACCTGAGGGTCATAGCAGCCCTTGTGGCCAATGTCAAACTGACTTGGTTTCCAAGGCCTTTTCAGCATTACTGCTTCCCTGGGTCCACTATCCATCCTGTACACGTGACCTGTGTTCTTTGCTCCTACATGTATGACCTTGCATTGGCTGTATTAAAACACATTGCTTGTGCCCATCTTACCAAGTGATCCAGATCGATCTGTGTCAGGGACCTGTCCTCACAGCTAGTTACCAGTCCTTGTGTCATTTATTGACATTAAAAGTCAGTTGCTATCAAAGCAACTTCCACTACAATCATCTGATACAGTACCTGTAATCTGTCAGCGTTAATTTAACACACTGCTATAGCCTGAGCATTAATAACTATGTAATCGGTCCTTAATTATTGTGGCTTTTAATTAATTTTTTGTAATAATTGATCAGTTACACAACTGATCCCATGACATACGCTGTTTCTCCCATTAAACCTATGTGTACAGTGAACAAGGAGAATATCACTGTATGAGATATTAATGGCCACTGATTATTTACAATATTTATTCTAACCACTGTGCAGTCTGTGCACACAGGGGTGGTATCTGTAAACATGGAGCATTTAAATAACCGAGAACATTTTACTGTCTTTCAGCTTAATGAAATGTCCAGACAACAACAAAAAGCTATTGATCAGCTTCATTCACGAACAGTGCAGCTAGTCTGGAGTGCTGGTCTTGGAAGAATTCTGGCTAGAACTAGGCTCCCTTCAGATCCTGGCTACATCCCCAGTGAAATGCTGGGTGAAGCTCTCCCTCAGGCTAGGTGCGGGGGGGGGGGGGGATCCTGCTTAGGTCTCCTCAGATGCTGTCCATGGCTTTCTCTGGGGCCATGCTCACACTGGCAAGCAGTTAGGAACTACGGAAGCTGTCACCTGATAGTCAGAAGGGTACAGATTGGATCAGTGGGTGAAATCTAGTGAAGGCTCAACTTGTCTGCCCCGCAGGGGTGCTGCTGAGTGCCTTTGGGATCATGGCAAACTCACATTTTTAAAGGACATGTAATTTGGGTGCATAAATCCCTTTGGATTGGGATTCTAACTCTCCGGCATTGGGCCAGGTTTGAGTATTAGCTTCTCCCCTTGCTGGTGTAGCTGATTTCCCAAAGGGAAGCCGAATTGGGAGGGAGTGGAGCCCCATGGAGTGGGTGTTGGGAGGAAGAACTAACTTGCGGATTGCTCCCTAATCTTCCTAGAACCCAGCTTTCTGCCTGCTGATTCCAGTCGGGACAAGGTGCCAGGCTTTGGTGCCAGCTGAGGAGCACAGATCTGGAAGTGAACATTTCAGATGCTTCTCCCATCTCTTGCTGAGCTGCCAGGGTGTAATAAGCATTCTCTAGAAGTGGGTTTGTTCTTCCCACCAAGTACGTTGGGATTAGGAAATGGTTCAGCTGCTGCAATATTGTCATATTCCAAACTTCAGTGAGCTTCCTAGAGTCAGTGACCAGAGTGGGGAGCATGGGGGCACGCTGGCTGGGAGAGGAGGCTCATGTTCGCTGCCCATGTTTCACTGGTGATCTTTCACTACAGGATGTTCTCGCTAGGCACTGTGCTATTTTCTGCCATTTCCAGTTCAGAGTTCAGATTAGGCCTTTGGAAAGAAGGTGACACTTTTTTTTTTTAACACAACAGTGATTTTCTGCATAGTGATCAGGACTCTGGTTTTCCTGCTGACATATAGGGTTTTGAATGAGCCCTGGCAGCATAAAGACCAATGAAGCCTCATGGGATACATCCAAAAAGCAGACATTTAGATCTACAGTTTAGATCCCTGTGGTGGGAGGAATATCTCAATAGCCCAACACTGTGGAATTTAATTTCAAAAGGGGGAACTATGCAAAAATGAGGGGGTTAGTTAAATAGAAGTTAAAAGGTACACTGACCAAAGTGAAATCCCTGCAAGCTGCATGGGTGCTTTTTAAAGACAGCATAATAGAGGCCCAACTTCAATGTATACTCCAAATCCCCAAATTAAGAAACTCAGTAAAAGAACTAAAAAAGAGCCACCATGGCTTAACAACCATGTAAAAGAAGCAATGAGAGATAAAAAGACTTCCTTTAAAAAGCGGAAGTCAAATCCTAGTGAGACAAATAGAAAGGAGCATAAACACTGCCAAATTAAGTGCAAGAAAAGCCAAAGAGGAGTTTGAAGAACGGCTAGCCAAAAACTCCAAAAGTAATAATAAAATCTTTTTTAAGTACATCAGAAGCAGGAAGCCTGCTAAAGAACCAGTGAGGCTCCTGGACGATCGAGACACAAAAGGAATACTTGAAGATGATAAAGTCATTGCGAAGAAACTAAATGAATTCTCTGCTTCAGTCTTCACAGCTGAGGATGTTAGGGAGATTCCCAAAATGAGCCGTCCTTTGGAGGTGACAAATCTGAGGAATTGTCACAGATTGAAGTGTCACTAGAGGCGGTTTTGGAATTAATTGATAAACTCAACATTAACAAGTCACTGGGACCAGATGGCATTCACCCAAGAGTTCTGAAAGAACTCAAATGTGAAGTTGCGGAACTATTAACTATGGATTGTAACCTGTCCTTTAAATTGGCTTCTGTACCCAATGATTGGAAGTTAGCTAATGTAACACCAATATTTAAAAAGGGCTCTAGAGGTGATCCCAGCAATTACAGACCGGTAAGTCTAACATCAGTACCAGGCAAATTAGTCGAAACAATAGTTAATAAAATTGTCAGACACATAGAAAAACATAAACTGTTGAGCAATAGTCAACATGGTTTCTGTAAAGAGAAATCATGTCTTATGAACCTATTAGAGTTCTTTGAAGGGGTCAACAAACATGTGGACAAGGGGGATCCAGTGGATGTAGTGTACTTAGATTTCCAGAAAGCCTTTGACAAGGTCCCTCACCAAAGGCTCTTACGTAAATTAAGCTGTCATGGGATAAAAGGGAAGGTCCTTTCATGGATTGAGAACTGGTTAAAAGATGGGGAACAAAGGGTAGGAATTAATGGTAAATTCTCAGAATGGAGAGGGGTAACTAGTGGTGTTCCCCAAGGGTCAGTCCTAGGACCAATCCTATTCAACTTATTCATAAATGATCTGGAGAAAGGGGTAAACAGTGAGGTGGCAAAGTTTGCAGATGATACTAAACTGCTCAAGATAGTTAAGACCAAAATAGACTGTGAAGAACTTCAAAAAGATCTCACAAAACTAAGTGATTGGGCAATAAAATGGCAAATGAAATGTAATGTGGATAAATGTAAAGTAATGAACATTGGAAAAAATAACCACAACTATATATATACAATATGATGGGGGCTAATTTAGCTACAACGAGTCAGGAAAAAGATCTTGGAGTCATCGTGGACAGTTCTCTGAAGACGTCCACACAGTGTGCAGAGGCAGTCAAAAAAGCAAATAGGATGTTAGGAATCATTAAAAAGGGGATAGAGAATAAGACTGAGAATATATTATTGCCCTTATATAAATCCATGGTACGTCAACATCTTGAATACTGCGTACAAATGTGGTCTCCTCATCTCAAAAAAGATGCACTGGCACTAGAAAAGGTTCAGAAAAGGGCAACCAAAATCATTAGGGGTTTGGAGAGGGTCCCATATGAGGAAAGATTAAAGAGGCTAGGACTCTTCACCTTGGAAAAGAGAAGACTAAGGGGGGATATGACAGAGGTATATAAAATCATGAGTGATGTGGAGAAAGTGGATAAGGAAAAGTTATTTACTTAGTCCCATAACACAAGAATTAGGGGTCACCAAATGAAATTAAAAGGGAGCAGGTTTAAAACAAATAAAAGGAAGTTCTTCTTCATGCAGCGCACAACTTGTGGAACTCCTTACCTGAGGAGGTTGTGAAGGCTAGGACTATAACAGCGTTTAAAAGAGAACTGGATAAATTCATGGTGGTTAAGTCCATAAATGGCTATTAGCCAGGATGGGTAAGGAATGGTGTCCCTAGCCTCTGTTTGTCAGAGGATGGAGATGGATGGCAGGAGAGAGATCACTTGATCATTGCCTGTTAGGTTCACTCCCTCTGGGGCACCTGGCATTGGCCACTGTTGGAAGACAGGATAATGATCTAGACGGACCTTTGGTCTGACCCAGTATGGCCCTTCTTATGTTCTAACAAGGTGAGAGGTATTTTCAATCACAGGTGTCTAAAGTGAGATAGATATCTCAGTCCATACTAAGGCACCACTATGCTGATTTGAGTACCAAAGAGATAGAGCATTTGAGCTGGCTTGAAAACAGTATTTCCATCCTGACAGAAATTCCAGTATTTCAAAATTTTGCTTTTCTTCTAAACTATCTAAGTCAAAAATTTCATTTTTTCCGCAGAAAGGAAATTCTGAAAAGTTTGTATTTGGAAACATCCAAATGTTCTGTTTCAGTATGGTTAAAACATAACATCAAAGAACAAATATTATATTTTGTATATATAGATATATAAGTTAAATGAAGTAAAGTCAAAATGAAACATTTCAACATTATAGAAACCAAATGACAATGTCAAAAACATTTGTTTTGACCTTTTTCTTCCAAAAAATTCATCAGAATCAACACATTTCCATGCAACATTTCAGTTTAGATGAAACTACAATTTCTGATGGAAGACTGTTGTGACAAAAATGTTTGGGCCAGCTCTGCCCAGCAGCATGGCCCCTTACATCCATTGGCTTGACAGGGACTCAGTGTTAGCGGAAGGGTCTGTCTGCAGAGTCCCTTTTCAGGATCAGTGCCTAGACCCCTAACTTTAAGCACTCATCCTTTGGAAATGTGGGTTAATGTCAACCCATAACCATGCACCCTGCATTTGTGTAGGGGTTTGGAGGGCCCAGCCTCTAGCACTTGATTAAACAGTGCAGTGTCTTGCTCCTGCGGTGAATGGGGGAAGCAAGGGGCTGTAACACTGGCACTGGGGTTCAGGATATTTTCTCTCCAGTGGCAAAGGAGCTGCATTCTGCAGTGAAATGTGTGAGAGGCAAACAAAGGTGGCTCATGTCAGGAGCTGTGTGTGTTGTGGAAGAAAACAAAGTCTTCCCTCTGAGTTTAAAGCAACAAGCCGGAGGCAGCTTTATTATGAGCAATTGCAATTGGTTGGGAGAGTACATGTGGACAGGGATTCCCTTTCCCAAGGCAGGTCTCTGCCAGATAAACAATTAGGGCAAGTGTTTGTACCTTTTGTTACATACAGTAATGATCAACAGCTCCATTTTGTTTATACATTTTCCTTCCCGATATCTTACTTTTCTCAGTATTTTTCTGCTACTTTCTGCATTCCATTCTTATCTAACACAAGATCACAATAACCTCTCACAGTTTTTTCCCACTCACCCAGGGCCTGCATTGAAGTCTCACCGTTAGTAAAGAGAAGTTAGTCTGACTCTTGCTCTGCCTGGAAGACGAAGATGTGTTTGTGCTTTTCCCAACTTCCACAGTGTGATATAAACAACAATGAACACTGCATGGCTAGAGAGACGAAAGAAAGAGATGTTTATGTCTAATGTCCTTATCTGGGAGGAATTCTGAGTGCAGGGCAGACGTGGGTGCATGTCTGGGCTGCACTGCAGGCTCAGTGGTTCTGGTCGCTGGCTTCAGTGTGTCTGTAAATGTGCTCAGGGCATCACTCTTTTCAGTGCAGGCTCAAGCCCCCTGGTTCTCAAAGCTGTTCTCGACTTTGTCAGTGGTTTAAGCTCCTCTCCCTTCACAGCCCCAGGGCTGTTTTGCTTGTTGTCTCTTTGTGCCCTGCATATGCAAAGAGAGACAAACAAAGAGGAGGAACAACTTGTCCAGTGTCTCACCAAGAGTCACTGTGTGACGGGTGCACCAATCCCAGATCACAAGAGTGAAATATCAGGACACATTGGTCGGGGGGGTGGGGGCAGACAGATACAGGTGCACAGCCCCGACCAGAGCCAGAGGCACTCTGGTCCGCCTGGCCCTGTGCTACTGGAGTGCTCCTTCCTGTCAAGGGTGGGCCTTTGCTGCACCACACAGTTCCCCTGCCCAGTGCCCCCTGGATCCACTATGCCCAGAGCCCTCCTACCACCCTTCCACCTCAAATGCACAGTGCTGTGCACATATACCCAGCGCCCCCGTGCCCACAGCCCCACCACAGCTGCTCAGCACCCCACACAGAACCCCCCACTCTCTAGTTTCCCAATACACACAGATTTCCCCTCCCTCCCAGTGCCCTACCCCACAGCCCTACCACCACAACTACACAATGCCCCACACAGACCCGCACTGCCCGGTGCCCTGACACACACAGATCTCCCGCACTGCCCAGCACCCCCCAACAGGCCCCCACTGCCTAGCACCCCAAAACACACAAACCTCCCCCCCTGCCCAGCACCCTCCACACCCTCACAGCCCAGCGCCCCACACACACCTCCCAGACACTCACTCCATCACACTCTGCCCCCTTTGCTGGCTGCACTCACCAGCCGTGCTGGGAGGTCTCTGGCTCCTAGGATGAGAGCGGCGAGGGGGGTCTCCAGACTCTCCACATGCTGCGCCCACCACAAGTGTGAGCTCCATGGCTCCCATTGGCTGGGAAAAGCACCAATGAGAGCTGCTGGAGCCATAGAGAGGGGCTTGCAGGTGCCGGCAGTATACAGAGCCCCCCCACCAAGAGCCAGAGGGACCTGCCGGGGGGCGAGGTGTGGAGTCCCGGGAAGCATCCAGCAGGCTGGTCCCTCTGGCTTCTAGGGTCACGGGTCGGGTCAGGTTGGGGCAGGAGGGCTCTCCGCCCACTCCCAGGGCCTGCAAGCCATGCCCCTGCAGCACATGGCACTCCTGCTGGCGGGCGGGTGCCTGGAGCTGCCCAAGGAAGCGGTGAGCGGCAGCGCCTCAGCTGCGGTCCCGACAGTCTCCAATATCGGAACAAAGGGCATTCCGACCAATGTAAGGTCGGGCTGTGGGACAGGTCCTCCAAAATGGGGACCGTCCTGATAATATCGGGACGTCTGGTCAACCTACCCCCCACTGGGCCACAGAGCAGGTCCCCTGGAGATTTCCACTACATGCATCCGACGAAGTGGGTATTCACCCCTGAAAGCTCATGCTCCAAAACGTCTGTTAGTCTATAAGGTGCCACAGGACTCTTTGCTCTTTTACAGAGTTTAGACTGAAATGCTCTAGTCTCTTTGAAGTGCAGGTCACATTCGATGATCTAATGGTCCCCTCAGGTCTTACACTGTCCGCCGCCTAGGCCCCAAACAGGCCTTATCTATGCAGCATCCCCTAATTCTCGGCTTGCTGCCAGTCAGCCGCAGCCCTGCCCCTTTCAGGAGGTGCTGTAGTCTAGCTGCAGATTCAGAGACCTGAGCAGAGCTCTGGGCCTGCTTTCCCTCCTGCCACACATGGCACTGAGGGCTGCGGTGGGAGCCAGGAGTGTGGGAAGGGCCCAGACCCCAGCTTCACACAGGATGTAATATAAAGTCAGGCCTTGTGCAGTGCAGTGATCTGGAGATGTGTAATGGGCCCAACACCCATTATTGCTTCCAACTTGGCGCTAGCTTTTCCCCTGCATTCTTGGGTTGAGCAAGCCAGGAAAGACACCTGCATGGAGTGGTTCAGCAGCATGCCCATCCAAAGGGGCCACCAAGGAGGCTAGGCCAGGCCAGAAACCCAGAAACCCAGGCCCTTCCCAGAAACCCCCCTGTGTCCTTGTTCTGTAGACAGGCTTCGAGGGATGGAGCAGTGAGTGGCCGGAGGCATCATATCCACAGAGAAGGAAAAAGTGGAGAAGGTCTCAGCTTGCAGGAAAATACAGAGTGGAAATGCCATCTAGCTGCTAGAAGGGAAGGAGATGGATCATTAATTGTTTATATAGCACTGAAGATGTACACGATGCTTTAAAAACATGCATAGAGAAGGCTCCTGCCCCCAGAGCTTTGTCTAAACTAGATCAAGGGCACAGCAAAAGAAAGCAGACTATGAACCTCTTACTAATGGGGCTGCCAAACAGATGTGAGGGCGGACAGGGAGAGGGAAGGAATTTCTTACCCGGAGCTTGGGATTCCTAGAGCTTTCCCAGCCCCATTAGATGGGAGGTCAGAGGGCTGCATGATTTAAACATTTAGCTGCTACTTTGCATTCAGCCACCCTCCTGAATCCTGCACCATGTCCCTCTCCAGACAGAGCAGCTCCCCGGGGCTGTCTCCTGATGCTGCAGCCACTGAGTCTGAGTTCTCCTGCTCTGCAGCCGGAACATGAGCTTGGCAGGCCCCTGCTCCAAAGAGACACTCGTTCATAGTCAGGGCATTGCCGTCATATTTATTGATTGCTAAATAATCTGGCCCTGGAAGGTTGAATTCTGCAGCTGTTGACTCCTATTGGCTAATGCCCTGTTCATTATCATGATGGCACCTGCAATTTAGAGACAGCCACTTGCAAAGGACTGGGAAGGATGGGGCATTCAGACAGGGCCCTGCAGCCTTTGTGTGCCCATGTATCTGTGCCAGCCACTGGCAAGAGGATGCGAGAGGTGGGACCCTGCCTGGCTGGGGTCACTCCCAGCATGGCAAACCTCTCTTTGCATCACACTGACACAGCTTGTTTCCATGCCCTCCTGTTTCCTGCCCCCAGGCGAGCTGGGAGGGACAGGAGTGCATCTGTCTGGTGGGAGCCTCAGTGTCCAGCTTCCCAAAGATGTATGGAAACTAGTGCTTGTCTCTCTGGTGTCAACAAGATAAATACAGTAGGCTCCTTACATGCCTCTGACCAAACTGGCCCCACTGACTTGTGCATGAGGCAAAGCTGCCAAGGTGCAAAGAGTGAAGGACGAGAACATGGTCTATGGCACCTCGAGGCTTTCTTGGGCAGCTGCCCTGGTGTGAGTTGCCTTTGGTGATAAATGACCGAGTGTGGACTGTGAGCTCTGTGTCCATGAATTACCTGGATCTTGCAGACAGATAAACAACACACATCACGGCGGCTTCCTGCTGCCAGCCCAGCACAAGGGCTGGAGTCAGCCACATGAAAAGGAGAAGCCTGTGAAATCAAACTAACTGTGAGCAAAGAAACGCCAGCATCTGTTTCTGTCCTAACAAGATGCTGCTGGGGGAGCAACTAGGGCCAATGCTCTGAGCATGGAGATTTAAAGTGTGGCACCAGCACCCACATTTAGGCCTTTTAATTTAGGCCTGATCCTCAGAGGTTCTGAGAAGCAACAGTTGCCCCTGATTGCCCCTGGAGTTATGGGGTGACACAACTCCCAAGCTGGAGAATCTTGGCTTATGTTCCCATGGACCAAATAATATGCCTGGGGCAGAGAAGGGCATGGAACATATTTAGGAAATGGGTTAACATTTTATTGTATTCAGGAAAAAAGCAAAAACCAATTGGTTACTTACAAGCCATTCTCAATAGAGTTTTGCTTCCTGGCTGTGGGCTATGACACAATGCCATGAATATTCATTCTGCCCGCATCCCATTCCACCCACCATCATAACACTGTGTAACTAATGTTGATATAAATAAATCCCTCACCCGCTGAAAGCTGTATTTGTGCTTTCTGGAAGTCTACGACATTTATGAGGAGTGTTTTTTTGCTATTCGATTCTCTCTTCTATGATTGTTCTTTGGTGAAAATCTGGTTGAGACATGATCTTCTTGGTTGCTATTCAGTCTGCTCTTTCCTTTCTTTTGCTTCAACTGCTTCCTTTATTCTGCTTAAAATGATACTGCAGAAGACCTTGTAGATCTCTGAGAGGAGGGTAACGCCCCATCAGTTATTGTAGTCACTTAGCTCATTTTTCTTTGGCATTTTGACTATAATGCTATTTTCCATTGAACTGGAGGCTTTTCCTGCTGCCATACTGTGTTGAAAAGTTCCCTGGTTTTATCAGCGGTCTCATCATTGCAAGCTTTCAACATTTCCCTGTGGACCTTGATCTTCACAGGCGACTTTTCCAAGTTTTACCCTTTTTACTGCGTTTTTCTCTTATTTGCTTGTCAGGCAAGATTTTTCAATGCCTAGCTCTGGGTGTTTAAATTTGTCAAAGTCAATACTTTCTGGTGATGCTGGTTTGATTTAAACATTTCCAGTGATGGAGAATCCACCATGACCCTTAGTAAATTGTTCCAGAGTTTAAAGTTACCTTTCCTGTTAAAAATGTATGGCTTATTTCCGGTCTGATTTCATCTAGCTTCACCTTCCAGCCATTGGACCTTGTTCTATGATTGTCTTCTAGAATGAAGAACCGTTGATCAAATATTTGTTCCCCACACAGGTATGTGTAGACTTAGAAACTCCCAAAAGCCTCCAACTGGCAACTTTACACCCAGCCACAGGGTCAGCTAAGGATAAAGTGTTTTACGATCACTCCTTTCAGCAGCCACTTCAGCTGCTTTGGCAATGTTAGCCATGGGTGACCTCATGCCCCTCATGGTGTGGGGTGGCCCTGAAAACACCCCTCTCCCTTCAGTTTCCCCCTTTTAGGGCTCCTCAGAGATATTTCTCCAACACTTTCTAGGCTAACAATACCCAACTCACAGAGTCATTTCTTAATAGAGATACCTCAGATTGCAAAATAAAGTTCAATACCATAATCCAGAAGGTTCCTACTTTACCGTCTTCTGTGACACAGCTGTTTGTCAGTCCCCATTCTTTCTTCAAATGAAGCAATAACATACACAAAGTCCATTCCCCCTTGGCTTAATAAAAGTTTCATGTCCCTCCTAGGTTCTTTCACAGGTCCCTGCCCTTGTATGGGACAGTGCCCACAGGGCTGCTCCCATGAGCCTTCCCTCATGGGAAGTCCTTTCCCTGCTTCAGGGACGAGTGCAGGAAACTTTCCCTTCCTGCTGCTTCTCTGCAGACACCTCTCTCTTACAGCTTCCTGCAGCTCTTTATAGGAAACACCTGTGTCTGATCAGAGACAGATTAAGATATATTGGGGCCTGGGCACAAAGCACATTTGGGCCCCACACATCCTCCTCCCCCAGCATGGGGCCCTGACCCCTGCTCCTCCCCATCCCCCAAGGCTCCACCGGGCCATGATAAGAGCTGCCCAGGGAGCCCAGGCCACTGTAGAGAGCCCTGGACCCTCCACCTGCCCTGTGCAGCATGTCCTGGGGGGTGGGAACATGGGTGGAGGCTGCTTTCAGGCATCCTGGCCCCCGCCCAAGGCAGAGTTCGGGGCTCCCCGCAGCTGCCCAGGCTCCCTGGGTGGCTCTTACCACAGCCTAGGGCAGTGGTCCCCAAACTGCGGGAGATGCCTAGGGGGGCATGAAGGAAGGCTCAGGGGATGCTGCAGGGCCCAGGCTTGCCTTGTCCCCAGCTCCACTCCAGCCCCACCCTAGCCCTGTCGCCAGTCCCAGCTGTGGCTCTGCTCTTGGCAGCACCCCCACTCACAGCCCCAATGTGGGCCCCAGCCCTGCTTCTCGCTCCTGCTCTGGGGGGCAGCGATGGGGGTGGGGTGGGGGCCTGACTGAAAAAGTTTGGAGACCCCTTGTGACGAAGTCGGGAATTTTCTTGGCGTTTTACATGAATACTGTGCAGGTCTCCGTTTTCACTGTGTGCTGTGTGTGTAACAAGGTGGTGGAGAGGGTTTGTTGTTGCAGAGGACCCAGTGTGACCTCGCCTAGCATCCGAGACCCCAGACAACTGCCTGGAGATGGGGGACCCTAGCGACTGGTGACCTGGTGACCAGGAGGCCCACCCCAGCTTGGCAGCCAGCCAGTTCTGGCCAGTGGGAGGACAAAGGGCTGAGGAGAGAGGACCCGGTGACCTGACCAACCAGTTCCAGCTAGTGGGAACAAAGGACGGAGGGCCCCAGTGACCTGTTTACTGGGACAGAAGACAATGGACAGGGGAGGAGCTGTTGGGGAAGATGATATCGGATGATTGGCTGGAAAGAGGGGGGGCTGCTGGACTAGGGAGAGAACAGCCAGGGCTCACCCTGATGCAGGAGAGACCAAGATGTACTGTGCTGAGGGATGCCAGGCCTGGAGAGTTTTCTGTGCTGGTTTCAGACGCTCAATAACCCTCCTGTTTTAGGCTGGCTGAGAGTCACTCCACTCTAGAGATCAGGGAGTGGAGGCCCTGGGGGTCCAGGGCGAGTGGACTCCCTGAGGGGGCCCATGGCGAGAGACAGGCGTGCTGAGGGCTCAGATAGGTGCGATTCCAGGAGGCAGAGGGCCTATGGCTTAAGCCCTGAGAGAAAGAGTGGACCCCTGAGAAGGGCTGTCGCACTGCAGGGGTTCCTCCCAGGGACCATACGGAGCTGAGAGAGAGCAGAAGTCCTGAAAGTCAGTGACACTCCTGGCCTAGGGTGACCGTACGTTGCATTTTGGCCCCAGACATCCCGACTTTTTTGGCAAAATTGGATATTTGTCCCATTTGCTCTTGCCAACTGATCACCAGAGGGGAGAGGGCCAGTTTGGGGGGGCAGGAGGGGAAGATGGATATGGACCAGCTCCATGCCACGTAGAGGAGAGGAGGGCCTGTCCCACATGGTCTAGCTGTCAGGAAGGGCATGCCTGTCCCACATGATCTAGCTATCAAGATTCCTGGTTTTCACCCAGGTGGCCTGGGTTCAAATCCCAGTGTGGGAAGCAGCTGCCTCTTTTCTTGGGGGGTTAGCTCAGTGGTTTGAGCATTGGCCTGCTAAACGCAGGTTGTGAGTTCAATCCTTGAGGGCTCATTTCGTGATCTGGGGAAAAAATCTGTCTGGGGATTGGTCCTGCTTTGAGCAGGGGGTTGGACTAGATGACCTCCTGAGGTCCCTTCCAACCCTGATATTGTATGATTCTATGAGGGAAATGGAGAAGGGCTCGGGTGAGTGCTGTGCTGCATTGAGGGGGGAGGGAGAGAGGCTTACTCCAACCCTGCACAGTGAAGGGCAGGGGCTCTCAGTCCAGTCCTGTGCAGTTCAGGGCAGGGGGCCCCTCATTCCAGTGCAGCGTGAGGCTCGGGTGAGCAGCTCAGCCAGCTCTGTCTGGGGGCTGGCGGAGTATGTATTGCTCAATCTACAACAGGAGGTGCAGCCTCAGGGGAAGAGGAGGAGTGGTCAGAGCAAGAGTTCCAGCCACTCCTGCAGGGCCCCCAAATTGGCACGGGCCCCATTGGCCCATGTGGTAACCCACAACTGGGTCTAATTAGGAAACAGGACTGCTCGCCCCCAGGCCTCTGGCCTTTAAAGGGCCAGGCCACCGTGTTACACTGTGTATTTCCTCTTGTCTCTTCTCGCTCTGCTTTTTACTGCGTTGTCCTTTATTTTATACAGATTTTTTTTGCTGCTTCCATTCCTAGACATGTTTTGGAGGAGTTGATATTTGCTTTGGCTCATTTCCTTCCTTTCACACAGTTCCATGTATCCTCCCTTGCCCAGACTGATCTGGTCTGGAAAACAGCTATAGTTATTGCAGCATTCATAACATGGTCAAGCAGAAAGGACCAGGATGTGCCAATATTGACTTCCTGTGTAGGATCTTAGTCTGGTAGCACCTGAAATCTGTTCTTCAGTTCACTCTGAAAGTGCTGCTGTGATGTCTTGTCCATCACCTTTTGCTGTCAGTTTTCTTCGTGCTTTTGGAGGGTTTGTTTTCTTAACTTTGATCTTCAGTCTTGCCAGACACAAATTGTGGTCAAGTCCGACATCAGCTCCTCTGTACTCTGCCATCCTGGAGAGTTGATCTAAACATCCTTCCCATACATACACAGTCACTCTGGTTCCTGGTGATGTCCTCTGGGGAATTCCCATTATTTTGTGGCTATCTTTGTGGATATACGATTCCACTCATTATGAGCCCTGATAGCAAGCCCTGTTCTACCAACCTTTCGCTGTTCTGATGTGGGGGACCAAGGCTGTGATGTCCATTGCTTTCTTCACTCCATTGTTGTCAACCCCACGTTGAAATCCCTGTTACTCTCATGCTGGGGAATATTGTCAGTCAGAGTTTACAGGCAATCATTGAATTGATCTTTGATCTCATCATCTTAGCTGTCTGCTGGTGACTAACAGTATAGAATTGTCATTTTCTCGTGTTTGAAACCTAGCTCAGAGCGACTGACTATTAATTGACTCCCCGTCTATAAGCAATTTTTTATACTTTGCAAATCATAATTAATGCTTCTCTCTGGATGGCATGATCTCATCTCCTCAAATATACATTTCTACCCCGATATAATGCTGTCTTTGGGAGCCAAAAAATCTTACCGCATTATAGGTGAAACCGCATTATATTGAACTTGTTTTGATCCACCAGAGTGAGCAGCTCTGCCCCTCGGAGTGCTGCTTTACCGAGTTATAACCAAATTCATGTTATATCAGGTCGCATTACATCGGCATAGAGGTGTATTACGAGGTTATTTTCATTTCTGAATTGCTTTTCTCATATTGACATACCAAGGATTTGGAAGGATTACAGTCATCCATTTCTTTCCTCACCTGTGTGCTGTTTGTTGTTGTAGCCATTGTTCCAATGATCCAGAAACCTACTTTTCAAGTTTATTTTCCCTTCAGTAAAGAGCCTCCCAGAGTCTCGGCTTCCTGATGGCTTTCACCAAGGAGCTCACTCCTGTTGAGACTTAGGGCTGGTCTATACTACGGGGGAAAATCGATCTTAGATACGCAACTTCAGCTACGTGAATAACGTAGCTGAAGTCGAAGTATCTAAGATCGAATTACTCATCGTCCTCACGGCGCGGGATCGATGTCTGCGGCTCTCCCTGTCGATTCCGCAACTCCTTTCGGGTTGGTGGAGTTACGGAATCGATATAAGCACGTTCAGGGATCGATATATCGTGTCTAGATGAGACGCGATATATCGATCCCTGAGCAATCGATTGCTACCCATCGTTAGATGTTTGCTGGTGTCTTTGTGTGTTTCTATAAAAACCAGTTACCCACCTTTTAGTAACTGTTGTTCTCTGAGATGTGTTGTTCATATCCATTCAAAGTAGACGTGTGCGCGCCTCGTGCACGCCAGCTGGAAGATTTTCCCCTAGCAGCATCCGTAGGGTCAGCCCTGGCACCCCCTGGAGTGGCGCCACTACGGCACCCTATAAAGGGGCCCGCAGACCCTCCATCCCCTCAGTTCCTTCTGGCCAGCACTCCAACAGAGGGGCAGGAGGGTGGGTATTGGAATGGACAGGAACAACCCATCTCGAAGAACAACAGTTACTAAAAGGTGGGTAACCATTTTTTCTTCTTCGAATGGTTGTTCATGTCCATTCAAAGTAGGTAACTCACAAGCCTAACCTTAGGAGGTGGGGTCGGAGACCACTGCTGACTGGAGTACTACACGACCGAAGGCTGCATCATCCCTAGCCTGGTGTATGATGGCGTAGTGGGACGAGAACGTGTGGATGGAGGACCACGTGGCCGCTCTACAAATCTCTTGAGTCAGAACCTGAACCAGGAATGCCGCAGAGGAGGCCTGCGCCCTAGTGGAGTGAGCCATGACCAGAGGAACAGGGGTCTTCACTATACGGTAGCATTCCCAGATGCAGGTCACGATCCACAAAGAGATTCGCTGAGAGGAGACCGGGAGCCCCTTCCTCCTATCCGCCACTGCGATGAAGAGCTGAGTTGAGCATCTGAATGGCTTGGTACGCTCGATGTAAAAAGCGAAGGCCCTGCGGCCATCCAGGGAATGTAACCTCTGCTCCTCATTGGAAGAGTGTGGTTTTGGATAAAACACGGGGAGAAAAATATCTTGACTCATGTGGAGCTGTGAGATGACCTTGGGTAGGAAAGCCGGGTGAGGTCTAAGTTGGACCTTGTCCTTATAGAAGACAGTGTATGGGGGCTTGGATGTTAATGCCCTGAGCTCTGACACCCTTCTGGCTGAGGTGATCTCCACCAGGAAGGCAGTCTTATACAACAGGTACAACAGGGAGCACGAAGCCAGAGGCTCAAAAGGGAAGTCCCGAGAGGGCAGAGAGGACCAGAATCTGATCTCCTTCTTTGAGAAGGTGACGGATTACTTAGATAAAGGAAATGCGGTAGATATAATTTACCTAGATTTCAGTAAGGCGTTCGACACGGTTCCGCACGGGGAACTGTTAGTCAAATTGCAAAAGATGGGAATGAATACGAAAGTTGTTAGTTGGATAAGGAACTGGTTAAAGGGGAGACTCCAGAGGGTCGTATTGAAAGGTGAATTGTCAGGCTGGAAGGAGGTCACTAGTGGAGTCCCTCAAGGATCGGTTTTGGGACCGATCTTATTTAACCTTTTTATTACTGACCTTGGCACAAAGAGCGGGAATGTGCTAATAAAGTTTGCGGATGACACGAAGCTGGGGGGTATTGCTAACACGGAGAAGGACAGGGATACTATTCAGGAAGATCTGATCCACCTTGTTAACTGGAGTAATAGGAACAGGATGAAATACAATAGTGAAAAGTGCAAGGTTATGCATTTAGGAACTAATAATAAGAATTTTGGATATACGTTGGGGGCGCATCAGTTGGAAGCGACGGAGGAGGAGAAGGACCTTGGGGTGCTGGTTGATAGCAGGATGACTATGAGTCACCAATGTGATACGGCTGTTAAAAAAGCAAATGCGATTTTGGGATGCATCAGGCGGGGTATTTCCTGCAAGGATAAGGAGGTGTTAGTACCGTTATACAAGGCGTTGGTGAGACCCCATCTGGAATACTGTGTGCAGTTCTGGTGTCCCATGTACAAGAAGGATGAATTCAAACTGGAACAGGTTCAGAGACGGGCTACAAGGATGATCCGAGGAATGGAAAAACTGCCTTATGAAAGGAGACTCAAAGAGCTTGGCTTGTTTAGCCTGGCCAAAAGAAGGCTGCGGGGGGATATGCTTGCTCTATATAAATATATCAGGGGGGTTAACGTTAGGGAGGGAGAGGAATTATTTAAGTTTAGTACTAATGTAGGCACGAGGACGAATGGGTATAAACTGGATATTAGGAAGTTTAGACTTGAAATTAGACGAAGGTTTCTAACCATTAGGGGAGTGAAGTTCTGGAACAGCCTTCCGAGGGAAGTAGTCGGGGCAAAAGACTTTCCTGGCTTTAAGACAAAGCTTGATAAGTATATGGAGGGGATGTTATGATAGGATTGTTAATTTGGGCAATTGATCTTGGATTACCACCAGATAGGTCTGCTCAATGATCTGCAGGGAGATGTTGGATGACATGGGAACTGAGTTACTGCAGAGAATTCCTTCTTGGGCGCTGGCTGGTGAGTCTTGCCCACATGCTCAGGGTTTAGCTGATCGCCATATTTGGGGTCGGGAAGGAATTTTCCTCCAGGGCGGATTGGCAGGGGCCCTGGAGGTTTTTCGCCTTCCCCTGCAGCGTGGGGCACGGGTCGCTTGCTGGTGGTTTCTCTGCAGCTTGAGGTCTTCAAACCAGTTTTGAAGATTTCAATAACTCGATCCTGGGATAGGGGTTGTTATAAAATTGGATGGGTGGGGTTCTGTGGCCTGCCTTGTGCAGGAGGTCAGACTAGATGATCAGATTGGTCCCTTCTGACCTATTAGTCTATGAGTCTATGAGTCTATGAGGTCCCAAGCAGGGGCCAGCTGACGAACATGCAGAAATAGTCTGTCCATACCTTTGAGGAAATGCCTGACCAGCGGGTTTGCAAACACCGAAGTACCCCCCTCTCCCGAATGGAAAGCCAAGATGGCCGCCAAGTGAACATGAATCGAGGAGAGGGAGAGGCACAGTTGTCTGAGGTGGAGCAAATAGTCTAGGACAATGGGGATTGGGACCCCCAGAAGACTGTGACCTCACTGACCCGACCATATGGAGAAGCGCTTCCATTTGGCCAGGTAGGTGGCCCTAGTTGACGGTTTCCTACTACTGAGCAGCACTTTGACCTGCTGGGAGCACTGCATCTCCACCAGGTTCTGTCATGGAGCATCCAGGCTGTGAAGTGGAGAGATTCCAGGCTTGGGTGGCAGAGGGAACCCCGGTCCTGCGTGATCAGGTCCGGGAGCAGGGGCAGCATCAGGGGTGCCTGAACGGACACGTGCAGGAGTGACGTGTACCAATGTTGGTGCGGCGACGCCGGAGCTATCAGAATTACCCATGCGCGGTCCCTGCAAATCTTCAAAATCATCCTGTGTATCAGGGGGATCGGAGGAAAGGCATACAGCAGACCGACCCCCCAAGACTGTAGGAAGGCATCTGACAGAGACCCCTAACTGCAGCCCAGGAGGGAGCAGAACCATCGGCACTTTCTGTTTTCCCTCAAGGTGAACAGGTCTAACTGGGGAAAGCCCCAGAGCTGGAAAATTGAGCGTACCATGTCCCATCGGAGGGACCACTCGTGACCCTGGAATGAGCGGCTGAGGGTGTCCGCCAAACCGTTCTGCTCCCCCAGAAGGTAGAACCCCATCAGGTGGGTAGCATTGTGGACGCAGAAATCCCACAGCGCGAGGGGAGAGGAGAGAAGCATGCACCTCCCATTTGTTGATATAAAAGACTGCCGACGTGTTGTCCGAGAGGACTGAAACACATCTGCCAGCCAGGTGGGACTGGAAGGTCAAACAAGGCAGGCGAACCGCTCTCAGTTCCCTGACATTGATATGCAACTCGAGGTCCTCCGGCGACCACAAGCCCTACGTCCTGAGGTGTCCTAGGTGCACTCCCTAACCCCGATCCGAGGCATCCATTACCAGGGAGAGGGAGGGTTGAGGGACAGTGAAGGGGACACCCATGCATACTTTCTGCTGGTCGACCCAGCACTGCAGCAAGCGTAGCACCAAGTGGGGAATGGACACCACTGAGTCCAAGGGGTCCCTGGCCGGGCGATATACTGTTGCTAACCAGGACTGTAGCGGGCGAAGCCGGAGTCTGGCATGGTTTACCACATAGGTGCACGCGCCAAGTGACCCAACAGCCGGAGGCAAACTCGCACCGTGGTAATCAGGGTGTGGTGCAGTCCGAGGATGAGTTCGGAAATCGCACAGAACCTGGATTCTGGCAGGTATGCTCTAACGTGGGTGGAGTCCAGAACTGCTCCTATTAACTCTATTTGTTGCGTCGGAGACAGGGTAGACTTGGCTTCGTTCAATAGGAGGCCGAGATTGAGAAAGGTCTGCCTGATGAACGACACCTGGGCCTCCACCTGCTCCTTGGAGCGGCCCTTTATGAGCCAGTCGTCCAGATAGGGGAATACCTGGATGCCCCGCCTGCGCAAGAAGGCCGCCATGACTGCCATGCACTTTGTGAAGACCCTTGGAGCAGCTGACAGGCCGAACGGGAGCACTGTGAACTGCAGATGGGTGTCGGCCACGACAAACCTGAGGTACCAACAATGTCAGGGAATTATGGCAATGTGGAAATAGGTGTCCTTTAAGTCGAGGGCGGCGCACCAATCTCCTGGATCCAGGGAGGGAATGACTGAGGACAGGGAGACCATGCCGAACTTGAGCTTTCGCACAAACTTGTTCAGCCGCCGCAAGTCCAGGATGGATCTCAGGCCCCCTTTTGCCTTTGATATTAGGAAATACCGGGAGTAGAAGCCTTTGCCCCTGAACTCCCGAGGGACTTCCTCCGCTGTCCCTGCCTCTACGAGGGACTTCACTTCTTGACTTAGAAGTTGCTCGTGAGATGTGTCCCTGAAGAGGGACAGGGAGGAGGGGCTGGCGGGGCGGGAGGGAGGAGAACTGGATAGAATATCCCCTCTCTACCGTGCGGAGCACCCAGCTGTCCGATGTGATTCGGGACCAGGCACAGTAGAAGGGGGAAAGACATGACCCAAAGGTAGGGGTAGAAGGATCCAGAGTCTTGGTAGGTAGGTTGCCCTCGACCATACCATATAATAGGGGGTCTAGGCCCCGATGGTGGTCTCGATTGACCAGACGCCTGGCTGGAGGTGCGGCATTGGTGACACCTCCTGCCATTTCTGCCCTGCCTGCGCCCCAGCTCCTGGCGAGTCTGAGGCTGGTAGGGGCATGGGGCCATCTGCGGCCTAAACTGCCTGCGCTGGGTTGCAGGGGTATGCAAGCCCAGCGAGTGAAACGTGGTCCACAAGTCATTTAGGCTATGCAGACACTTGTCCGTCTTTTCTGAAAACAATATCTGCTCCTCGAAGCAGAGGTCTTGAATGGTCTGCTGGACCTCATAGGGCAGGCCTGAGACCTGGAGCCAGGGTCTCCACCGCATGACCAGACCTGTGGCCAAGGTGCGCAAGGCTGAGTCTGCTGCATCTAGGGCAGCCTGGAGAGAGGCTCGGGAGATCAGCTTCCCCTCCTCCACCAGAGCCGAAAACTCTGACCTCGAGGGCGGATGCCATTGCTGCTGCCACTGTGGGTAACGCTGGTGGCTCGCCCCCAAAACCGATCTGCTCCGCGACTGGCTGGAGCGGTAGGAATCTGCCTCTGAGTCTGAAGTCTCTGAGTATGAGGACCTGGGAGGAGCAGCTGCTGGTGCCTTTGGAGAGTGGTGCTGAGGCGGCAAGGAGCCTCTTATCTGGTCCAGCGCCACCTTGGCGGTGCGGTGCCGGGAGGGAGGTGACAGAATGGCCGGCTTGCCCCTCGATTGTACTGGGGGAAGGGCCATGGTAAGCAACTCCCTATGGTGTGCGGAGGCCGGCGCCGGAAGTCCCATCAAGTCTGAGGCCGCCTCCAATGCCTCCGGTGTCGAAGGGAGGTGCAAGTCTCCGCTGAGGTCTGGGGATCTAGGCTGGTCCGGAGTCGACCGCCCTCTCTGCAATGCAGGTGTAGCCCAGCCTGTCCGCTTGCACCCTTGGATGGCATCAGCCTTGGGTCCTGGTGGAGTGACCATTCCCTCACCAGCTTTCTTGTCTTAGCGGGCACCGGCAACAGTGAGTAGTGCCACACTGAGGCTGACTTCCTATGGCCCGACTCCGTCTGGTGCTGGGTTTTAGATGACTTGGGCTGGTCCCTAAGTCCTGATGCCGGGGCACTCCGCACCGAGAAAGACGTGCTGGGCACCACCTCGGACTGTTCCGGGTCCAAGGGTGGCTGCAGGGCAGCCTCCATCAGGACTCTAAGTCTTTGAGCTCTGTCTTCGAGAGTTCTCGGGCGGAAGCCTCTGCAGATAGAGCACCGGTCCTTTTGGTGGCTCTCTCTGAGGCACCTCAAACAAGCAGAGTGCGGGTCACTCTTGGGCATGAATTTCCTGCAGTCCTTGCAGAGTTTAAACCTGGGGGATCCAGGCATGCCCCAGCGGGAGACAGAAACTGGGGAGGAACCCCCCAACTACCAAGAACTATATACAATGACCTAAATAAACTAACTATAACATAACTATATACACAGACTATACACAAGGATAGGACACTGCTAACTTGCTATGCTCAAGAGAAGTTCCAGCTAGCCGTCACTGGCGGTAAGAAGGAACTGAGGGGGTGGAGGGTCGGCGGATCCCTTTATAGGGCGCCATAGTGAAGCAACTCCAGGGGGCTCCAGGGCCGACCCTGTGGTGCCATACCACCTGTCAAATACCACCCCAGGCTACACTATGGCACACAAGGCTGTTACCCAGAAAAGGTCCTTGTTCTTCACGCCAATAGAGAGATAATTTCCCTGTGACCATGTGGGTCCCTTGGTAGATTATCCCTTACAGAAGGCTGATCCCCAGGTTCTTACAGTCAGTGGGGTGAGAAACACTGCAGCCAGAGCACGGACTTGGTGGTTCTGCTTCCTTTCAACTCCTGTCCAGTGATCCTGTGGCTTCTCTGCTGACAAAGCTGCAGTGGTCGTGGTGCTCTGCTCGGCCAGGTTCTGATTACCAAAGCCTGATTTTCAGAGGTTCTGAGCACTTACAGCTTCACTTGGATTTAATGGGAGCTTTAAGTGCTCAGCAACTGAGAAAGTGCTCAGCCCCATCATGGTTTCAATTTGTGCACCCAAAAAGGACAGCCAATTGTGTGGTTGGTGCCCAGCAGGCCCTGTGCTAAATGCGAGAAATTACTAGAGATGAACGTATCCCTGGTGACATGAGAAAGACTTGATGGGGCTGGTGTCTCTTTGGAGCCTGTCATGTTCCTGGACCAGGTATGGCTTGGCTACAAGTGTGTTCATCTTTAGGATATTTAATGAACTGCCAGGTATGGCTAAGGTTTATTTGAATATGGTATTTTACACACAGCGTCACCTAGTGGCTTAAGAGTATAATACAATTCCCGTACATCTTCCCGGTAAGTTCTGTATTACCATTTACAATATTTACACTGTCGCACTGTCTTTCAAGCTCAGCATGGATCTAACGGGTAACTGTCTCTGAATAGTACTGGTTTCCTAATTACATGACCTGAACACATAACAACTTGGTCATCAAGCTGTCTGTTAATTGCAATAACTGGCTGCGGTTGGTTGGGAATCACTGAGTTTTCTTCTTGCTCTGCATCTGCCACCCGTAGATTTTGCTCTGTTGATTGTTCTTTCTGAGGAACATGTAGATGCCGATGGTTTCTACTGAACTCTCCACTGTCAGTGTCAATCATATACAATCTGCGCACCGAACACTTTTACTTTATGACAGCTGGAGTTCTCCTGTCTTTTTCTCCATCCAATTTGACAGGAACACAGTCACCAGGTTCTAGACTGTTCTCTAACTGGTTGAAGTCTGTTTTAAACGTGTTCATAAGCTCTTTGAGCCTTTTTATCTGATTTTGCAACTCTCTGCAGGTTTGGCCACTTCGGAAACAGACAGGTTTCCAAAGTTGAAAGAGTAGTTCTGCGTTGCTTTCCCCTCAAGAGTTGTGCTGGACTGTATCCAGTAGCTGTGAAAAGCATTGATCTGTAACTCAGAATAGCAAGGAATGGATCTTCCTGCTATAGGACAGCCTTTTCATTTGCTTGTGGGTAATGTGGGCTGCTAGTATGATCAAAATCATATTTTGTTTGGAATGATCTAAATTCTGTTGCAGTGATTTGTGGTTGGTTGTCCATCACTAGTTGTTCTAGAATATTGAAATGAGCAAAAGTGCACTTCAGATTCTCAATAGCACTTCAACATGTTATATCTTTTAAATACATTATTTCTATATACCAGGAAAAATAGTCCATGGCGACCAGGTAATGATATCCTCAGAATTTGCATACATCTGCAGCTAGTCTCTTACAAAATCTGTCCAGAAGAGGCATTGTTATTAAAGGTTCTTTGTGTTGTGCTGGTCTATTGGTTCTGAAATGGTCACATGTAGATACTCAATTCTTTATATCCTTGCAGATGCCCAGCCACCGCACTGATTGATTGGACTTCTTCATGGCATTTAGTTAATCATTGATATCCTTCATGGATGAGGATTAGGATTTCTCCTCTCATTTCGTTTGGCATTATGATGCAATTAGCTTTAATCACAGGTCCGTTTGACTTGCTTAATTGTCCATGCACTGCAAAGTAGTCTTGTAACTTCCTTACTGTCCTTTAGCTCCTTGGGCCAGCCACCCCAATTGAACAGACTTCCTGAACGTGCATGACTGTCGAGGTTGCTTTTGGCAGCTGGAGTAGTCTCTTTTCTGACACTAGTTTGCCTATGTCAACAGCATCAGAGTGCACCTGTATCTCATGTTTGATCTCATAGTAGTTGAATGTGATGCAGGGCTCTGTGACAGCATGTCTACTACTACCAGATTTTTCCCAGGAACATATTAAGCAATTGGATTAAATTGCATTGATCTCAGCAATAGATATTGGCATCCCAGCAATGCTTGACCCAGGTCTTTTCCAATGATGAGGGCTAAAATGGGTTATGGTTGTTATCAGTATAAACAAGTCCAGTCCACACAGATATCTGTAAAAGTTTTCACATGCCCATACGCTTGCCAGGCACTCCTTTTCAAGCTGTGCAGATCGTTTTTCTGCTGCTGAGAGCATGTGAGCGAAAAATGTAGCTGGGTTCTACTCTGAGCCGTGTTGTTGCCGTCCACCATCTAGGCCAGAGCCACTTGCGTCCACACTGACCATTGTGGCTTGTTCACATCGTAGTACTTGAGAATTGGAGCTGGTGTGATAAATTTCTTTTACTTTTTTGAAGGCAATTTCTGGGTTTGGGCCCCATAGCCGACATGTGTTGCACTTTAACAGTTCATTCTGTGGTTTTTCTCACTGCAGAAAGGTCTTGTAGGTATCGACCAAGGTAACTTACCATCCTCAATATACATCTGAGTTCTGGTACAAAAACTGGTGCATTCAGTTCTCAAATTGCTTTTACTTTATCAGGGCTAGGACTGATTCCATCTTTGTTTATTGTCTGTCCCAAACACCTGATTTGGGGAAGGCGGAAAACACATTTTTTCCTTGTTTAGCTTCAGTGCAGGCTGATGTGTTAGGCTTAGGATTTTGCTGAGGGTTTTGATGTGTGCTTCTGTTGAAGGCCCATATTGCTATCGTCCATGAAAACTACAACTCCAGTTGTGTTCATTAACAGTTCTGCCATCTTTCTTTGGAAAAATTTCAGGTGCACTGATAATCTCAAAAGGTAATCTATGAAAGCAAAAATCTCCCAAAAGGTGTGATAACTGTACTCAGTTTAGCACTTTCTTTGGCTAAAGGAATTTGCCAGTATCTGCTCAAGACAGCCAGTTTGGAGACTACTGTAGTTCCTTTCACTTTGGGGAGGAAATCATCCACTGCTGGGAGGATAGATTTTTCTCTCACAGCTGCTTCATTAAGTCTTTTAAGAGCCACAGAGATTCATATTTTTCCATTTTTCTTTATAACTGGTACTGATGGGGAACATCATGTTGTTGCCTTTTCTCAGTTATGCCAATCTGCTTTGGTTTCTTTAACTCAGTTTCCACATTATGAAGTTTGGGGATAGGCAGCCTGTGGAAATCTGCTTTTTCATAAACTGAGGTATAAAGTATGGATTAAACATTGCCAGCACCCCTTTCATAGTCAGTGAAGTTAAAGGATTTAAAGATATGCTTTGCTTGCTTCCCCATAGCATAAATTACAGAAGATACCTGAATATCTCCAGTTTCTTTGTGAATGTTTGCAATTTGAAATCTTGCAAAATACACTTCAAGTCAGTCCATTGTGAGGTTTGTCAAAGCTGACGTTCTATGGGGCACTGAAGAGTGGTATGCTGATGAGATCGTCCAATCTTTGTTGCTTTGTTCCTCATGACTCCAGTTCGTGTCCCTGTACCAGATATGGACTGGTTACATACATACTTACTGGCTTCATCCTGTGTGTTTTGCTCATATGCACCACATATGTTAATCTAAGATCCTTTAATGCTGTACCAAGTATGGCTGAGGTTAGCTTAAGTAGCGTATTACACAGCTAGTGGCTGACCATATAATATAGTTTAACGTTTCATTACAGAGCTAGTGATCCTTTTTTTTTTTGAGATTTCCTCTTCCTAGCAGCTTTATCTGTTCTGTTTTTCTGTAAGTATCAACACTTCCCAGATATATTTAAAGAGCCAGTGGCAGTGGCAGGAAGACTCCAAAGTGCACTCACAGCAGAGCCGTACGGAAAACACAGGTTCTAAGGAAATGCAGGAGCCACCAGAAGACAAAGAGATTTACAGTTCCTGGAGTAACCTTGCACTCCAAGCCAGCTGCCAGCAGCAGCTAGCTTTTATATTACCCAGAAGATTGAATTAAAGTATGAGGGTGTCTAGATTTGCTGATGGCAGAAAATGAGATGAAAAAGCAAACAACTCAGCCCTTTTTGGCCAGCTTCAGCAGGATTGTGACATATTTACGGACTGGCCTGCTTAGTGAGCGATGGTATTTAATGTACTTAGAGGTTGCTTGTCAGGGGAAATGGCACTGTTTAAAAACAGGTAGTTGCTGTGTTCCCAGGTCAAGCTGAGAAATCTGCCTCCCTGAGATGCAGAAAGCCTTGATGTGAAAGCAGATCCAAGGAACTGCTGGGAGTAGAACCAGCTTACAGTTAGGGTCTTTAGGGTGCCAGCAAGGCTGGTCATGGGATAAGCTGGGGATCTGCTTGGCCCCCTGACCTTGATGTCCGGCTCGAGCTGCAGGATATGCAACCCTATATGTTCGAGTGCCGCTCTGTAAGGGACTCTTTGCTAGGTGGTACTGCGAGACCATCGCCATCACAGATCTGCATTTCTGACACCATCCTTTATCATGCTAAGGAATAAATGAGTGAGCGAAAGTAAAGATGTTACTAGGTGCTAGGACCATGGGTGTAATATACTGGCTCCTTGGTACCAGCATGTCACATTTAACTACAGAAGAAGGAAGTTGGAAAGAAGGCTATTGAGCAGGGCCATTATGGCCATAGCGGGGGAGTGGGGAGGGGGGAGAGGGCACTTAACCCTCATTAGTTATGTGATGATGCATCTTTTACGGTGCTCCAGGGACAAAGACAGCAGCAGAGGGAACAGAGTCCCATGTCTGGCCAAATCTGCAGACTGCAAGCCCACAGGACCTTAGTCCAGGTGTGATTGATGAGTGCTTGCCAGATGCGCTATGTAAGTACTAGTGATTTACAACAGTTCACTTTAACCTCAAGGCATACTTGGAATGGCCTCCTGTGACATTATCTGATTGCAGTATGACCATGCAAATCATTGTTGCTACCACTGTTATATAATTGTAACGAATCTTATAAAAAGTGTGATGTATGACTAAAAAGAGTTAAGCAGCTTGCAGGCTAATTGACCCAGATTCAACCTTTACGAACATATTGGTAGATAATTTGTGTGTTTATGTATCTATTGTTAGAAGTTAACAATGTAGTAAAACAGTCCCTGTCTATGCTGTGTTCTGTTAATTCAGAGATCTAAAGGAAATAACGTTTAAATGAACTGTAAATGTACTGATGTCACTGTATTCATCTCTCTTTGAAATGATTAGCAAATCACCTGAGAATGGTTGAAAACAGGCACTTGCCTTATGTGAATCTGTGTAGCTAATTATCGGTGATGCTTAGGATGTGATTGCCTCTTGTTAGTCTAAGGCCTCTGACCTGTGAAGAGAAGGCCTGGAACAGTATAAAAACTTCTCGGCTCTAGATTCTTTTATCTCAGATCTGCCTGATGCTTCATGTACAGGAAGCCTAAGCCAGAGGGCTGAGATCTCCAGTTTTAATCTGGATCATCCTGAATATGGGCATGGGACTATAACCTATGGACGAATTCTGAAAGAACTCTTTGCAGCTACAAAGCTCAACATCTCTACTATGAATCTGATCTAAGTACTATGCTCAGATCTGTATGTACACTGATCTTTCAACCAATACTCTCTCTCTTTTCTTTTCTAATAAATTTTAGTTTAATTAATAAGAACTGGCTGTAAGCTTGTATTTGGGTAAGATCTAGAATATTCATTAGCCGATATTCACAGCCCCGTTTGCATCACCTGCCTGCAGCCACCCTCTGCCACAGCCACCAGCATCCAGCCCCCGTCTGCATCATCTGCCCACAGCCAGCCCCTGCCACAGCCCCTGCCTGCCCCCCTGCCCAGAGCCAGCCCCTGCCTGCAGCCCCCATCTGCATCACCTGCCTGCAGCCATCCTCTGCCACAGCCACCCTCTGCCACAGCCCCTGCTCGCAGCCAGCCCCTGCCCGCAGCCCCTGTCACAGACACCTGCAGCCACCCTCTGCCTGCAGCCACCTGCAGCCAGCCCCTGTCTGCATCACCTGCCCACAGCCAGCCCCTGTTGCAGCCAGCACATGTCACACTCCCTGCCTCCCGCTAGCCCTGCCCCACACCCGTCTGCAGCCAGCCCCATGTCCACTGGCGCCCTGCAGTTCTCAGGACAGTAACCCTGCACACCTGCTTCAATGAGGGGGATCAGTTGGCACCTGGGACCCACACATGTGCACACCCTAGGGTAACCAGACAGCAAGTGTGAAAAATCGGGATGAGGGTGAGGGGTAATAGGAGCCTATATAAGAAAAAGACCCAAAAATTGAGACTGTCCCTATAAAATTGGGACATCTGGTCACCCTAGCACACCCCAAGGAAGTGGCAGGGATCCATACATGTAAAACGGAGCTCATTTCTAGTTCAGCCCATCTTTTTAAAAAAGAACTTTAGGTAGGGTTTACATACATCTGTATTTTCCTGGACATGGCAGGCTTTTTGGTTCTTAAATCACTGTCTGGGCGGAATTTTTAAAATTTAAAAATTCCTCCTGGGAAAATACAGATGTATGGTAAACTTGTTGGTGCAAAAAATACATGCTGTGGCACATCCCTTAAATCAGCACTTTTTATAGGGAACTGGTTGTTAAGATTTTAGCAGCTCATCACTGGTCTCAGCCCCAGGCAACCTCAGCGCTTCGCAGAATGGGGCCCCAAACGTTTATGTTTTACATTGTTTCTCAGAAGAGTTTCAGGGCCTGATTTTTCTAGTGCTCAGCTCCAAGAGTCGGGGCCAGATTTCAGGACAGCGTTACCCCCACCACAGTGAGCCCAGCTAGAAGTCGGGGCTCTGCTTCTGGTGCCTGAAGGGGAGCAGAGATGTCGTGGAAATCTCACCCAGACGGACATTGGAGAAGTGGGCCTTGTCCATCACACTGTTGGGCCCTTTCCCAAATACTGCATGGGTAAAGTCCTGAATTAGTTAGGCAGCCTAGGAAGATGTAGCCCGTATCTCCCCCCTAAGGCAGAATTTGGATATGAGTGCAGTGTATGCACACAAAGACACCTGTGCTGGGGGTGGGGTGGAACATAGGGCTGATTTGAAGAGTCCAGTGTTTCTTTCCCCACGCAACAAGAGCTGATGTTCTCCCCTGGCCGGGAGCTGGAGTTAACTGAGCTCCAATTAGCTGAGCTGCTCATTTCCTTGTCAGGAGCTCAGCACAGAGAGTTAGAGCCAGACACCGTGATTATAGACACAGTCAATTGTACATTGTAAGCAATTGGCAGCAGGGAATTTGCCTGGCTCTGTAGTGTGCGGTGTGTATTTACAACACTATATACAGCAATAGAAACATTAAGGGTTATGAAGAACACAGCCCTTTTGAGAAACAAAACCCGGGTGCTGTGAGTTTTCTTCTGGCAATATAACTCCAGGCCACAGCAGCACTTCAGCAACCCCGGGAAACAGTTTACTCCCGCTGGCCTGTATAAGGCACCACTGTGTGTTTGTGGGAGGAAGCAGGAGCTCTGAACCAGGAAGCTCTGTGATCCTGTACAGGAGATGAATGTGCTGTCTGCACCAGTTTTCCCTAGGAAGGCCAAAAAGGAATTTGAAGAACAGCTAGCCAAAGACTCAAAAAGTAATAGCAAACATTTTTTCAAGTACATCAGAAGCAGGAAGCCTGCTAAATAATCAGTGAGGCTACTGGATGATCGAGATGCTAAAGGAGCACTCAAGGACAATGAGGCCATTGCGGAGAAACTAAGTGAATTCTTTGCATCTGTCTTCAAGGTTGAGGATGTGAGGGAGATTCCCAAACCTGAGCCATTCTTTTTATGTGACATATCTGAGGAACTGTCCCACATTGAAGTGTCATTGGTAAGGTCCTACCAAATTCACGGTCCATTGTGGTCAATTTCACAGTCATAGAATTTAAAAAATAATACATTTAATGATTTCAGCTATTTAAATATGAGATTTCACAGTGTTGTAAGTGTAGCGGTCCTGACACAAAAAGAAGTGTGTGTGTGGGGGGGCAGCGCAAGGTTATTCTAAGGGGAGGAGGTCATGGTACTGCTGCCCTTACTTCTGCACTGCTGCTGGCAGTGGCACTGCCTTCAGAGCTGGGCAGCTGGAGAGTGGCTGCTCCTGGTCAGGAGCCCAGCTTTGAAGGCAGAGCCACCACCAGCAGCAGCGCAAAAGTAAGGATGGCCTGGTATGGTATTCACCCAAGAGTTCTGAAGGAACTAAAATGTGATATTGCAGAACTTCCAACTGTGGTTTGTAACCTATCATTTAAATCAGCTTCTATACCAATGACTGGAGGATAACTAATGTGACACCAATTTTTAAAAAGGGCTCCAGAGGTGATCCCAGCAATTACAGGCTGGTAAGCCTGACTTCAGTACCAAGCAAACTGGCTGAAACTGTAGCAAAGAATAAAATTGTCAGACACATAGATAAACATAATTTGTTGGTGAAGAGTCAACATGGTTTCTGTAAAGAGAAAGCATGCCTCACCAATCTACTAGAATCCTTCGAGAGGATCAACAAATATGTGGCCAAGGAGGATCCCATGGATATAGTGTATTTAGATTTTCAGAAAGCCCTTGACAAGGTCCCTCATTAAAGGTTCTTAAGTGCAGTAAGCAGTCATGGGATAAGAGGGAAGGTTCTCTCATGGATCAGTAACTGGTTAAAAGACAGGAAATAAAGGGTAGGAATAAATAGTCAGTTTTCAGAATGGAGAGAGATAAATAGTGGGATCCCCCAGGGGTCTGTACTGGGCCCAGTCCTATTCAACATATTCATAAATTATCTGGAAAAAGGGGTAAACAGTGAGGTGGCAAAATTTGCAGATGATACAAAACAACTCAGGATAGTTAAGTCCCAGGCAGACTGTGAAGACCTATGAAAGGATCTCACAAAACTGGGTGAATGAGCAACAAAATGGCAGATGAAATTCAAAGTTGATAAATACAAAGTAATGCACAGTGGAAAACATAATCTTAACTATACATATACAATGATGGGGTCTAAATTAGCTGTTACCACTCAAGAAAGAGATCTTGGAGTCATTGTGGATAGTTCTCTGAAATCATCCACTCAGTGTGCAGCGGCAGTCAAAAAAAATGAACAGAATGTTGGGAAACATTAGGAAAGGGATAGATAATAAGACAGAAAATATCATCTTGCCTCTCTGTAAATCCATAGTACACCCACATCTTGAATACTGCATGCAGTTTTGGTTGCTATTTCAAAATAGATATATTGGAGTTGGAAAAGGTTCAGAAAAGGGCAACAAAAATGATTGGGGTCATGGAACAGCTTCTATATGAAGAGAGATTAATAAGACTGGGAATTTTCAGCTTATAGAAGAGACGACTAAGGAGGGGATATAATAGAGGTCTAAAATATCATGACTGGTGTGGAGAAAGTAAATAAGAAATTGTTATTTACACCTCATAAGAACCAGGGGTCACAGAAGGAAATTAATAGGCAGCAGGCTAAAAACAAACAATAGGAAGCATTTCTTCACACAACGCACAGTCAACCTGTGGAACTCTTTGCCAGAGGATGTTGTGAAGGCCAAGACTATAACAGGGTTCAAAAAGGAACTAGATAAGTTCATGGAGAATAGGTCCATCAATGGCTATTAGCCAGATGGGCAGGGATGGTGTCCCTAGGCTCTGTTTGTCAGAAGCTGGGAGTGGGTGACAAGGAATGGATCAGTTGATGATTACCTATTTTATTAATTCCCTCTGGAGCACCTGGCATTGGCCACTGTCGGAAGACAGGATACTGGGCTAGATGGACCTTTGGTCTGACCCAGTTTGGCCATTCATATGTTCTTATGTTTGAGAAGAAGGAGGTTCCTTGTGAGACTGCAGAGCGGCTGTGTGCAGTGTGGCCATGAAGGAGCAGATCAGGTGTCCCAGAGCAAGTGTCCCAGAGCAAGGCATTTCCTTCTTTCAAGGGTCTGCAGTGGAATGTGTACTTACCCACCTCAATGCTTTCTGGCTATTTGGCTTATGGAACCGAACTGAACCCAGAGCAGTGAGCTGGGGAATCCCTGGCGTCATTAGCTAGCCAGCCTGGAGCTTGTAGATGCTGCAGACTGAGCTGAATCAGGCTGGAGCAGGCTACCCCCAGCTGAAAGCAGAGATCCTGGCCAGACCTGGGGTAACGGCCGCAGTGCTGGCCTAGTGGTATCACGAGTGGAGGTACCAGGAAAACAAAACCCAGCGGTCCCAACTGTATGACCTCATCCATCTCACACGCAAGTGGTTGCAAACGGAGTCACGGAGTCCGGAAGAGATACTAGAGGTTCTGGTCATTGACTGATACATGAGGGGACTACCGCCAGACCTTCGTACCTGGGTAAGCCAGAACGAACCCTCCACCTATGGTGAGGTTGTTGCACTGGTACAGAGGTGAAGGACGGTAAGGGAGCTGACCCGACCAGTTAAGGAAGAGGCACCCCGGCGTAAACTAGCAGCACCAAGCCCTAGAGCTCGGGTGACTAGGCCACCAGAAGGGCCCAGGGAATGCCTAGGGCTCCATACAGATATTATGCCTGTGAGGAGTGGGGACATATAGCTGCACAGTGTCCCAATGCTGAGGAGCCGATGCAGTGTAATCTGGGTAACTGGGCAGACCCATGCTCCCTAATTCACCTTGTGGGGGTCTCACTAACCCCACATATGTACACCAGACCAGTAAAGCTAAATGAGGTAGAGACCACGGCACTGGTTGATTTGGGGAGTGCTGTCACGCTTGTCTCGGGGAAGCTTGTGAAGTGTAGTCAGCTGCTGTGGGCTAAGCATATGCGGAAAACATGCATCCATAGGACAGTTGGTTATTACCCCACCATCCCAGTAAAACTCGAGATTTAGGGGAACACTACTGAGGTAGCAGCAGGTGTAGTCCCTAAACTCCCATACCCGGTGCTCATAGGGAGGGACTTCCCAGGGTTTGGAGACTTACTCCCAATAGGAGGATTGGAGGAAAAGGGGAACCCTGAAGTTAGTGAGGCCTCCACAGTAGACTGTCAACCCCCAGTCTTCTCTGAAATATCCCCAGATTTATTTTCCATTCCCAGACAGGGTAGAAAGTCGAAAAGGGAAAGGAGGGCAGCTAAAGCCTTGGGAACCCGAATATTGACTCAAAGCCAGATGGTTGCTCTCGGAGGTAGGCGGACCCGAGCAGCTGAAAAGGAGGCCACCCAGGAGGGAGAAGCACCCGAGTCTGACCCCCACCCTAACGCTTCTGAACCAGTAGAGGTAACAGAGACTGGGCCCCTAGATCTTGGGCAGATTAGCCCTGGGAGAGGAAATTTTGGACGGGACCAGGTTGAAGACCCAAGGTACAACAACATTAGGAAGGAGGTGACTGAAATAGATGGGATCCCCGTGGAAGGCAAAACCCAGGGACCAGAACCCTACTTCATAATGAAGAAGAATCTCTTATACTGGGTTGCACCAGTACAGGGGCAGAAGGTACAGCAGATCCTAGTACCTCAAAAACACCAGAACGCCGTATTAAGTCTTGCTCATAGTCATCTTTTTGGGGGGCATTTGGGGGTAGAGAAGACCCTGGCACGAGTCCTACGACGGTTCTTCTGGCCTGGAGTACATGAAGAAGTGTTCGTCCTGCCCAGAGTGTCAGCTGCACAGTCCCCATCCCCACCTGAGGGCACCTTTAGTACCCCTTCCCATCATAGAGGTCCCCTTTGAGTGAATAGCCATGGACCTAGTGGGACCCCTGGAGAAGATGGCTCGGGACCACCAATATATACTTGTAGTTTTGGACTATGCTACTCGCTACCCAGAAGCCGTCCCCCTGTGAACACAGCCTCTAAAACGATAGCCAAAGACTGGTGGAGATCTTTGCCCGAGTGGGGCTACCAAAGGAGATATTACCAGACCGAGGAATCCCATTTATGTCAAAGCTAATGAAGGACCTCTGTACGCTGCTCTATATACATATCCTGAGAACTTCAGTCTACCATCCGCATACTGATGGATTGGTAGAAAGGTTTAACCGAACCCTCAAGGCGATGATAAGGAAGGTGGTAAGTCGGGACGGGAAGGATTGGGACACCCTACTACCTTACCTTATGTTCGCTATCCGGGAGGTACCTCAGGCCTCAAATGGGTTTTACCCCTTTGAGTTATTATATGGGCGTCACCCCCGTGGCATACTAGACATCGCCAAAGAGATCTAGGAAGAGGAACCCAATGAGGGGAGAAATATAATAGAACATGTAATATAGATGCAAGACCGAATAGCCCGTGTCATCCCTATTGTACGGGAACATTTGGAAAAGGCACAGGAGGCCCAGAGAACCTATTACAATTGCCAGGCAAAAGTCCGACAGTTTCAACCAGGAGATTGGGTGATGGTATTGGTACCCATGGCAGAAAGCAAGCTTCTGGGCCAATGGCAGGGGCCCTATGAGGTGGTTGAACCCATGGGGGAAGTAACCTACAAGGTGTGGCTGCCAGGACACCAAGAACAAGAACAGATTTATCACATCAACCTTCTGAAACCCTGGCATGCACAAGAGGCATGCATAACTGTCCAAAAAGACCTAACCCAGGAAAACAAGCTTTCCAAATGGGTGAGAGTGTCTCCCAGTTTAACACCAGACCAGAAGAATGAGGTGTCTGAGATGATCTTCCGGAACCAACATATGTTCTCGACAAAACCGGGTCAAACAACCGAGACATATCACCACATCGTCATGAACCCTGGGGCCAGAATAACAATGAGGCCCTATCAGGTGCCAGCAGCCAAAAGGGAGGAAATAAAAGCAGAAGTAAAAAAAATGCTGGAGTTGGGGATCATCGAAGAATCCCACAGTCAGTGGTCCAGCCCAATCATGCTGGTGCCCAAAGCTGATGGCACCACAAGGTTTTGCAAAGACTTCTGGTGACTAAACGAAGTATCCCAGTTCGACGCGTACCCCATACCTCGCATAGATGAGCTAGTGGACCGTCTGGGTAATGCCCAGTACTTGACTACTCTAGATTTGACAAAGAGGTACTGGCAGTTTCCCCTTGCGGAAGATGCAAAGGAAAAGACTGCATTCTCTACACCAGAGAGTCTTTTTCAATATACTGTCCTCCCTTTTGGACTACATGGGGCCCCGGCCACTTTCCAGTGCCTCATGGACAAGCTATTACGCCCGCATAACAGTTATGCTGCTGCCTACTTGGACGATGTGGCCATTCATACCCCAGACTGGGAAACCCACCTAGAAAAGGTGGAGGCAGTCCTTGATACCTTCAGGCGAGCTGGCCTTACAGCAAACCCTGCCAAGTGCGCTGTAGGGTTTACGGAGGCCAAATATCTTGGCTACATTGTGGGAAAAGGTCTGGTAAAACCCCAAGTGAACAAGTTGGAGGCCATCCAAAATTGTCCCTGACCACGTCGCAAGAAACAAGTCCAGGCATTCCTAGGTGTAGTGGGGTATTACCGACAATTTATCCCCCACTTTGCCACAACGGCAAGCCCCCTGACAGACCTAGTAGAAGCCCATGGACCTGATCTGGTAAGATGGTCTGACGCAGCAGAGGATGCATTTACAGACCTAAGGACTGCCCTCTGCAGTAACCCTGTACTGATAGCCCCTGATTTCACCAAGGAATTTATCCTGCAGACAGATGCATCGGAAGTAGGGTTGGGGGCCGTTCTATCATAGATGGTCGGGGAGGAGGAACACCCAATTCTCTACCTCAGTAGGAAACTCCTTCCGAGAGAACAAACATATACAGTGGTGGGGAGAGAGTGCCTCGCCGTAAAATGGGCCATGGAAGCTTTGCGCTACTACTTGCTCGGGTGCAGACTTGTCCTCGTGACCGACCATGCCCCTCTTCAATGGATGCAGCGGAACAAGGAGAAGAACACAAGGGAGACCAGGTGGTTCTTATCCCTCCAACCTTTCCAGTTCCGTGTGCAGCACAGAGGAGGGAGCCATCACGGCAATGCTGATGGCTGTCATGTGTGCACTGTCTGGCTTCCCAAGCTGCCCAACCCCTTGGTGTTGAGCAAGGGGGAGGGATATGTGACAGACCCAGGCCAGTGGGGTACAGGAGTCTGGTAGAGGGCAAATATACTGGTCACTGGATGAGTAGTTTTCTGTTCCCTGAGTGACCAGAGCAGGGGCTGCACTAGAGTAATCAGGAACCTGCTAGAACCAATTAAGGCAGACAGGCTGATTAGAACGCCTGCAGCCAATCAAGGCAGGTTAATCAGGGCACCTGGGTTTAAAAAGGAGCTCACTCCAGTCAGGTGAGGAGAAGCAGTGTGTGTGAGGAGCTGGGAGCAAGAGGCACAAGGAGCTGAGACTGAGAGGGTATGCTGCTGGAGGACTAAGGAGTACAAGCGTTATCAGACCCCAGGAGGAAGGTCCTGTGGTGAGGATAAAGAAGGTGTTTGGAGGAGGCCTTGGGGAAGTAGCCCAGGGAGTTGTAGTTGTCATGCAGCTGTTATAGGAGGCACTATAGACAGCTGCAATCCACAGGGCCCTGGGCTGGAACTCGGAGTAGAGGGCAGGCCCGGGTTCCCCCCAAACCTCCCAACTCCTGATCAGACACAGGAGAAGTTGACCCAGACTGTGGGGAAGATCACTGAGGTGAGCAATCTGCCAATAAACGCAGGACCCACCAAGGTAGAGGTGGAACTTTGTCACAGTACCTAAGGGTTTTGTTTTGCTGGGGCCTCTGTTGGTGTGCTGCATAGAAAGTTTGATTCTGGAATCAGCAGCTGTCCCTCCCCCTTAGAGCCAGGGACAGTCATTTAGTATGAAATTCATAGATATGGCCATCAAGAAATCTACCCAATTGGCATTTCTACAGCACTGACTCTGGCACTGATGTTCCAGACAGGATTGCAGGCACGTGAGCGCTCATTTTCTGCTCCCCCAGGAAAGAAACTAGTGCCACTCACCAGCCCTGCTGCTGGAGCTAGAACTTTACATGGGGGACCAAGGAAACATCTTCCTATATCATGTCTCTGGCAGGAGCTTTGTGAGCTGTGGTGGCACGTGAGCCCTGAGCACTTTCCAGGTGACCCCGTGGTGTGAGTGCCCAGGGTGGGTAGAACTGGCTGCACCGGGTGTTGCTCTTGGCAGGTCTATCACAGCCATTGCCTGCAGCACCCATGGCAGCACAGTCCAGAATCTCTCACCAAGTCCCTGTGGCCTCCATACACATTTAGCAGGAGGGGTGACAACCCCATTACGAGAAAGCCCAGAGGGCAAAGGCATGTGCTCAGCATGGCCCTCAGCAGTGCCCCTTGGGCACTGAGAAAACACAGTTTGCCCCTGTCCTTAGAAGAGCAAAAGATGCTGGTTTTGTTGGGATTGCTGTGCCAGGAGAGCTGGGATATCAGGGCTTCTGCAGCCCACAAGGGCAGAGAAAAATACCTAGAGTGAAGATGTGATGCAAACCTCTTTGGAGCGTAGGTTAGGGATGGAAACAGCGTTTGGATCCGGTTCTCATCAAAGCCAGTTAGCCTGTTCCTTGCCCTGGCGCAGGGATGGGGAACCAAGTGACACTAATTGTTTTCCCTACTCATCTGTCATTTTCATTGCTTTGCTCCCCTCCCTCGTGCTGCACTCACCAGCTTCTTATTAACCCTCCTGGCTGTCGTCTCTCAGAATCACGTATTGGGATCCAGGTTTGTGTGCAGGGAAAATCAAACCAAGGAGAAACTGACACTTCTTGTAATAGCTTCTGAGAGGGGCCGAATTCCCTTGTCTCATATCTGCTTCCCCTGGCTGTGACAAATCACAACACACAATGCCACCCATGCACTCCCTGGCTGGCTCTGATGGGTGGGTCCCACTAGCTGCAACCTTTTCTCTCATCAGTTCAGTCCTTTGCAAAGATTCCTCTTCCAAACTCAGCCCTTCGCTATCTAGCGTAGCACACTTCCCTCCGCACACAAGCAACAAAGAGGGTTGAAACTAGACATGGGCTTGTGTGTGTTTCTAAGACAACTGTCTTTGACAGAGCAGCTCTGCAGGGTGGGGTTTTGCAGCTTGTGCAGCTTTTTATTCTTTTATTTAGAGAGAGAGAATCGTGGGGCGTCTTTCTCATCACTTTGAACCAGTGCAACAGGAGCCTGCTGGGGAGGGCTCATCGCAGAACAAACAGGGGCCTTTACTTATCAGACAGCCCTCCTAGCAGGCAGATATTCTTATAAAAAGCTGTGATAACACTTTCCATTGCTTGTGTAACCCTTCTGCCAGGTCGAATTGATAGCAGCAAGGGCTGGGTTCAATACATAGGAGTCCCTTCCCTACAACGTAATGCAAAACCAGCTCGAGCCCCCACCCAGTGACCTGGGAAAATCTTACACACACCGCTGGGTGCCTTGAAGAGGCAATACTTCCCCTCTCGCAAGCACAGAGTCTCGGTGTAGCAGAAAATGTTTAATAACATGAGATAAACAACAAGCAGTAAATTGGGAAAACACCTCAACTAGAGTTCATAGACCAAACCATGAGCAAAGACCCACCCCAGGAAATTGGGCCATGTCCTTTTCCCTGGGCTCTTGAGTCCAGCAACCCCAAAATCACCCCAAGACTCCAAAGTCCAATACCCCAAATGTCCCTAGAGTCCAGCAACCCAAAGATCCCCCACAGTCCCAAAAGTCCCTCAACCCAAAAGTCTCTGTCCCAGGTCAGTGTAGCCCCAGAGTTCAAGAGTCTATCTGCAGGGTTCCCCCCCACCTAGCCTGGGTAGAAAGGGGCACTTTACATGGTCCGGGGTTGACTGCCCTGCCTCTCTGTGGGATTCTGCTTCCGCCTTCACCACAAACTGCTCCACTCTACCAGCCACTCCACTCTGCTCCTCCAGCTGTCCCCACAAACTGCTCAGCTCCGCTCCACTTGGTGCTCTGCTCCACTAGCCATCCTGTGATCCGCTCCAGCCATCCCTGCAAACTGCTCGGTTCCACTTGCTCCATGGGCCGCTCCAGCCATCCCACAAACTGCTCTGCTCTGCAGTATAGCTTCAGGCTCCCCCACTAGTTAGCACAGTACTCAGTGCTCTCAGCTCAGTAACTTTAGTTCTTTATTGGTTTCAGCTCATAGTAGAGGAACCCCAGTGCTAGTGCACCATTAGCCCAAAGCAAGTTCAGCTCAGTAACCCATAGCTAGATTTTTAAAGCAATCAAAAATCAGTTCTAATATTCAACAATGGGGGGAAGGAAGGAGGAGATGCAATTAGTGCTTCTGACTCACACAAAGGGCCCACACCACCAAGTACAAATATCTACCCCCAACATCTCTCAATTCACTGGGTTTTGGAACCCATGTCCGTTGTCTAGTGAGTGCTATTTAGCTGATGGTGAGACTCTCTGTCATAAAACAGTTTCATAGTTCCTCATTTACATAATCAGGGTGACAACATTTTATTCCTCCTGCCCCAATAACAAAGAAATTGGGGATCCCACAGCTGTGAAAGTAACCATTTTAGGCTGCCGTGGGCTATGCTAGGCGGGGTGGGTGCGCCTATGCAAACACGATCAGCCTCTGAAATTCTTTTCCACACTCGCCATAATTCACCACCAGATGTCAGGGTAGAGCTCACCCTGACTCCGCTTACACATGCGACAGGAAGGACAGTCTTGGGCCTATAGGACCAGGAGATCTAGGTCTGTTCCCTGCTTGTCAATCAGTTCCACTTTGACCTCAGCTCAGACACTTAGTCTGTGGTTTCCTTATCTTTGAAGTGGGGCAGTAACAGTTTTCTAAGGCACAGGGGTGCTGGGTGGTGTGTGAAGGGTTCAGGTACTAGAGGGAGGAGCCCTACAGACAGTGCTGCCAATTCTCATGGTGGCATCCATCAGTCTCTGATTCATTTTCTGTCTGCTCCCAAGGAGCAGGCACGTTTATGCATTTGTTATTTCTATTGTGGGAACAATCCTCAGCTCTCCGCTAGTGCTTTCCAGCCGTGGCTCTCAATGGTTTTCCAAAGGAGGGGAGTGCTGTGACGCAAAGCACCCTGTAGTCACACACTGTACATTGTACAGAATAAGCCTTCTGAGGTGTCATTTGAAATCAAATAACGCACTGGTCAATAATATCAGTGTGAAATGTGTGTAGCAGCATTATATGTAAAGTTACGAAATCCCTCTGTGTGACGTTATTAGCACATGTTCAAAACCAAACAGCCCAGCCTAGGCAAAGGTTGTTAAATGGGATCTCTCCTAAGTACTTATCTCACTTTACATACACATAGTAAACAGGGTCCCCGAGACAGCCGGGGGAGCAGATGGCAGGAAACAGAACAATTTGCATTTTAGCAAACACGGGGGGGGATAGGGAAGAGCATGGCACATCAATCAGCTCCAGACTCCGTGCGACCTGCCCCCCAGCCTCGATACACCTTACTCTGAGGGGTGGCCTTCAACAGAATCCATTTCAAAGGTCCACTAGGCTATAAAAGCCTGTGCTGTGGGGTGTGTGCAGGAGGCTGCAAAGATTCCTTAAATTGTTCCGTTTGATATTTGACCTTAGCACTCTCAAGAGAGCCAGGGCTTGGCTGGCTTCATGTGCATGCTGCTGTGTGTCTCTGGTCACATTCAGTGTGAATTCTAGCATCTTAGCGAGGGGGCAAGAACAGTCAGTCTTTGATGGACTTCTTTTCTCCATAGTGTTAATTGGGCATTGGAGTTAAATAGATGTTAAAACCAAACAGAAAGTAAAAGGGTCTGAAGAGTCTGATCCCACCTCCCTTCCCCTCTTTGTTTGCCTGTGATGTCACATCTCACAGGTTCTCCACTTGCATTGGAGGCTTCCAAGGTGCACAATTTCAAAGGTACCCTCCCCCCTCTCCGATAGAAATGTTCAGGCCTCTCTGCCTCACTCCGACATCATCTCTTGCTGTTCATTCCTCTGTGCTTACCCAGTCTCCTTCCTCATGCAGGCCCCAGGGGAGCTAAATTACTTAGGTCAACACCATTACACATGGCTGTCTAAATACAGACAGGTAAATGAATCCCCTAATTTTTCCAAATACTGAGCCCCCGGAGCAACCCGGCCTCGCTGAGTTTGCTCGGTGTTCAGGGTGTTTGAAAATCGGGCTATTTGCCCAGGTGCCCATGAGGGACTTAGGAACCAAATCTGAAGCACCCTTGGCCCAGGTGCATAATGTTAGGCTCCCAAGTTTGAATACATTGACCATAGTGTCAGATACTCTGGGGATGGGCACTTTAGAAATGCTGGATAAACAGACACAACAGAGAAAATCGATGCGGCCAAAATCTTGAGAAACAGCCCTGTTTATGGGCTCAAAGTGGCAGAAATCCCCTGAGATCAGCTCCCAAGATTTTGGTGCTGTCAAACCCAACCCTTAGTCTGGGTTCAGCCTAGAATCCAAGCCTGGCACTCTGGCTGAATGTCAAATCTGAAGCTAGATCTGCACCTAACCCTATGAGCCCCAGCTTGTCATAGGCACCAACTTTCTCCAGCACTGGTGGGTGCCTGTGCCTCCCCCCTTTCGCCACCCCTGGCCCCGTCCCTACCCCACCCCATCCCTGCATCTGGCCCTGCCCCCATTTCAACCCCATCCCCAAAGTCCCCGTCCTAACTCCGCCCCCTCCCTGCCTCTATTGGATCCCTTCCCCAAATCCCCGCCCCAGCCCCTCCTCTTACCCCAGTGCACTGTGTTCCCCCTCCTCCTTCCCTGCCCCACGAATCAGCTGTTTTGCAGCACAAGTGCTGGGAGGGAGGGGGAAAAAGCAGGACGTGGTGGTGTGCTCGCAGAGGAGGTGGAGGCGGAGGTGAACTGGAGCAGGGGGGCGGGGTCATGGGGAGTTGCCCGTGGGTGCTGAGCACCCACCAATTTTTTTCCTTCAGTGCTACAGCCCCAGAGCACCCATGGAGTTGGTGCCTATACAGCTTGTGTGAAACCAGGAGCTTTCATCAAAGTGGCACCTTCACAAGCTTTGTTGCTCCCATCTGAGATATTAACAGATGGGTCCTGGCATCTGAGTTAACTGGCTTCAAAGGAAGCATTTCTTCACACAACGCATGGTTAACCTATGGAACGCCTTGCCAGAAGATGTTGTGAAGGCCAAGACTATAACAGGGTTCAAAAAAGAACTAGATAAGTTCATGGATGATAGATCCATTGGTGGCTATTAGCCAGGATGGGTAAGGATGGTGTCCCCAGCCTCTGTTTGCCAAAAGCTGGGAATGGGTGACAGGGGATGGATCACTTGATATTTACCTGTTCTGTTCATTCCCTCTGGGGCACCTGGCATTGTCCATTGTCAGCAAACAGGATACTGGGCTAGATGGACCTTTGGTCTCACCCAATCTGGCCAGTCTTATGCTCTTTCTGTAACACTTTTGCTGTCCAGTGTTTGCTGGAATGCTGACTCTTCCAGACAGGATTGCAGGCATGTAAGCACTCATGTTCTGCTCCCCCAGGAAAGAGCTGAGTTGGGAGGAGGGCTAGCTCAATGGTTTGAGCATTAGCCTGCTAAACCCAGGGTTGTGAGTTCAATCCTTGAGGGGGCCATTTAGAGAACTGGGGTAAAAATCTGTCTGGGGATTGGTCCTACTTTGAGTGCTTGGACTAGATGACCTTCTTAGGTCCCTTCCAACCCTGATAGTCTATGATTCTATGAAACTAGTGCTGCTCACGAGCCCTGCTTCTGGAGCTAGAACAGTACACAGGTGACCAAGGAAACATCTCTCTATATCATGGGACTGTCTCTGGCAGGAGCTTTGTGAGCTGTGGTGACAAGTGAGCCCCGAACACTTTCTAGGTGACCCTGTGCTGTGAGTGCCCAGGGTGGGTAGAGCTGGCTGAACCAGGTGTTGCTCTTGGCAGGGCTATCACAGCCATTGTGTGCAGGTCCCCACCACTCTGCTTGCTGGCAAATCTCCATGCTGCCTGAGTGTGTGTCACCAAGGGTGAAGGTCTTTGTTGTTCTTTGCTTCTGCACTAATAGCTCAGCAGGTGCAAACACCCAGCCCAGGGAGCTAGGCCATAGGCTAGTACATACTCCAGCCAGGATCAGCTTTCCTGGGAGACATGCACACGTGACATGCTGAGCTACTGTGAGAGCCTGGCCCTATTTAGGTGGGAACATCTGGTGGGAATTGGGAGTGCTTTGCTCAGAGGTGAAAGTAACTTACAGGACTTACCGATACTGCCGGAGTCCTGAGGAGGGGGCATGGCCTCATCTGGAAGAGGCATGGCCTCTTAAGATTTAAAGGCCCTGGGGCACCAGCTGTGGCTGGGAGACCCAGGGCCTTTAAATCAACCAGGGGCTCCTAGCTGAAGAGGTGACTAGGAGCCCCCCCGGGGGAGAACCTCAAGTTTTGCCGCGCTAGGACCGGGGTTTAAAGGGCCTGGAGCTCCTGCTGCTGAGGGGAGCCCCGAGCCCTTTAAATCCTGGCCCCAGCCCGGCCGTCAGAGCTGTGGCCGGGATTCAAAGGTCTCTGGGCTGCCCGCAGCTGCTGGGAGCTCTGAGCCCTTTAAATCCCAGCCGCAGCCAAGATTCAAAGGGCTCCAGGCTGCCCACAGCCCCAGGGAGCTCTGAGCCCTTTAAATCCTAGTGCCAGCTCGGCCGCTGGAGCCGCGGCCAGGATTTAAAGGACTCTGCGAACCGAGTGAGATGCGAACCGAGCCAGCTGCGAACCGAGTGAGATGCGAACAGAGAAGAAGCAAAGAGAGAGTTTGCCTATGGGGAGTTCCCACAGAGTTTTGCCTTTCAGGCTTCTGTGAGCAGTAAATACAACATCTGAAGAGGCTCGTAGAAGGAAGATAACATGGATAGTGGGCAATCAGCTGTTGTGACCTTCTCCCAGAGGATAGAAGTGACTTCGTCTGTATGCAGTGCAAGCTGGTCTCCATATTGGAAGAGAAGGTTAAAGGACTAGAGACCCAAGTATCAACCCTGCATTGCATCAGAGAAAAAGAAGATTTTCTGGATAGAATTCAGTGTTTGGTGCTGTAGGCACAGCATGCTGAAGAATCAGAGAGGGAAATGCAGAATAGGGAAGAAAATTGGCAGCATGTGACCTCCAGAAGAAGCAAGAGGAGAACCCACGTACTCACAATACAGACAGAGGGAAGAAACCATTTTCAGGCTCTCTGCACAGGTACTATGGTGGAGAATGGTTTGGACGAGCCTCTTCAGATGTTGATTTAGTTGGGGATTGGTCCTGCTTTGAGCAGGGGGTTGGACTAGATGAACCTCCTGAGGTCCCTTCCAACCCTGATATTCTATGATCTGAGGGAAGGGAGCAGAAGGAGACCCCATAGACCGGAAGGCATGGGATGCATTGTCCTAGGGATGGGTGTTCCATGACCACCACTCCCAAGAGGAGAAGGGAGGTGGTGGTGGTTGGAGACTTCCTCCTAAGGCGGATAGATTCATCTATCTGCTGTCCAGACTGGGAAACTCAAGAAGTGTGCTTCTTGCCTGGAACTGCAATTCAGGATGTGATGGAGTGTCTGCTGAGACTAATCAAGCCCTCAGACCGCTACTCCTTCCTATTTCTCCATGTGGGCACCAGTGACATTGCCAAGAATGACCTTGAGTGGATCACTGCAGACTACGTGGCTCTGGGAAGAAGGATAAAGGAGTTTGAGGCACAAGTCATGTTCTCGTCCATCCTTCCTGTTGAAGGAAAAGGTCTAGATAGGGACCATCGAATTGTGGAGGTGAACGCGTGGTTATGCAGGTGGTGTTGAAGAGAGGGCTTTGGATTCTTTAATCATGGGATGTTGTTCCAGGAAGAAGGATTGCTAGGAAGAGATGGGATCCACCTAACGAAGAGAGGGAAGAGCATCTTTTCAGGCAGGCTGGCTAACTTAGTGAGGAGGGCTTTAAACTAGATTAGCTGAGGGATGGAGACCTAAGCTCTGAGGTAAGTGGGGAAGTGGGAGCCCAGGAGAAAACACAAGGAGGAGGGTGTAACAGGGGCGGCCTCCTGATTCACACTGAGAAAGTAGAACAATCGGCTAGTTATCTTAGGTGCCTGTACAGAAACACAAGAAGCCTGGGAAACAAGCAGAAAGAATTGAAAGTCCTGGAACAGTCAAGGAAGGATGATGTGATTGGAATAACAGACTTGGTGGGGTAGCTTACATGACTGGAGCACTGTCATGGATGGGTATAAACTGTTCAGGAAGGACAGGCAGGGGAGGAAAGGTGGAGGAGTTGCACTGTATGTAAGAGAGCAGTATGACTGCTCAGAGCTCCAGTATGAAACTGGAGAAAAGCCTGTTGAGAGTCTGTGGGTTCAGTATAGAGGCAAGAGCAACAAGGGTGATGTTGTGGTGGGTGTCTGCTATAGACCACCAGACCAGGAGGATGAGGTGGACAAGGCTTTCTTCGAACAACTAACAGAAGTTTCCAGATCACAGGCCCTAGTTCTCATGGGGGACTTCCATCACCACATCTGCTGGGAGAGCAATACAGCAATGCACAGATAAGTTTTGGAGAGTAGTGGGGACAACTTCCTGATGCAAGTGCTGGAGGAACCAACTAGGGGCCCTGTTACTCTTGACCTGCTGCTCACAAACAGGGAAGGATTGGTAGGAGAAACAGAAGTGGGTGGCAACCTGGGCAGCAGTGACCATGAGATGGTCGAGTTCAGGATCCTGACACAAGAAAGAAAGGAGAGAAGCAGAATACGGACCCTGGACTTCAGAAAAGCAGACACTGACTCCCTTAGGGAACTCATGGGCAGAATCCCCTGGGAGGCTAATATGAGGGGAAATGGAGTCCAGGAGAGCTGACTGTATTTTAAAGAAGCCTCATTAAGGGTGCAGGAACAAATCATCTTGATGTGCAGAAAGAATAGCAAATATGGCAGGCAACCAGCTTGGCTTAACAGAGAAACCTTCAGTGAGCTTAAACAAAAAAAAGAAGCTTACAAGAAGTGGAAACTTGGACAGATGACTAGGAAGGAGTATAAAAATATTGCTTGAGTATGCACGGGTGTAATCAGGAAGGCCAAAGCACAATTGGAGTTGCATCTAGCAAGGGATGTGAAAAGAAGGGTTTCCACAGGTATGTTAGCAACAAGAAGAAGGTCAGGAAAAGTGTGGGACCCTTATTGAATGGGGAAGGGAACCTAGTGACAGATGATGTGGAAACAGCTGAAGTACTCAATGTTTTTTTTGCCTCGGTCTTCACAAACAAGGTCAATTCCCAGACTGCTGCACTGGGCAGCACAGCATGGGGAGGAGGTGAGTAGCCTTCAGTGGTGGAACAGGTTAAGGACTATTTAGAAAAGCTGGACGTGCACAAGTCCATGGGGCCGGATGTGCTGCATCTGAGGGTGCTGAGGGAGTTGGCTGATGTGATTGCAGAACCATTGGCCATTATCTTTGAAAGCTCATGGTGATCGGGGGAGGTCCCAGACAATTGGAAAAAGGCAAATATAGTGCTCATCTTTTAAAAAGAGAAGCAGGAGAATCCGGGAAGCCTCAGTCCCTGGAAAAATCATGGAGCAAGTCCTTAATTAATCCATTTTGAAGCACTTTGAGGAGGGAAAGGTGATCAGGAACAGTTAATATAGATTCACCAAGGGCAAGTCATGCCTTACCAACCTGATTGCCTTCTATGGTGCAATAACTGGCTCTGTGGATCTGGGGAAAGTGGTGGATGTGATACATTTTAACTTTAGGAAAGCTTGCCAGCAAGTTAAAGAAGTGTGGATTGGATGAATGGATCGTTGGGCTCAACAAGTAGTGATCAATGGCTTGATGCCTAGTTGCCAGCTGGTATCAAGTGAAGTGCCCCAGCGGGTGGTCCTGGGACTGGTTTTGTTCAACATCTTCATTAATGATCTGGATGATGGGATGGACTGCACCCTCAGCAAGTTCTTAGATGACACTAAGCTGGGGGGAGAGGCAGATGTGCTGGAGGGTAGGGATAGGGTCCAGAGTAACCTAGACAAATTGGAGGATTGGGACAAAAGAAATGTGATGAGGTTCAGCAAGGACAAATGCAGAGTCCTGCACTTAGGATGGAAGAATTCCATGAACTGCTACATTCTGGGGACCACCTGGTTAAGTGGCAGTTCTGCAGTGAAGGACCTAGGGATTACAGTGGATGAGAAGCTGGATATGAGTCAGCAGTTTGCCCTTGTTGCCAAGAAGGCCAACGGCATATTGGGCTGCATTAGTAGGAGCATTGCCAGGAGATTGAGGGAAGTGATTATTCCCCTCTATTCGGCACTGGTGAGGCCACATCTGGAATATTGTGTCCAGTTTTGGGCCCCTCACTACAGAAGGGATGTGGACAAATTGGAGAGAGTCCAGCGGAGGGCAATGAAAATGATTAGGGGGCTGGGTCACATGACTTCCAAAAAGGACGGAGCTCGGCTGTTCTCAGTGGTGGCTGATGACAAAACAAGAAGCCATGGTCTCAAGTTACAGGTGCGGGAGGTCTAGGTTGGCTGTTAGGAAACACTATTTCACTAGGAGGGTGGTGAAGCACTGGAATGGGTTCCCTTGGGAGGTGGTGGAATCTCCTTCCTTAGAGTCTTTTAAGGCCTGGCTTGACAAAGCCCTGGCTTGGATGATTTAGTTGGGCTTGGTCCTGCTTTGAGCAGGTTGGACTAGATGATCTCCCGAGGTTTCTTCCAACCCTGAGATTCTCTGATTCTCTGAATTCAGTGCTTGCCTGTGTGTCCAGGAGTACCTAGCAGTGCACAGTGTGAGTCTGGTTTGCTCTGAGGCCCGTATGCTGGAGGCAGCGGGGCAGAGCTCCAGGTGAAAACAACTTGAATGTGCTAGTTAGTAGTGATGGCCCTCGGGAGGGGTCCCTTTGGGGATTGAACCCCGGGGCCTCAGGAGCTTTTTAAAAAAAAAGCACTGCTTGAGTTAGCAGACCCAGCACAACAGCACAGCACCAGATGCAGACTCACAAACCTGTAGAGTGGGTACCACTACCAGGATGGACAAAAAACCTCCAGCGTCAGACTAGGCTACACCCGAGCTGATTGGAGACATCTCTGCAGTTTGGTCAAAATCAGGCTGATTTCACCAGTATTTTGTTTGTTTTTGTTTTGAAATGACCGTTGGTTTTAAAGTGTTGTATGATATGGTACATTACAATGATGCATTGTGATATGCGGTATGTTACTGTGTGATGTGTTGTAGTATATGGTATGTTACAGTGTGATGCATTGTTATATATGCTATATGGCAGTGTGATGAATTGTGAAATATGGCACATTATAGTGTACCGTATGGTATGTTACGTTACAGTTACAATTACGTTATGTTACAGTGTGATGCATTGTGATATAATACAAAATAAAAAGAAGTCAAAATTGAACTAAAATGTTCCAAATGATCTGAAATTTTTTTTCCACTGAATTTTTCTTTGCAGAGAGTTTGTTCCTGTTCAGATGGAAGCCAAATTCCCAAACCCTGCAGGAAGCGGCGCGCCCCTCCAGCGCTCAGCTCTGAGTACAAGCCCCTGGGCTGGTAGCAGCAGAGCCATATCTAGGCAGGAGCAGGAGTGTTGCCAGTTTCTCTTTATGGGAAGCAGAGCAGGGCTGGTGTCTTTGTTGGTTCCTATCATTAATCCAGCAGCAGCTAGAGGCCTCCCTCGTTCTACAGCTCTCACATTGCCTACAATACTTAGTGGGAAACCATCTTCCCAGCCTCATCACCCCATCCCTGCATGTGTATTTCCTGGGAGAGGATTTCCCCTCTGCCCTGATCATCTTGCTTCTGTCCCCTCCTTTCACTCCACTGCCTGGCTGGACTAAAGCAGCTCTCCTCTGTGCTTGCCTCTCTGCTTCCTTCACCGAGCCCTGGGGTCCAGCACTCCCTGGCTTTTCACTTACCCTCCCACCGCCCCCGTCGCACCTCTTTATAGCAATGGCTCCCAGGTGCTCTGCAGCCTGGGCCATGAGCTGGCAGTCATGGGAGAGAGACATTCTGCTGGAAGTCCTGTCCCTCAAAAGAGGAGGAGGTGTCCTGTCACTCCATCTGGTGATTTGTGTTTTGAATCATAAACTAAACACAAGCGTCAACCAGGACCATAATAGTTTTGTGTCTGTGTGTGCGTGTGCGCGCGTGTGTGTATGCAATGGGTGAGCTGTTGGCTGTGTGGGTGTGGTTGTGTGGCTGTGAATGCAATGGGTGGGCTGTGTGTGTGCAGTGGGGTGATGGGTACTGTGGGTGTATGTATGAGTGTGCATGCAAGGGGTGGGCTGTGTGTGTGCAGTGGCGTGATGAGTACTGTGGGTGTATGTATGGGTGTGCATGCAATGGGTGGGCTGTGTGTGTGCAGTGGGGTGATGGGTACTGTGGGTGTATGTGTGGGTGTGCATGCAATGGGTGGGCTGTGTGTGCGCAGTGGGGTGATGGGTACTGTGGGTGTGGGTGTATGTGTGGGTGTGCATGCAATGGGTGGGCTATGTGTGCGCAGTGGGGTGATGGGTACTGTGGGTGTGGGTGTATGTGTGGGTGTGCATGCAATAGGTGGGCTGTATGTGTGCAGTGGGATGATGGGTACTGTGGGTGTGGGTGTATGTGTGGGTGTGCATGCAATGGGTGGGCTGTGTGTGTGCACTGGGGTGATGGGTACTGTGGGTGTATGTGTGGGTGTGCATGCAGTGGGTGGGCTGTGTGTGTGCAGTGGAGTGACAGGTGGGCTCTGAGGGTCTGAGATGTGGCTCTCCAGTGGCTGGACCCACAGCAAGGAGAAACGACCTGCTTCCAGTAACAGATGCCCTTTCCAGGAGCTTCAGGGCAGCAATGGTGAGCAGTTTATGCAGCAATTGAGTCTCTTCTCTCTGCTCTCCACAGAAGCTAGTCCTGAGTCTTCAGCACGGAGCAATAGACTGGGAGTCAGGACTCCTGGCTTCTTTCTCCAGCCCTGCCAATGACTCACCAGGTGGTCTTGGCCAAGTCACTTCACCCTCTGTACCTGGGTTTCTCCATCCGTAACGTGGGACTAACAGCATGCGGGTGGAGTGTTCAGTGATGTCCAGAAGCCACAGAGATGTTCTTGTGGAAGGATCGCCAGACACACAAGTCTTAGCAGTCACACACCCTGGCAGAGAGCGAGGCCAGTGCCAGTCTCAGTGTTTGCATCCTCACGTTTGTCTGGCCCCCTGCTCCTCCCAGCTCCAGCAGGCGCTTCAGGAAGAGGAGAGAAGAAAACTCATAGACTCATAGACTTTAAGGTCAGAAGGGACCATTATGATCTTCTAGTCTGACCTCCTGCACAACGCAGGCCACACAATCTCACCCATCCATTCCTGTAGCAAACCCTTAGCCTATATCTGAGTTATTGAAGTCCTCAAACTGTAGTTTGAAGACCTCAAGCTGCAGAGAATCCTTCAGCAAGTGTCCCGTGCCCCATGGTGCAGAGGAAGGCGAAAAACCTCCAGGGCCTCTGCCAATCTGCCCTGGAGGAAAATTCCTTTTCGACCCCAAATATGGCGATCAGCTAAACCCTGAGCATGTGGGCAAGATTCACCAGCCAGCTCCCAGGAAAGAATTCTCTGTAGTAACTCAGATCCCACCCCATCTAACATCCCATCACAGACCACTGGGCATACTTACCTGCTGATAATCAAAGATCAATTGCCAAATTAATTGCCAAAATTAGGCTATCCCATCATACCATCCCCTCCATAAACTTATCAAGCTTAGTCTTAAAGCCAGATACGTCTTTTGCCCCCACTACTACCCTTGGAAGGCTGTTCCAGAACTTCACTCTTCTAATGGTTAGAAACCTTCGTCTAATTTCAAGTCTAAACTTCCTAGTGCCCAGTTTATATCCATTTGTTCTTGTGTCCATATTGGTACTAAGCTTAAATAATTCCTCTCCCTCCCTAATATTTATCCCTCTGATATATTTATAAAGAACAGTCATATCCCCCCTCAGCCTTCTTTTGGTTAGGTTAAACAAGCCAAGCTCTTTGAGTCTCCTTTCATAAGACAGGTTTTCCTTTCCTCGGATCATCCTGGTAGCCCGTCTCTGTACCTGTTCCAGTTTGAGTTCATCCTTCTTAAACATGGGAGACCAGAACTGCACACAGTATTCCAGATGAGGTCTCACCAGTGCCTTGTATAATGGTACTAACACCTCCTTATCTTTGCTGGGAATACCTCGCCTGATGCATCCTAAAACTGCATTAGCTTTTTTTAACAGCCATATCACACTGGCGGCTCATAGTCATCCTACGATCAACCAATACTCCGAGGTCCTTCTCCTCCTCTGTTACTCCTAACTGATGTGTCCCCAATTTATAACTAAAATTCTTGTTGTTAATCCCTAAATGCATGACCTTGCACTTTTCACTATTAAATTTCATCCTATTACTATTACTCCAGTTTACAAGGTCATCCAGATCTTCCTGTATAATATCCCGGTCCTTCTCTGTGTTAGCAATACCTCCCAGCTTTGTGTCATCCGCAAACTTTATTAGCACAGTCCCACTTTTTGTGCCAAGGTCAGTAATAAAGAGATTAAAAAGATTGGTCCCAAAACTGATCCCTGAGGAACTCCACTAGTAACCTCCTTCCAGCCTGGTTGGTTTGGCGTGATCTACCTTTTGTAAAACCGTGTTGCATTTTGTCCCAATTACCATTAGCCTCAATGTCCTTAACTACTTTCTCCTTCAAATTTTTTTCCAAGACCGTACATACTACAGATGTCAAACTAACAGGCCTATAGTTGCCAGGATCGCTTTTTCTCCCTTTCTTAAAAATAGGAACTATGTTAGCAATTCTCCAATCATATGGTACAACCCCTGAGTTTACTGATTCATTAAAAATTCTTGCTAATGGGCTTGCAATTTCACGTGCCAGTTCCTTTAATATTCTTGGATGAAGATTATCTGGGCCCTCCGATTTAGTCCCATTAAGCTGTTCGAGTTTGGCTTCTACCTTGGATGTGGTAATATCTACCTCCATATCCTCATTCCCATTTGTCATCCTATCATTATCCCTAAGTGCTTCATTAGCCTCATTAAAGACTGAGGCAAAGTATTTATTTAGATATTGGGCCATGCCTAGATTATCCTTAACCTCCATTCTATCCTCAGTGTTTAGCAGTCCCACTTCTTTCTTTGTTTTCTTCTTATTTATATGGCTATAGAACCTTTTACTATTGTTTTTAATTCCCTTTGCAAGGTCCAACTCTACTTGGCTTTTGGCCTTTCTCACTTTATCCCTACATGTTCTGACCTCAATAAGGTACCTTTCCTTGCTAATCCCTCCTATCTTCCACTCTTTGTAGGGTTTCTGCTTTTTCTTAATCACCTCTCTAAGATGCTTGCTCAACCACCTTGATCTATAATTCCTGCCTATGAGTTTTTTCACCTTTCTTGGGATGCAGGCACTGTGACTTTTGTATTAGTTAAAAGTAAATGACTAGTCGTGACCTGCTAGCTGGGAAGGCCCCAGCTGCCACTTAAGAGCAGCTCATTTACATGCTAACGAGGGCCCTTCAGCCTGGTGTTTCCACCATGTAGGCAGACGTTCCTGATGGATGAGGTTCTGCTGCCAGATGTTCTCTCCCCAGCTGCCTGGCAAGCAGTCTTGTCTCCATTTCAGAGGTGAGTGGAATACAATCAGCCAGGAGCATCCTAACTGCTCCTGAGCCCAGGCTGATGCTAGCGGCTGCTGCAGGGAGCTCTGCGGTGCTAGCTGGGAGGAGCTGTGCATGCCGAGCTGCAGGTCACAGGCCCCTCTCCCACCCCTTGAGCTGCTTTTCCTGCACAAAGATAAAGACTCAGCCTTATGGCTCCTGAGCTGGGTGGGTCACAGGTGGAACCAGGGGCACCAGCGAGCCAAGGAACCCACAGCCCTGCAAACTCTCTGCCTCCTGGCAAACAGGATGAGTTCAGGCAAGCAAACCCCCTGAGCTGCCATGGCAGAGATGCAGTCTGCATTAGTGACTCTCAGCAGCCACTGCCAGCCAGCAGCCACCCTGCAGGGACTCCTGGCGCTCGGCAGAGGTACATGATCACGACCCCAGCTCCAGGCTGCTCTGTCTGCTCCGCAGAGCAGGGACTCCTTGCACAAGTGCCATGAACAGCAGCGGAGAACAGTAACCCAGCCGTCCGTGAGACTGGCCAATACTAGCAGCCCTCTTTTACAGAGCAGACAGTGAGATCTGGAGAGTTTAAGTGATGTGCCCAAGGCACCACAGGTTAGCAGCAGAGCCAGACCTAGAGCCACAGGGTCACCGCTCCTGGTCCTTTCCTCTAGCATACTCTTTGGAAACTGCCTCTTTCCTGGATGCTACATCAGCAGCTGCCTGGGTCAACCCAGACCCTTGAGGTACCTGCCCCCTGGCCGCTGGCATGGCATTTTCACTGCCCCAGGGTGGGTTCTTGGCTTTGGAATTCAGGTCTCCTCTTGGTTCCCCAGAGCCTGGATTTGGTGACCATCAGGGCATCTGTCCTTTCAGGTTTTCCCAGGGAAGGGAGCGGCTGGTGCAGTGCCCTGATTGTTGGATGGGAGCTGTGGGAACTTCCATTACATAAATGGGTCTGTCATCGCTCCAGTTCAACGGCACTGGGCTCATCAGTGTCACTGACCTGAGAGGGGAGAACTGGCCCCTCCACTTGGGAATCACTGGGGATGCTCTAGGGCCTGTATTATGCAGGAGGGGCAGGATCAAATGAGGATAATTATGGTCCCATCTGGCTTTAAAGTCTGTGAATCCATGAAGTACATCTGTGTCTCCCCATGGGCTTGACGTGCAACCCATGGGGCAGCAGCGAGGCACTGCCTGGTGCAAGCCCACGAGCATAGAAGAAAGGAAAGAAAGGGACCAGGAGCAGACAGCCAGGGTAAGGGTCTACACAGGGAGGGAGTGGCCTCAGACATACACCACCCAGACAAGGGGAACAGGATAGTGTGCTGCCTCTTGGGTGCCACAGGCAGACATCATATGCTGTGTACTGGTTGTTAGAGGGTTTCCCATCACCATCTCCCCTGGTTCTTGTCACGCAGACAGAAAGCAGAAGACCAGAAGTCCGAAGTGCAGGCAATTCAATGTTCATGGGGTGAGTTCCAAGCAAGCATCTCCAGAGCTCTACACACTGGCAGGTTCTGTTTCCGAGTGCTCCGTTCCCAGCTCTGACACCGCAGAGCTTTGCCTGTGTCCCCATTCCCCGCTTCTTCTCCTTCTTAGCAGGCCCAAATATACCTAGTCCCCTTGTCTCACCCCTTACAATTCACAGTCATGTTCTGTTTTGGGGGGTTGTGAGCAGGGCCGGCTCTAGCCATTTCGCTGCCCCACGCATGGCAGCACGCCGCGGGGGGCACTCTGCTGCTCGCAGGTCCCGCGCGACCAGCGGACCCTCCGCAGGCACTCCTGCGGGAGGTCCACTGGAGCAGTCTGCCGCCCTCCCGGCAATCGGCAGAGTGCCCCCCCTGCGGCATGCCGCCTCAAGCACGCGCTTGGCGCACTGGGGCCTGGAGCCTGCCCTGGCTGTGAGTCTAGGGTCTTCGTCCCACCTCTTTTGTACCGCATGAGAGGGGTGAGGAGTGAGGTGGTGCTACGGACAGGGACAGGCATTTCTTTGGTCTTCTAGTGTTTTATACCTGCTCCCTGACCCCCTTTGCCCCTCCCGACTGGCTGCTTGACTTTGCCTTGAGATAGGGGTTGAGGTGACCTTAAAGTGTGCACCACGAACACTTTCACTGCTCGTATCTGTTCCCACTGTACTGACAAACCCATCTGGCCAGGGAGAAGCAACCCACACACAGTGTCTTTGTTCTTTGTTCACACGGATTGAGAGATGAGTCTCAAAAGGTCAAACCCCAAATTCTATCTCAGGCTGACAAACAGGCTAACTCTGGTTATCCTGCCGGGGGCTGTGGAACCGCCTGTGGTGACCTCATGTCCGGTGCAGGAGAGCGAGAAAGCATGGGGCACAGTCAGCAAAGCCAAGCCAGGCTGGCATAGGGCAGTGTCCGGCACTGGCTCTTGGCAGAGGTACGGCGAGCGCGGGTAAGACACAGGCACTCTGAAGAAGTACGAGCCACTGGGCATTCCCAAGCACAGGTCGACCCCAGCCAAGCACAAGACAAGAAGTTTGACAGAATAACGTTTTGTCCGCGACATCAGGAACCAGGTGCAAGGGAAGGTAACAAGGAGATGTCATTAAACACGTCAGGTGGCCTGGACATTGTTTCTTGGTCTATAAATGTAGGGACATCTCGCCTTAGCCCTTTGTGTGGCCAAGGGGCAGCAGAGACTCCTGCTGCTGTCTGAGCTGCTCCCTGCCATGGGGCACTCAGGTGTTAGTGCACCTGTAGCTCCTGTGGGACACTAGGACTGTGCCTTGAGGGAAAGAAACCTGGCCTAGCACCTTTGCCACTGATGAGCCGATGTCTTTCTGTACGAGCAGGCTTGAGGTCTGCTGAATTAACACACTGAGCTGTGTGCCTGTGCAGCGACACCGGTGCTCCCAGAACAGTAACAGTCCTCAGAACTTCACAACACCTGTAACCGACCTCCAGGAGCAGGGAAGAGAAAGGAGGCTGGGAGCAAGGCCTGTCAGTGCCAGCCTATGAGAGACAGGAGATGGCTGAGCTGTCAGGCCAGACTGCCTGGTGTCAGAGCCAGGGGAGGGCAGGGAGCCTTCTGGGGGAAAGCTCTGTTGAGCTGGGGAGCCAGCTTGTAAAACAAGTGAGCTTCAAAGGTACAGAGCTGGGGCTCATGCTCTGCTGTGTTCCTGGGGCTGGAAATTGGAAAGGTCCCCGCCCACCTCCCCCAATTTTTTTCCTGTTTGTTTTTCACATTATAAATCCAGGCCTGTCTAGGCTGCAGATGCTGTGGGACTGGGGACATGGGGACATTGCAGCAGCCAGAGATGGAAAGTTGAGCAATTTGGAGAAGGGGTATTTAGTCCGGCTGTTTGATGGCAAAACTGACTGCGTCCGCAGTGCCCTCCTCCCCCGGTCATGCAATGCCCCCCTCCCCCGGCCACGCAGCGCCCCCTCCTCAAGTCATGCAGCGCCCCCCTTCCCCAGCCATATGTAGAGCCCCCCTCACGCGACCATGCAGCGCTTCCTTCCCCTGGCCATGCAGCGCCCCTCTCTCCCGGCCATGCAGTGCCCCCCTCCCCCAGCCATACATCACCCCCTCTCCCAGCCATGCAGCACCCCTCTCTCCCAGCTATGCAACTCAGGGAGGTGGGGGTCACTAGCCAGGTGCAGGAGGACAACCCTAGGGAGGAAACTCTCTCCATCCCAGGGGTTATGCAGCATCTCTGGGTCATGCTGTGTCCACGTTCGCTCCCCATGGTTAAGGCTGACATTGCTAGCCTCTGGGCCGTGGGGGAAGCAGAGAGGGGCTTACTGCAGGTGCTTAGGGTGACCAGGTGTCCTGATTTTATAGGGACAATCCCGATTTTGGGGTCTTTTTCTTGTATAGGCTCCTATTACCTCACCCAGAGGTGAGCTGGAGCCAGTTCCCACCGGTTCGCGGGAACCAGTTGTTAATTTTAGAAGCCCTTTTAGAACCGGTTGTCCCATGAGGGTTAGAAAATGGCTTTTAAATTTAACAAAAGCTCCAGCAGCTCTCTGCCCTTTCCCCGGCCCCAGCGCACCTCACTCTGCCTCTGCCTCCTCCCCTGAAGGCTCCCCCAGCTTCTCCTCCCCCTCCCTGGCTTCTTGCGAATCAGCTGTTTGCGCTGGAAGCCTGGGAGGGCTGAGAAGGAAGCAGCAGCTTCCTGCAGGTGAGCTGGGGCAGGGGGCATGAGGAGGGGTCCAGGCACCGCACGGCTCTGGCCTGGCCCCCGACCCTGTCCCCAGGCGGCGTGTGTCTGGCTTCGGCCTCGGCCCCGCGGCCCTGGCTGAGCAGCTCCAGCCTGGTCCCCACTTCCAGGCAGCGCAGTAAGGGGGCAGGGAGGAGGGAGCAGGGAGGAGGTGTTGGATAGAGGGCAGGAGAGTTGGGGGGAGTGCATTAGTGTCGGGGCAGTCAGAGGGCAGGGAACAGGGGGATTGAATGGGGGCAAGGGTACCGGGGGGGGCAGTCAGGAGGCAGCAGGGGTTGGATGGGGCGGTAGGGGGCAGTCAGGGGTAGAGATTCCAGGGGCAGTTAGGGGACAGAGAGAAGAGATGGTTGGATGGGACAGGGGTCTCGGGGGGCCATCAGGAATGAGAGGAGGGGTTGGATGGGGCAACAGGGGGCAGTCAGGGGACAGGGAAGGGGGGTGGATGGGGTAGGGGTTCCCGGGGGGGGCTGTCAAGGAACATGGGTGGTTGGATGGGGCAGGATCCCTGGGGGGGGGCACAACCCCCTTGTGGGGTGAGGAGGAGGGAACCGGTTGTTAATATTTTGGCAGCTCATCACTGCCTTCACCCCATCCTGATTTTTCACACTTGCTATCTGGTCACCCTACGGGTGCCTGAATGTGTTTTGGGTTCACAGCCAGAGTAAGTGTTGGAAGCCCAGGAGAGCATTCATTGAGACACCACTTTAATTATTGCTCCTGCCAGTTCTCAGCTGATGTGTCCCCAGACCTGTTAGCTTCCACTGCACACAGACGTCTGCCTGGCCAACGTAATGAGACAGGCTCAATGCGCCATAAATCTTGACAGAAATAAAAAGTGTCTAAGTGCAGCTTGGCCCCAGTCACGATTCATTTGTAATTCCCGGACCCTCAGCACGCATAGAATCGATGTGGGAGCAATTCCGAGCCTGCGGTGTAGCCCCTCTGGCCCCGCTGGGGGATAGCAGATCTCAGCTGGGGCACTAGGGTGAACAGACACAGTCCAATGAGCTAGGAAATAACCACTGAGCGGGGCCCTGGCCAGAGACGATGCTGCAAACCCTCCTCCGATGGGACCTGGAGTGGTGCCAGCCTGGCAAAACCAGGGCCAGCTGTGTCTTTGTCCAGCTCTAGGTGCAAGCTCTGTGGCTGTCCTGTGGAGAGCGCAGGCCTGTCTGGAGGTCTGTCTACACTGTGTCACAGGGTGGGACTGCAGCTCATGTAGAGGTAGCCCAGCCAGCATTAAGCTAGTTAGCTTGGGTCCCCGAGCAGTGAAGCCACGGCAGTGTGGACATCAGCACTGGCTAGGCACCTGCGTGAGTACCCAGGGTCTCAGGTGGGCCCATGTGCTGAAACCTGTGCTGCCGTGACATCACTGCTGCTACCCACGCCGGTGCCACCACAGCTAGCTTGGTACGTCTCTGTGAGTTGCACCCTCACCGGGGAGCACCATGTCGACTCACCCTTCCAGAGAGCTGCACTCTGCAAAGCTGGGCACCTGGGGACCCAGGAAAAGGGCGGCTCTGGGTGGTCCAGCACTCCCATTTGTGCCAGGGCAGCTTCTCTCAATGCTAGACTCTATCTGAGCCCCAGATCAGGGCCAACCCTGATATTTTGCCACTAGCTGGAGTAGGGCCATGAATGGAGGCCCTGCCCATCCTGTTCCCTAATGGCCCTATGTGCAGTGGGCCTGTGCATGCCAGGGATCCTGTATCCAGCCTGCTCCCTAGGTCTAATGGGGTGCCGTGACCCCGCCCCATAGGGGAAGCAATCCAGGTGCCCCAGCAATCATGTGTTACACTCTTCAGCCACTAGCTGGTGTGGTGTGTGAAATGCCACGCCTTGCCGGACATGGCTGGATCTTGCAGACAGGGGAGGCTCCTGGCACCAGCGCCGCAAGAGTGTGCCTGCCAGTCGCTGCGAGGGCGGCAGTCAGGCTGCCTTGGCGGCATGCCTGTGGGAGGTCCGCCGGTCCCGCGGCTTCGGCAGCAATTCGGTGAGCGAACTGGTGGACCTCCCTCAGGTGCACCGCCAAAGCCGCCCGATGGCCGTGCTTGGGGCAGCAAAATATATAGAGCCACCCCTGCGTGCAGAGAGCCCGTCTGGTGTGGAAGCAGCTCTGGCACCGAAGCACACGACACCAGGCCTAGAGCTGGGTGCCGGACGCGCCCAGGCAGGGGCCAGGCACTGCGCCATCAGGCCCTGACTGAACAACTGACATTCACTGGGGCGGGGCCTGAGAGCGAGGGAGGCGAAAGGGAAGGCAAGGAAAGGAGGGTGGAGCTGAGGGTTACCTGCCTGGGAGTGTGTGTCTGAGGGAGGGGTCTGTGTATTACACACACTACGGGGGGGGGTGTCCATGTGTCACCTCCTGGGGGAAGGGTCTGTGTATTACCCATGCTACGGGGGGGGTGTCCATGTGTCACCTCCTGGGGGAGGGGTCTGTGTATTACACGCCTACGGAGGGGTCCATGTGTCACCCCCCTGGGGGAGGGGTCTGTGTATTACCCACCCTACAGGGGGCTCCATGTGTCACCTCCTGGGGGAGGGGTCTGTGTATTACCCACCCTACGGAGGGGGTCCATGTGTCAGCTCCCTGGGGGAGGGGTCTGTGTATTACCCACCCTACGGAGGGGGTCCATGTGTCAGCCCCCTGGGGGGAGGGGTCTGTGTATAACCCACCCTTGGGGGCAAGTGCATGTTTTACCTGCCCAGAGTGTGTGTCTGTCTTTTATCTGCTGGGGGAGGGTACTACCCCCTCTGGCTGTGTGAACTGCCCATCCTGGGGGGGAGCCTGTGTGAGGATCACTGGCTCCAGACTCCCCCTTGTTTGGCTCCCAGGCCCTGCACATGAGGCAGAGGGGCGCTAGGACACTGCTGGAGTGCTGATAGCTACGGCTGGCTCCCTCCCTTCTCCTGCCACACGATACCCACCTTGGCTGTCAGTTCCAGAGGTGTTCCTGGAGCCCTGGGCCAGAGCAATGGGGGAGGCTCCTGGTGCCAGATCCGTGGCCATGCCCACTCCTTCCGCCCATGACCCTGTCTCCGTTCTGGCCCTTCCTCCATGGCCTTGCCCCGTCCTGTCCCATTCTACCCCCCCACTGCTGCCCTGCCCCCCTTCACATCTTTCTGTCCCCTCTGCCCCACCTCACCACAGCCCCAAGACTGGAGAAGCTCTGTCCCCCACACCATGGCCCGATGGCCACAGCAGGGAGCGAGAGCTCCTCCAACAGGGTAATAGGGCTTCCCCCTCCCTGCGCGCCCATCTGGCACTGCTGCTGGGGATCAGGTTTGGAGCGCTGGGCTGCCCCGCAGCTTCTGCCAGAGCTCCAGGCTTCTGCTAGCCTGTGGCAGATTTATACTGGGGGCTGGGGTGCTCATTTTCCAGAGCCCCACAATTGGCCAGGTTGCCTGAGCACAGGCCCCTATCCACCACTAGTGGGTCCCCAGGGCAGTGCTCTGAGGGGCCGGTGGCAGAATGGCCTCAGGAGCTGGGCCTACCTTATGGGCATCATAGAATCATAGAATCACAGACTATCATGACTGGAAGGGACCTCAGCAGGTCAACTAGTCCAACCCCCTGCTCAAAGCAGGGCCAATTACCAACTAAATCATCCCAGCCAGGCCTTTGTCAAGCTGGGCCTTAAAAACTCTAAGGAAGGAGATTCCACCACCTCCCTAGGGAACCAATTCCAGTACTTCAACACCCACCTAGTAAAAAAGTTTTTCCTAATATCCAACCTAAACCTCCCCCACTGCAACTTGAGACCACTGAGAACAGTCTAGTTCCATCTTCTTTGGAACCCCCTTTCAGGTAGTTGAAAGCAGCTATCAAATCCCCCCTCATTTTTCTCTTCTGCAGACTAAACAATCCCAGTTGCCTCAGCCTCTCCTCAGAAGTCATTTGTTCCAGCCCCCTAATCATTTTTGTTGCCCTCTGCTGGACTCTTTCCAATTTTTCCACATCATTCTTGTAGTATGGGGCCCAAAACTGGACACAGTACTCCAGATGAGGCCTCACCAGTGCCGAACAGAGGGGAATGATCACGTCCCTCGATCTGCTGGCAATGCCCCTACTTATACAGCCCAATATGACATTAGCCTTCTTGGCAACAAAGGCACACTGTTGACTCATATCCAGCTTCTCGTCTACTGTAATCCCCAGGTCCTTTACTGCAGAACTGCTGGTTAGCCAGTTGGCCCCCAGCCTGTAGCAGTGCATGGAATTTTTCCATCCTAAGTGCAGGACTCTGTACTTGTTCTTGTTAAGCCTCATCAGGTTTCTTTTGGCCCAATCCTCTAATTTGTCTAGGTCCCTCTGTATCCTATCCCTACTCTCCAGCGTATCTAAAACTCCTCCCAGTTTAGTGTCATCTGCAAACTTGCTGAGGGTGCAGTTCACGCCATCCTCCAGATTATTAATGAAAATATTGAACAAAACCAGCTCCAGGACTGACCCTTGGGGCACTCCGCTTGATACCGACTGCCAACTAGATATGGAGCTATTGATCACTACCCGTTGAGCCCAATGATCTAGCCAGCTTTCTATCCACCTTATAGTCCATTTATCCAGCCCATACTTCTTTAACTTGCTGGCAAGAATACTGTGGGAGACCATATCAAAAGCTTTGCTAAAGTCAAGGAATAACACATCCACTGCTTTCCCCTCATCCACAGAGCCAGTTATCTTGTCATAGAAGGCAATTAGGTTAGTCAGGCATGACTTGACCTTTGTAAATCCTTGCTGACTGTTCCTGATAACTTTCCTCTCCTCAAAGTGCTTCAGAATTGATTCCTTGAGGACCTGCTCCATGATTTTTCCAGGGACTGAGGTGAGGCTGACTGTCCTGTAGTTCCCCTCATCCTCCTCCTTCCCTTTTTTAAAGATGGGCACTACATTAGCCTTTTTCCAGTCATCTGGGACCTCCCCCGATCGCCATGAGTTTTCAAAGATAATGGCCAATGGCTCTGCAATCACATCAGCCAACTCCTTTAGCACCCTCGGATGCAGCGCATCCGGCCCCATGGATCTGTGCTCATCCAGCTTTTCTAAATAGTCCCAAACCACTACTTTCTCGACAGAGGGCTGGTCACCTTCTCCCCATGCTGTGCTGCCCAGTACAGCAGTCTGGGAGCTGACCTTGTTTGTGAAGACAGAGGCAAAAAAAGCATTGAGTACTTCAGCTTTTTCCACATCCTCTGTCACTAGGTTGCCTCCCTCATTCAGTAAGGGGCCCACACTTTCCCTGACTTTCTTCTTGTCACTCTTAACATCTCTTGCTAGCTGCAACCCCAAGTATGATTTGGCCTTCCTGGTTTCACTCCTGCATGCCTGAGCAATATTTTTATACTCCTCCTGGGTCATTTGTCCAGTCTTCCACTTCTTGTAAGCTCCTCTTTTGTGTTTAAGATCAGCAAGGATTTCACTGTTAAGCCAAGCTGGTCGCCTGCCATATTTACTATTCTTCCTACACATTGGGATGGTTTGTTCCTGTGCCCTCAATAAGGATTCTTTAAAATACAGCCAGCTCTCCTGGACGCCTTTCCCCCTCATGTTATTTTCCCAGGGGATCCTGCCCATCAGTTCCCTGAGGGAGTCAAAGTCTCCTTTTCTGAAGTCCAGGGTCTGTATTCTGCTGCTCTCCTTTCTTCCTTCTGTCAGGATCCTGAACTTGACCATCTCATGGTCACCACCTCCCAGGTTCCCATCCACTTTTGCTTCCCCTACTAGTTCTTCCCTGTTTGTGAGCAGCAGATCAAGAAGAGCTCTGCCTCTAGTTGGTTCCTCCAGCACTTGCACTAGGAAATTGTCCCGTACACTTTCCAAAAACTTCTCACGTCTACCCCTAGGACTGGGGGGACATACTACAGCCCACAGTCCACATCCGGCCTGCGGGACCGTCCTGTCCAGCCCCTGAGCTCCTGGCCTGTGAGGCTTGCCTCAGGCCCCTCCCCCACTTCCCCCCTCCCCCAAAGCCAGCGCAGTGCTCTGGGTGGGGGGCTGTGAGCTCCTGGGGCTTAACCCAGTTTCTGTGCTGCGTGGCAGTGGCAGCATGGCCCAGCTCCAGCTGGGCCATGTGACTGTAGCACCACCAGCCACCACTGCTCCAGGCAGCTGTGGTAAGGGGGCACGGAGCAGGGGGGGTTGGACAGAGGGCAGGGGATTTGGGGATTTGGTGGTCAGGGGGCAGGGGGTGGATAGGAGTTGGGGCAGTGGGGAGGAGTAGGGGGTTGAATGGGGGCAGGGGTTCCAATGGGGGCAGTCAGGAAGGAGGGGGGGTTGGATGGGGCAGCAGGGGGCAGTCAGGGACAGGGAGAGGGATGATTGGATGGGGCAGGGGTCCCTCGGGGGGGTCAGGAATGAGAGGAGGGGTAGGATGGGGTGGCAGGGGTCCAGGGGCGGTCAAGGGACAGGGAGCAGGGGAGTGTCAATGGGGTAGGGGTCCCAGAGGGGCTGTCAGGGAACAGGGGGATTGGATGGGGCAGCAGTCCTGGGGGGGACATGACCCCCTCCCTTAACCGGTCCTCCATACAATTTCCGAAACCCGATGCAGCCCTCAGGCCAAAAAGTTTGCCTGCCGTTGCCATAGGAGCATGATGTGAGGGGCCCGGACTGGCCCTGCTGGGGGGGCTGGGATTCCCCAGGGAAACTGTCCTGCTGGCAGTTTGGCCCCATCTATAGGGAGCCAGAGAAGATCTCCTCAGTGTCCAGGAGCTGTTGTGGGGCTGAGGGGCCCAGCTGCTATGGCTATGGAGCTGGTGTGGCTGGGGTCATGGTGAGGCACTGACTGTTCCCTCCCACACCTTGTTGGTTCACTCCCTTTCTCTGCTGTGCCCTGGGATCTTCGCACCTCCTGGATCTGCTGGCCCAACCACCGCTGGAAACAGGCAAGGGGGCTAGATGAGGCTCCGACGTGCCTGGGGACAGGGGCAGGCCACCCAGTCTCCCCCTCCCCCAAGTGGCATGTGGAGGAAGATGCACCAGGAGTCTCCAGGTGGGGACCAGTGGGGTGCGGGAAGACCAGCCAAACCCCCCTCTCTGCAGAGCCCCAGGGGCTGGGGAGGGAGAGGATGACATGAGCTGGGATTGACCTCTGATGTGATGGTGGAACGGGGGCAATGCCAACTGTGTGGAGGGGGCCTGCTGTGAATTGGCATTGGGCCCCTCACCTGACCCGAACAGTGGCTGTGGGTTTTCTGAGCACTTGGCTTGTGCCTTTGAGGATGTGGCAGCCTGGCAGTGCCCTGGGAGGTGCCTTTCTGGAATGAATCCTGGCCCCAGTCACTGGCAGAGGCTGGGTGTTGGTGGCTTTCTGCTGAGTGCAGAGCGGCTGGGCCTGTGGGGATTTCTCTACAGGATTGGGGCCGTCAGCCCCCCCTCGCACGTGCCCTGCAGATGGCCACCGAGAGCTTCCCTGCTTGGCCTCGTCTGCGCAGCCAAATGCAAAGGGAACCTGTGGCTGGGGAGTTCACCCTGACTGTTGGCTGGGTCTGACTCATGGCAGAGAGCAGTCCTTGGCAGTCGGCTTGGAGCTCGCTGCTCTGGGAGCTGAGACACGTACCCGTGTCCCTCACATACAGCAGCTCTTAATGTTCCTCATCCCCGTACTCCTTCCTGTCTGCCCTTGGGAAGGCTCGTTCCCAGCCGCCTGGTCCAGGTCCAGCTCCAGCTCCTTGGACATCCTCGCAAAGCTGTTCTTGGCTGGTCCCTGCCCATCACGTCCAGAGCTGGCTGCACTGGGACGAGGGCTGAGGTGGGGTTGGGGGTGAGATCCCCTTGTGTGCACCACCCTGACAGTGGCAGAAGTCACTCAAACACAAGCTGGTCCAAATCCAGCCCTGGGGCAAGCAGGCCCACCCCACTGGGGTCAACAGAGCCACGCCGTAGAGGGCAAGGGCTGAATACAGCTCTGAGCATGGCCCCCAACCGGCTCCTGGCTAGCAATAACCAGGAGACATGCCCCAGAGGCCTGGAAAGGCCTCTGCCCTGTGCCGGGATTCTCAGCCTTGGACAGGACACCTCAGGCTCCAGAGCTGCTCCGGATGCAGCACAGCTCTGGGACGCCAGCGAGGATGCTGCTGTCCCACTGCTGCTGGGCTGGGTGCCAAGTGGGACAGCGGGAGACTGATTACCTGATCTTTCCTCCCCACAGCCTGCTGCCATGGGGGGTGGTTCCAAGCGGAAGGGTTCCAATCACTTAGGCTTCTCTGTGGAGCAGAGCTAGGCCAGGTAGGGGACAGACCTTCAGTGCAAAGAGCTGTATCAAACCAGTTGCAATTTCTGACACAGCCTAGGGGATTTGGGTGCCTCCTCCCCCTTTGGTGTAATGGGGGCTTGGAAGAGGGGCAAGGTGCTGATTCCAGTTTGCACCTCTGATAGCAGCAGGGATGCAAGCAGAGGTTTGTCCTGGCCAGCCAAGCCAGATGCCCGGTAGACTGAATACAAAGCAAGAAAGATGGTAAAGAGAAGGAATAAAGTGAGGAAGGAAACAGACCCACTGGAGCAGGGGCGAAAGCAGGAGCCTCGAGGTCACATCTCGGTGTTGCTCAGGGTCTAGCTAAACCTGATGGATGTGGGATGGCACCTTGTTGGGTCAGGACAGTCACTGAGGATGAGAACAGTGTGGTGGCAACTCTTCAGAGGCCAGCAGGAGGCGCTGTGACAGCCACTGTGGAGACCTACAGTGGCCAGCAGTGTGGGCCACCAGGTGGAGCAGTGGCCTGGTTCTCAGGAGACCTGGGTTCTAGTCCCAGCTCTGGCCTGCTGGGAGACCTGGGGCCAAACCCCTTTGTGCCTCAGTTTTCCCATCTTCCCAATGGGGATAATGACACTGACTCCTTTGTAGAGCGCTGTGAGACCCACAGGAGCTGGGAATTACTCATCTTATTGTTACTGCTCACACAAGCTCCAGGTGCTCCCTGAACGGCAGCGTCCAAGAGGGGCTATGGCCTGTCCAACGATCCAGGGGACCCAGAGATCGACTTGGCTTTCCACTGCGACACACCAGGGTCGGTAAAGAAAGCAAAGGTCTAAGACCACAGAAAGATGATCGGTTCTGTTAGAGCAGCCGCATCCAGACCACAGCAGCCCATCCAGCCCCGCTCCACGCAGCCTTTCAGAGGCCAGCATTGCGGAGTCACAGGACTCTGTGCCACCTGCCACCCACAGCTGGTCTGGAACCCAGATCAGACTAGTCGGTGGGGCAGGGCAGGCAGAGAGGCGTTTCTGGGAGGGTTCTGCAGGGATCAGCGCTAGGCCCAGCTCTGTTCAGTGGTGTCATTGATGGTCTGGGAGTAGGGATAAAATCACTGTGGGTAACATTGGCAGGTGACTCAAAGATTGTGGTAAATGACCATGAGGACAGGGCAGTTCTACAGTGTGATCTGGGCCCATTCAAACACAATGGATTGTAGTGCAGCCCAGGAGCAGGGATAGCCAAGCACGCCTCCGGGGGGTAAGGGGCTGGATCCTGGGAAGCAGGGACTTGTGAAAGGATTTAAGGTCATAGCGGACAAGCACCTCAAGCTGAGCACCCACAGCTGTGGCACAAGGGCTAATGTGATCCTCGGATGGATAAACTGAGGAGAAGTAAAGAGATTTTATCTTCATGTACAGCACTGGGGAGATGAATACTGCGTAAAGACAGAAGAACTGAATGAGATCAATGTTCGATCTAGCCCAATATCCTGCCTTCTGACAGTGGCCAGTGCCAGGTGCCCTAGAGAGAATGAACAGAACAGCGAATCACCAAGTGATTCATCCCCTGTCACCCATTCCCAGCTTCTGGCAAACAGAGGCTAGGGACACCATCCCTGCCCAGCTTGGCTAATAGCCATTGATGGAGCCATTCTCCATTGGCTTAATTCTATTTTGATCTGAGTTCTAGTTTTGGTCTCCACAACATCCCCTGGCAATGAGTTCCACAGGCTGACTGTGTGTTGTGTGACAGGGTTGAAGAACCTTCCTGGGGAGGAAATCCCAGGTCCTAGGGCAGGCACAGGCAGAGCAAGCACCAGTGGAAGCTGACACCAGACACATTCCAACTGGGAATTAAGCACAAAATTGTCCAATGAGGGTGAGCAACCATTGGACCAAACTCCCAGGGAGGCTGTGGATTCTCCATCTGTTGACATCTTCAAGTCAAGGTCTGCTTTAGTCAGCCCCCAGTCACTGGGCTCGACACAGGGACAACTGGGGGGAATGTGATACGCAGAGTGTTAGCTCTACGCTCTAACGGTCCCGTCTGGCCTTAGCCTCTAGGAATCTATCAGTGGGTTTCTGCCCTGCAGGGGGAGGCTGGGGGCATATGGAATTAGAATTACACTCCTTTGATGGGATGTTAGATGGGGTGAGATCTGAGTTACTACAAAGAATTCTTTCCTGGGTGCTGGCTGGTGAGTCTTGCCCATATGCTCAGGGTTTAACTGATCACCAGATTTGGGGTGGAGAAGGAATTTTCCTCCAGGGCAGATTGGCAGGGGCCCTGGAGGTTTTTCGCCTTCCTCTGCAGCATGGGGCACAGGTCACTTGTTGGAGGATTCTCTGCAGCTTGAGGTCTTCAAATCACAATTTGAGGACTTCAATAACTCAGACATAGTTAGGGGTTTGTTACAGGAGTGGGTGGGTGAGATTCTGTGGCCTGCATTGTGCAGGAGGTCAGACTACATGATCATAATGGTCCCTCCTGACCTTAAAGTCTGTGAGTCGTGGACCCTTATGTTCAATTTTCTTATATTCAGATGTTCAGGTTTTTTACTCTACAATGCTGTACCAGTTTTTTGGGGGCTGGGGTGTGTGTGTTTGTTTTTTGGTACATTTACCAATGTAATATTTTCTTCTGAACAGAATGTTGATGGATTATGAGGAGGGCAATAGATTTTAAACATCTCATCAGTAACTGCTGGGTGTGTATTTCTATCTCACAGTGCGCTACAATAAATTAGTGATGCAGTCTCCGAGCTGGCAGCTTCAGTTGTCCTCCACAGATTCTCTGGTGCAGAATTATTTCTCTCCAGACTTCTTAGCATATAAAGAGTTCTCTGCCAGACTGCTATTCCAGAGAACCTTCTGTGTCGACTGATGCACAGGCAATGTTGTTTACAAAGTCCAGAGGATCTTGAAAGTTTCTGGAACCAGAACTATTTAGTGTACAAAGTCTGCCAGCTTTTCGAAGGTGTGTGTTCGTAGAGCATTTTCATTCTCTAAAACTTACCGAGATGTTTATATCTGCCAAGACCTCTCAGCCACCATAATTTAGAAGCAAATAACTCCAGAATTACCCACCAGCTTTACTAAAAACAGCCTCTTGTAAAGCTAATGGATAAACCAAACTCAAGTGTCTTGCTTGAGTTGTCTTTGAGGTCCAACTTTACAGATGAAGAAACACAGCCTATTGACTTTTCCAGATGGAAAAATTCCTCCCTGTCCAAGTCCCATGTGAAAAAAAAAAAAAAAGAGCCACAATTCATTAACTGCAAAAGTTGTCCAGAAATATTTCCCCATGTGTCTGGAAAGCAGTCAGAGCAACTGTCAAGTGGAAAGGAGCTCTCTTCAATCAAATGTCAGTGGGTGTGTGGGAGGGCAGAGCCACTGCTTTATGCCTGGGGGTGTCATTTACACCTGTGCAAACCCTGCTCGCCTGGAATATGGTTTCCAGAGAGAAATGGGATTTTTAAGTTGTAGGTGTCTCTTGATCCCTTAAACTATGGAGTCGCTACTGTGATTCCACTGGGATCCGGCAGGACAGTTTTGTTCTCACAGCTATTCTGAACAGTATGAGATTCAGGACACAGCTTTGCTACGAGTATCAAAATGAGGATTTTCAAATGTCTCTAGTGATTTTGGACACCCCGCCAGTGATGCCATGAATAGTCTGATGTCCAGAGTGTGGGTGCTCAGCACTTTCTGACAATCAAGCCCTTTGAAGGGGTCTCAAGTCAGACATCCGAAAATGGAGACATCCAAAATCTCTTCTCTCATTTGAAGATCTTGGCCCAAGATCTCCCCACTGAGTGTTCAACAGTTGGGATGTGCCTACCCTAGGGCCCAGCACTAGGCCTTCTGGGAATTGTGCCTGGAGCTAGGGGACATATTTTTAAAACACGACAATATTTTTTTTAAATTTGATATTTTTGTTCTGTTAGCTTTGAAAAGTGATGGATTGGTCATTTTTGAAGAGATGAACAATTTTTAAGTGTATCGTAGTTTTATCTTATATTGATCATTATTCATTTTTGCAATAGTGACTTTTTGAAACGGAATTTCTCATTTTCATTTTGCTGCAGGGTTACTTTCAATTGCTCAGTGGGGTCACATGGTGGGATTTACAAATATGTTCAAACTTTAAAAAATCATTTTAGAACATTTCTCCTTTATAAAATGAAAATTAAACAAAAATGAAAAGTCAGCAGAACAGTGATAAACATTTTCACTTCAAATTAATGGAAAAAACAGAAAATTTTGAAAGGGAGAAAGTTTTTCACACGAAGTTTGGTTTTTGAAGAGGGATTTTTTCAGATTAAAAATTTTTCACTCAGAAAGCTGTGACCAGCTCTAATGACTACACCTCAGTATTACATGATCCCATCACCCCGGTTCAACAAAGCACTGAAGCACACACACAAATGGAAGTTTAAGAATGTACTGAGGGGTTTCCTGAGCTGGGACGAGTTCCTAGGGTAGGGGCCTAGCACTGGGCCTGAAGTGCCCCCCATCCACACTCAGCATGCAGGATGGAGTAGGCTCTAGATGGTCGGCATTCCCCATGCCGCAAACAGAGCAGCATCCAAAGCCTGTGCTGATGGAGGACAAGATCCTGCAGCTTTCATTGACACCATCATGTCTTATTTCTCCAGTACCATTATACCACATCTGACACTATTTCCTGTAACCATGGATACATCGGTAGCATCTTGCAGCACTTTGTTTTTATTCTTGTATCCTTAGCCTGTTTTCATGGTCATAACACTCCAATAGCTATTGATTTGGATTTCTTATCTGGCAGGTTCTTCTCTCTGGAAGGCTGAGATTGAATGACTTTGCACACCTATACACTGTGCATTTTCTTCTCCCTAGCGGCACAGCCTGCCTTCGGTGCAATGGTGAGGGGAGTGCAAGGCTCCTTAGCCACAAATGGAGGGGGCCAGTGTGTTCCAGGAAATGTTTGCTCTGACTTGACAGCTCCACTGGATCCTTTGGGTGAAGCCACCAGGCTGTGCCAGTGAGAGAGGGCTGGACACCGGCCTCTAACCCTGCCCAGGTGCTGTGAACGGGCAAGTGGGGCATCCCCAGTGCAAGGATCAAAACAGAGACGTTGCCTTCGGGAAGGGGCCTCTGGCCATGCTGGCTAGTCAGCTGCTTGCTGGGGTGATCAAAGGGCTTTTGTGCCTTTGCTGTCAGGGTTCTTGTCCCAGTTCGTTTGCCCATAGTTTTCCCGTGTTTCTACCCTTGCTGCTCTGGAGCAGTGTCCGGAATTAGCCATGGGAACATCCTACCAAGAGTCGTGGTGGCGGGTTCTCATCACTGACACTGTTCACATCAAGCCTGGATTATTTCAGGGATGTTCTCAGGAGAGCAGTGAGTAAGTGCGTCCATCTGGCTGTGGAACCTCTGGCTGTTCTAAGCCAGCCCAGGGGCATGGTCTAGGCAGGCAGAGTCCAGGCGGGAACACCCTCAGCCTCCCAGTTGTGGACCTCCTAGGAGCATGTGAATGTGGCGCCCATTGCCCCATCAGAGCACCTCCCCTGAGCAAGGGAGCACTCCGTAGCTGGGCCCAGTGCTGGCCACGACACCTTGCTCCCTGTGCTGTAGCACAGCCCTTGCTCTGGCACTGAAGAAGTTTTCCACCCACCAGGAGCCTTCCCCAGTGCTGGGGAGCTCAAGATGCCCCGTGAGCAAGGCTGAGCCGTGGCTGAGGAAACAGCGCTGCCAACTTGCTGACAGGGGCCAGGTTGAGGGGGAGAGACACCCTGAACCCCACTGTCCATGCCTTGGAAATGCCATGCCCACAGGCATTCGTGCCAGGCACAGCTGAGGCGTGAAGGCCCCATGTGAACCCCTGGTGGGAGGTGGGAGGAGAGACGCCAGCTGTGCCAAGGCTTCTGGCAAATTCAAACTAGCTGCAGAAATTCGGCACCATTTGTTCAGTGCCCCGCCCACGGAGGGGGGGCCTCAGTCCTGTGAGAAGAGTGCTGAGAGGATCCAGCAGCCGGGCGAGGGAGCCAAAGCCAGGGGCTGGTCATAGACAGGGGCGGTCAGTCCGCTGGCCAGGTGCAGTGCTGGCAGGCCCCTGCTCGCTCTGTTTGTCTGCTGCATCCTTGTCCTGGCTGCCTCCTTATGAAGGTCTGCCCAGAAGTGGGGCATCCGCACCTGTCAGGGTTCTCTCCCCACTCTGAACTCTGAGGTACAGATGTGGAGAGCCACATGAAAGACTCTGTAAACTTATATTCTATCAGCTTAGGTTAAAAATTTCCCCAAGGCACAAATTCCTTTCCTTGTCCTTGGACGGTATTGCTACCACCACCAAGTGATTTAAACTAACATTCAAGGAGAGGCCATTTGGAGCCCTATCTCCCCTGCCCAAGCCCCTTCACCCCCTTTCTTGGGAAGGCTTGAGAATAATATACTACCCAATAGGTTAACAAAGTGAGCACAGATCAAATACCTGTTTTTTTAGGACACTGGGAAAATCAATTAGGTTCTTAAAAGAAGAATTGTATAAAAAAAAAAGTAAAAGAATCACACCTGCAAAATCAGGATGGAAGATAACTTTACAGGGTAAATAAAAAGATTTAAAACACAGAGGAGTCCCCTCTGACTCTGCTTCCCAGTTACAAAACAGGGATAAAATTACCTCTTAGCACAGGGAAAATTCACAAGCTAAAACAAAAGATACTCTAACAGATTTCCTTGCCTTTACTTACAATTTCTGTAATTTTAGACATATCATTTCAGGTATCTTTTTAAGAGCTGGTTTACCTGCTTGGTCTCTCTCTCTCTTTGTCTGGAGAGGGAACAAACAAAGAGAGCACAAACAAACCTTCCCCCCCAGATTTGAAAGTATCTTCTTTTCCCATTGATCCTTCTGGGTAGGTGCCAGCTAGGTTAATTGAACTGATTAACCCCTTACAGGTAAGGGGATTCTGTACCTCTGGCCAGGAGGGATGTTATATTACTGCATACATAAGAGTTGTTACCCTTCCTTTTATCTTTATGACAGCACCCCTTACAGAGCCTGGCAGATGTCACCAGCGCTGGGCACTGCTGAGCAATGGGGGTGGGGAATCGGCTGAAATGCTTCTGCACATCAGCATCTTCCTACCTGCGCGTCATGCCTCCTTCCATCGCCAGGCAGCGCTAATTAGCTGGCACTCCTGGCCTCCATGCAGGGTTGTCCTGGCAACTTGTTTGCTGCACCCCAGGGATATACAGCTACAGTTCCTGCTCGTCGCTCTTTCCAGGGCCTTCCTCCCAGGTGCCTGGATTTTCTGTAATTTAAGAGGGAGATGCTGCACTGGGCACTATGCTTGCCCATCCCTTTCCAAGTCCAGATCCTCCCTTGAGAGCAGGGCAGACAGATGGCAGCCAGCCCTCATCTCTGAGCACCCCAGCCTGCGGGGGCTAGGGGGAGAGCTAGGCTGGTTCTGGCAGCAGGGACCCATCCCTCAGGAAGTGGATTCTTTTATGGAGAGACAATTCCTCATCCTGGTGAGAGAGAGTTTGCAACACCCCCACGAGGCACCCACAGAGCAAAGCCCCACCCCTGCCATGCTGCCCATCTCCGCCCCCACCCTAGCGGGCCACACTAGCCCCATTTCACAAAGGAGAAGAGGCACAGGGAGGGGAAGGGCTTTGCCCAGGGGGTGGCTGTGGGGTTAGGACCCAGGTGTTCCTGGCTGCCTGCCTCATACTTTCTCCCTCAGAGTGTAGTGTATCTGCAGGCCCTGCAGCCAAGAGAAGAGACAAGGACACACACATGCACTGGCGCACACACACACACAGGCACAGACACAGGCACACATACACACACTCCACCCCCCAGACTGTTGCCGTTCATTGGCAGAGGGAGCATTCAGCATGGGCGTGTGGACAGTGTGTCTGGCCCAGCACAGCATGGAAGGATGCTGGGGTCGTAATCTAGGACCCTCATCTACATGCAACCACTAGGCAAACCCATGGGCCAGCAATATGCCAATGACACAGCTCTACCTACCCTTCACCACCCAGGACCACACCACTACCACCACACACCAGTTCACGGATGAGATCAGCTGCTTGAAGGACCTGAGCAAGGCACAAGTGATGCTGGTGGACAGAGAATACTTGCAGTGACACAGAGGTCACCTTTGGTTAAAAGTACATACCCACAGATGGTCACTTCAGTCTGTAGCTTAGCAGTGCACCTGGCTGTAGTAGAAAGCATCAGTCACAGGTGTAGCTCCCTCCAATTAGGTAGGAGACTTCATCCCACCCTGCCAAATCATAAACTGGCCTCCATTATTAATACCTGTTACTTCTCAGCTGGACTACAGCAATGCCCTGTACCTGGGCATAGGGGCCAACTTTCAGCTTTCCCCAGGATTGCTCCACTCCCACTCTGCCCTGAGCCCTGCCCCCACTCCACTCCTTCCCCCAAGGCTTCATCCTTGCTCTGTCTCTTCCTGCCCCTGCTCTACCCCTCTCCTGAGGCTTTGCCCCACTGTGCCTCTTCCTGCCACCACTCCTCCCCCTCCTCCCAGTGGGAGGCACTGGGGAGGAGCTGATCGGCAGGGCCTTCTGAACAGCTGATTGGCGAGTGGCTGGTGGGTGCTAAGCACCCACTATTTTTTTCTGTGGGTGCTCTAGCCCTGGAGCACCCCTAGAGTCAGTGCCTATGTGCTTGGGCATGCAGCATTCCACACTTTGAGAACTCCAGCTGATAGACAATGCTGTGGCATGTCTCCTCAGCAACACTGGCTGCCATGAATACATCACACCTGTCCTCCGTTCCCTACACTAACTTCTCATACAATATCGAATCAAGCTCAAGGTCTCTGTCCTTATCTTCAAGGTGTCAATGGCCTGGGACCAGCCTATCTCAAAGAGCCCAGGTCCAGGATGGGGACCATGGTGGACAGCTCTCTTCCTCCAACAGGATGGAACTGCACAGTCGGGGAAAGCGCATCTGTGCAGGAGGTAGAATATTCTCAGGGACCAGACCCAGACTGTGGAACAAACCACCCAGAAACTAAGGACCATCCCAAACCTGCCCATCTTCCAGTGCAAGGGCCAGACACATTGTTTCAACTGACCTCAGCTAACAGAAACATATGAACATAAGAACGGCCATAGTGATCAGACCAATGGTCCATGAAGCCCAGTGTCCTGTCTTCTGACAGTGCCCAGTGTCAGAGCAATTTATCGAGTGATCTATCCTCTGTCATCTACTTCCAGCTTCTGGCAAACAGAGACTAGGGATACTAAGAGCATGGGGTTGCATCCCTTCCCTTCCTGGCTAATAGCCATTGACTGACCTCTCCTCCTGGAACTTATCTAGTTGTCTTTGAACCCAGATACAGTTTTGGTCTTCACATCATCCCCTGGCAATGAGATTCCACTGGCTGAATGTGCATCGTGTGAAGAAGTGCTTGCTTATGGAAACCTGCTGCCTTTTAATTTCACCCGGTGACCCCTGGTTCTTGTGTTACATAGAGGCAAAGCCAACCCAACAACAGGAGGGACCAGGGCAACCACCCTGAGCCCTGCACTTTGGGGGGGTGTCCCACACTTTGGGGAGCAGGATCCAGGGCAGCCTGGAGCGGTTGCGGGGGGGCCTGGCATTGGCAACAGTGAGCAACCCAGCCCCAGCCCATCTTGCTGGGAGAAGGGGCGGAAGCCAGAAAGAGGTGGGGTAGGGGCTTAGGAGAAGGGGGTGGAGTGGGGGCGGGGCCTAGGCCAGATGGGGGGTTGTCTTTGGCCCCGCACCCCCCTAGGAACGGCTCTTTGTGGAGGGGTAAATACCACTTCCTTATTCACTTTCTCCACACCTGTCATGGTTTTATAAACCTCCGTCATATCCCCCCTTAGTTGCTTCTTTTCCAAGTTGAAACAGTCCCAGTCTTTTTAATCTCTCCTCATATGGAAGTTGTTCCATTCCTGTTGTTATCCTTCTCTGTACTTTTTCCAGTTCTAATATAACTTTTTTGAGATGAGGTGACCATAACTGCACGCGTTATTCAAGGTGTGGACGTGCCATGGATTTATATAGAGGCATTATGATATTTTCTGTCGTTATCTATCCCTTTCTTAATGATTCCTAATATTCTCTTAGCTTTTTTGCTTGCTGATGCATATTGAGCAGATGTTTTCAAGAAACTACCCACGATGTCTCCAAGATCTTTTTTGAGTGGTAACAACTAATTTAGACCTCGACATTTTATATGTATAGTTGAGATTATGTTTTCCAATGTGCCTTACTTTGCATTTATCAACTCTGATTTTCATCTGCCATTTTCTTGCCCAGTCACCAAGTTTTGTGAGATCCCTTTCTAACTCTTCACAGTCTGCCTGAGACTTAACTATCTCGAGTAATTTTCATGAGCACCGGCTCTGAAAATATAACCCCAAACACTGGTGGAGCTGGGCCCACCTTCTTGAACATTGGTGGAGCACGGGCACCACGGGCCCATATAACTTGCCGCCTATGGTAATTTTGTGTCATCTGCAAACTTTGCCACCTCACTTTTGAACCCTTTCCCCAGATCACTTATGAATATATTGAATAGGTCTGGGCCCAGTACAGATCCTTGGGGGACACCAGTATTTACCTCTCTCCATTGTGCAAACTGACCAATTATTCCTATCCTTTATTTCCTATCTTTTAACGAGTTACCAATCCATGAGAGGACCTTCCTTCTTATCCCATGACATCTTATTTAGCTTAAGAGCCTTTGGTGAGGGACCTTGTCAAAGGCTTTCTGAAAATCTAAATACACTATAACCACTGGCTTTTGTCCACATGCTTTTTGATTCAGGTGTGGGAATCTTCCTTATGACCTCTGCAGTGAAGACCAATGCAAAGAATTAATTTAGCTTCTCTGTAACGGTCTTGTCATCCTTGAATGCTCTTTTAGCACCTTGACCATCCAGTGGCCCCTGCTTCTGATGTACTTAAAAAAAATTGCTGCTAGATTTTTGTGTCATTTGCTAGTTGCTCTTCAAATTCTTTTTGAACTGCCTGGTTATACTTTCACACTTGTTATACACAGTTTATGTTCCTTTCTATTTTCCTCAGTAGGATCTGACTTCCAAGTTTTGAAGGACGTCTTTTTGTCTCCTTTACTCTGTTGTTTTGCTGCAATGGACTCTTTTCCATCCACTTCCCGTTTTTTGTAGGTGGGGTATACATTTTGTTTGAGCCTCTGTTATAGTGTTTTAAAATATTTTCCATGCAGCTTACAGGCATTTCACTCTTATTCCTTTTAATTTCTATTTAACTAGCTTCCTCATTTTTGTGTAGCTGCCCTTTCTGAAGTTATATTCTACTGGTAAGCCCCCCCCCCAAGGATATTTACTAGAGCAATGTGAGTGTGTACATTCAAACCCAATGCTCTCCACAGACCACACCCTTGGCCCTGTGGGTGGAGGAGAGAACAAAACAGGACAGATGTTAGTCCTGTCTCTAGTGAATCCTATGGTATAAAAACTCCTATTAACTGGACTAGGCACGGTGCACAGGACAGCTGGCCCAGGGACAGACAGCTGGGTGTGTGGGGGGGGGTCCCTCTGCTCCACCTCCCCCACTCCAGCAGTGCTTACAGCAGAGGGAGTCCTTGAGCCTGGGGAGCTCTGCTGCTGAATCCTTCCCGAGGGAGCCGCAAAGTGGCGCCAGCCATGGCCCGGCCAGGGGCGAGGGGACTCTGGTGCAGCGGCCGGAAGGGATCCTGGGGTGCAAGTGGCAGTGACGGAGATTGCGCGCACTCAGACAGCACCGGGGGGGGGGGGCGTTATCCGCCGCTGCCAGCCCGAGGATCAGCCCAGCCCCGCCCGGGCCCGGGCCCGTGGGGAAGCTGCAGCAGCACTGCCTGCTTGACGAATGTTTGGAAATAAAGCGGGCTCCAGCTTGGGGCTGGTGCTCAGCACGCACTGCAGCGCTGCCATCGGCCACCCCAGCCCGGGCATCCCTGGCCCACGCCCAGACAGGGACCCCAGTGGTACATGTGCCCCTGCCCTGGGACTGGCGGCAGGGGCTGCAGCTCCCGCGCCCCGCAGCGCCCCCCCCCTCCCCTCTCCGCAGCGCCATCCCCCTTTGCCTCCCGCACCCCCTGGACCCCCCGCAGCGCCACCCCGTCCTCTGCAGCGCTACCACACCCCCTTTCCCCCCCCGCAGCTCCACCACATCCCAGCAGCGCCACCCCCCGCTGTGCCATCACAGCTCCACCACACCCCCTGCCCCCCCGCCGCGTCACTGCCCCCCTGCCCCCCCGCAGCGCCACCCCGTCCTCTGCAGCGCTACCACACCCCCTCTTCCCCCCCCGCAGCTCCACCACATCCCCAGCAGCGCCAGCCCCGCTGTGCCATCACAGCTGCACCACACCCCCTGCCCCCCCGCCGCGTCACTGCCCCCTGACCCCCCGCAGCGCCACCCCGTCCTCTGCAGCGCTACCACACCTCCTCTCCCCCCCCGCAGCTCCACCACACCCCCTGCCCCCCAGCAGCGCCACCCCCCGCTGTGCCATCACAGCTCCACCACACCCCTGCCCCCCCGCAGCGCCACTCCACCCCCCTACCCCCCGCAGCGCCACCCCCATTTGCCTCCCGCATCCCCTGGACCTTCCGGCAGCGCCACCCCGTCCCCTGCAGCACTACCACACCCCCTCTTCCCCCCCCCGCTCCACCACACCCCCTGCCCCACAGCAGCGCCACCACACCCCCTCGCCCTCCCCCCCGCCCTCCGCAGCATCACCGCAGCCCCTTCCACCCGCAGCGCCACTCCCTGTCCCCCCGCAACGCCCCCCGAAGCACCCCCCGCTGTGCCACCACACCCCCTTACCCCCCCGCAGTGCCACCGCACCCCCCCGCAGTGCCACCACACCCCTTGGCTGGTCCCCGCGAGCCAATCAGGAGAGGCTGGTGGAATTCAAACCCCCGAGCCTGGCAGCCGAGCCGGGGCGTGTTGCGCCAAGAGTCGGAGACGCTGCGTTCGGGGCTCGCCTCAGTGTCTGCGCTGCCCGCTCCAGCCTTGCTGGGCGCTTCCCGGGAGGGACCCGCTGCGCCAGGAGCGGAGCCGGAGCCGGAGCCGGAGCCGAGCCGCGGGCAGGTAAGGGCAGCGCGCGGCGGCAGGGCGCGGCTCTGGCCCGGAGCGGGAGGGCGGTCAGGGGCTGTCCGGGGCAGTGAGCTCCGCGCGGTGCCCTCCTGCCACAGCCGGGGCGTCCGTGCCTGGTGCTGTCCGGTCAGCGGAGACTCGCCCCGGGTGAAGTTCGGTTCGATTCCGTCCAGGTCGCTTTGGGGCCAGACCGGCTTGCCGGGCGCCAGAGTTAAAATCCGCTGTCAGGTGAAGTCATGATGCCATGAGCGGTGCTCGGTGCATTTGCTCAGTGAACCAGGGACGGGTTCTGCTTCCCTTTACAGCGGTGTAAACTCGTGAACCGCGGCTGGATTATCGGAGATTGATCCCTGTTCACATCTGTACAATGCACCGATCACATGGCTGATGTGCAGCCTGATAGAACATACTAACACACCGAACAGTCCCAGGGCAAACAGCCTGCAATAATCGCCCCCGATTTAAGGCATTATGACATGGTTCCTGCCGGTTTAAAAAATTCTTAATCATTATCTGAGCCATCCCCCAAGAGTCTGGAGGCTAAAGCCGTGGGAGACTCCAGGAATTTTCAGCATGTAGCCAGTTGGAAAGAAGTAAAAAGATGCAATTTCGGATGGGTTCTTAGTTCTGCCTGGGAGGTGTGTGTCTAGGGCTGGGTCCAGTTCTGTGCCCTGCTACTGATGTTCTTTGAAAACCACCCGGTCTGTGGGCTCAGTAGAACCTGTCTGGAAGGTGGGAAACTTTTTTATCAAGTAGTTTAATTTCACAAACCATAAAGATCACAAGTAAAACAAATGTACTGATTCCTCTGGAGGTGGAGGACCAAGGGGAGTATTCTGTGCAAAGCCATCAAACAGGAGAGGATCTGGCAGAGTTTAAAAGCTGTCAGTGACAGATCCTGTAGGAAAAGTCAGCGAGCAGGAACATGTGTAGCCAGTAAGGCCCATTGGCAATGCGCAGGCTACTCTGGCCTGGGAGTGCGCATAAGCCCAGCTGAAACTTCAGTTGTAACAACCAACCCAGGGCGTGGAAGCAGAGAGCTGGGCTAGCTGAGCTCCCCCCAGGATCACCAGAAACCGCATCTGATGCGGGGGATTCTTGGGAAAATGGTTTTTTTTTAAATTGCTGCAAGTTCTGAAGGACTGGGCAGGGTGGTAAAAGAACAGGCCCCCAGGCACTCTGCCTCCCCCAGGCTGATCCCCAAATCAGCTCTCCTCAGTGTTGAGTCACCATAAATCTGTCCTGAAGCTTTTCTCTAGGTAGGCTAATAGTGGTGCCCTGTTTCCAGTGCATGGTGAAGAATGGGTTTGTTCTGGGGTCTCCGCCCTCCTGCACTATCCGTCTCATCCTGACTCCCCCCCCCCCCGTGCCAGACCATCACCCCAGCTGCTCTCTAGAGGGGGGATGCATGGCCATTTCTGCTTGATTGGCAATTGTCAGTCTGGGACATAAGCCTCAGACTCAGCAAAGCTGGCAGCCGGCCTGCAGGCCCTCAGGGGACATGCTCCTGCTCCCAGGAACATGCAAGCCCATGTGGGTGGTACAAGAGTTCCTGGTTACAGTCCAGACTGGTGACCCCACAAGTGCAGCGTGCAGGCGAGGGACTTGGTCATTGATTTCAGCGGGGGCCAGTGCAGGTGGGATGATGCAGTTGCATGTCAGTTGTTTTCCTGTCTCAGGACATTTGCTCGCTCGCCAAGGTGGCATTCTGGTCAGCGTGAGGAAGAGGAGACGGCTGCTGGATGCCAGATGGGGTAGTGTGTGTATGGCACATCTGCAGCCCTAGGAGCTGGGGAGACGGGCTGATGTTCCCTTTGTACATGAGGTCCTCAGAGAAGCCTCTCTCTCCAGGCTGTGCTGAAAGCACATCTGGCATCACCAGTATCCCACAGTCAGTGTCTCTGTGAAGGGCTCAGCACAGTCCCAGCTCACAGCCACTCACTCTCCATTGGCAGACAGCCAGAGGGTCTCCCACCTTTCCTCAAGTCCTCGGCAGGGCTGGGACCTTCCTCCCCACCCCAGCCCACTTGCCAGCCCTGGTACCAGGCTCAGGTGGGTGCTGGAAGGTCTCTGCCCCAGCTGGGAGTGAAAGGATCCCTCCTTTCCTGTCTGTGGGGCTCCATCACTCTGCATGGAGCTCAGCAAGGCACCTGCTCACAGATCCAGGGTGCTTTGGCTGGGCATCGCCCTGCGCCGCAGAGCCCCCATGGACGCGTTCTGTGCTCCACTATCCCACCAGCTCCCTCTCAGCCCCCCCCAGCACTGGAGGGGCCTGCAGAGCGTGGCAGTGGGTACAGCTGGCCTCCTGAGCAAGGCTCTGCCCAGTTTTTCTGCCGAGTAAGGCAGCGTCTTGCCCTTCCACAAGGAGGTACCAACAAGCCACTGCAGCCAGCCCCGCCCCCCCCACGCTGGCGTGGCGGCAAGGCATGCAGCTCCTGCAACGGCTTGACTCTGCTCACCTCCCAGCAAAGGCGGCTGCAGTTCTCCCCTCCACCATATCACCTGCAGAGCCAGCAGAGAGTCGCTCCCAGCAGAGGGCATGGTGGCACGTCCAGGGCCACAGGCCACTCGCTGCCTGATGGCCAGGATTGCCTGTGCCAGTGTGTGGGGGGCACTGACGCAAAGACTGCTGGTTGCAGTGACTGATCCCAGCTGTGGCTCTGGTGGGGGTTAGGATGAGGCTGATGTGGAGAACACGAGCAGGCGTGGGTGCGAAATACCCCAGGTTGCCAACTCACTACATGTGGAGTCAGTGTTTTCTGAGCAGCTGCTCCCCGGAAGAAAACATGATCAGGCACCTGGGAGCAGCACTTGGGTTTACTGCAAATATTCCTACATGGAAACCTGATGGACCAGGGATCCTTAATCTAATATGCAGAGGGGAACTTAACGGCCCTGAGGATGCTTCCTTCCAGCCCTGAGCAGGAGCTGTTCCATTTAACTAGAGAGTTACAGGGCTGGGAGATAAGAAAGGGCTGGGGGTGGCAAGATTCTGGCCAGCTCCAGGGCTGCATGTGGGACGCAGGGAACTGGGGCCAGGCCAGGTCAATGATGAGAAAGCATGTTTCTGTGTGTGTGCTGGGGCAGTGTGAGCTTGGCCTCTCACAGAGTCATCGATCCCAAGGCCAGGAGGGACCATGGGAACATCTAGTCTGTACACCACAGGCCGAGACTTGCCCCAGAATCATTCCTAAGTAACCCTCTTGTTGACAGGTGAAGAATTGCCTTGGCCACGGGCAATGAGCCGCCCTTGATGACCACTCCTGGTCAGGGTTACAGTGGCAGTGGCAACTGCAGGGCTGGGGAAAGTTGCCCAGTCATGGCCTGCGCTGTCCCTGGCTTAGGGGATGGAGGCCCCAGACTGCAGGGCTCTCACCGGCGGCCTCTCCCCAGCTTCATCCGGGAAATATTTGAACCAAGAAGTGGTCCCAATTTGCAGTGCCTTTGAATCGCGCCTGACTCCTGCTCTCCAGCCCAGGCGATGCAGGCCTGCCTGGAAGTCAGCGGAGGCTGCACTGTCTCCCTGGTTTCCCTGGTGAGAAGCTGGGTGAGCGAGGCCGGATCGGGCCCTCTGGCCCCCAGCTGAATTGTTTTCGCCATTGTCTGCCCCTCGCTCTTTGTGCTACCTCTGCCCAGACAGCCTCTGGCACAAAACAGGTGTTGCAGCATCTGACTGCGCTGTGCTGCCCAGGATTGCCCTTTCAGTGACACAGCAGGTGTCTGGGAGGCGATGCCCCAGGGCCTGGCTCTGAGAAGGGCTGTGAGCGGCCAGAGCTGCGAGAGGGAGGTGGTGCTTGGTGCAGCTGGACTTCCTGGCCCAAACACGCTGCATTCTGCAACCAGAGACCAAACCAGCTACTGCAGCCTGAATTGGAGCCATGGGATCTTGGGGTCACATGCACCCAGCATCTGCATCATGAGCATTTCACCAGCCTATGCCCCTCCCATGTGGGCAGCTCCTCCTTCACAGCCGGCTGAGCCCTGGGCTCCCCTCATCCGTTCCTCAGCTTCTTGGCATTTAACTGATGCTGGATGTCAGCACCCTGCTGCTCCTGGCTACTCGTGGCCTGTTCTGATCAGCGCCCACCTGCATGCCTGGCTGGTTATTGAGTGCATGGCTGCTTTCCCCCCTCCCTCCCCTCCCGTACCCAGTCCTTGCTCCCCACTTCCCCACTAGAATTGCTGCTGCCAGCCTTTGGGTGATAGGAGCAGCAACAGGCTCTTTGCTCCAGCCCTCCCCCCATCCTGATATTCCCACTCCATGCAAGATCCAACTGATCTTTCAGAATCTGCCCTGTTTCCTGCCCCCCCCTCCGTCCTGCCCCCTTTTCCTTCCCCGGTCACCAGCTAGATGTTCCTTGTCTACATGTATCAGAGGGGTAGCCCTGTTAGTCTGTATCCACAAAAACCACAAGGAGTCCGGTGGCACCTTAAAGACTAACTGATTTATTTGGGCATAAGCTTTCGTGGGTAAAACCCCCACTTCTTCAGTGGAATGGAGTGAAAATTACAGATGCCGGCATAAATATACTGACACTGGTTCTCCACTTTTAAGATAACTCCCTTCTCTTCATGCGTCAGTATATTTATGCCGGCATCTGTAATTTTCACTCCATGCAGCTGAAGAAGTGGGTTTTTTACCCATGAAAGCTTATACCCAAATAAACCTGTTAGTCTTTAAGGCTTTGGAAGCCAGGGTGGCAGCACTGGAGGAGCTAAGGGAGGCAGAGAGGTATGTTGATGAGCCTTTCCAGGATACTGTAGAATTGTCCCACCTCCGGTCAGACAGCCCCTGCGCTGTTGAGGAGGATGAAAGGCTCAGGGAAGGAGAGCAGTCAATGGGAGCAGAGGGAAACCTTCCCATAGTTGGGACCCTCATTCCAGAAGATGTTGGGGTAGCCTCTCGCACCAAGGTTATCTCTCCGGGGGAGGGAACTCCAATCATTAGGAAAAGGCAGGTGTTAGTAATGGGATATTCGATCATTAGAAACATAGATAGCTGGGTTTGTGATGACCGGGAGAACTGTATGGTGACTTGCCTGCCTGGTGCAAAGGTTGCAGATCTCTTGAGACATCTAGATAGACTTATGTGTAGTGCTGGGGAGGAGCCGATGGTCATGGTACATGTAGGTACCAATGACATAGGGAAGGGTAGGAGAGATGTCCTGGAGACCAAATTTAGACTGCTAGGGAAGAGACTGATATCCAGGACCTCTATGGTGGCATTCTCAGAAATGTTCCCAGTTCCATGCGCAGGGCCAGGTAAGCAGGCAGAGCTTCAGAGTCTCAATACGTGGATGAGACGATGGTGTAGAGAGGAGGGGTTTACGTTCATTAGGAACTGGGGAAACTTTTAGGATGGGGGGAGCCTATACAGGAGAGATGGGCTCCACCTAAAGCAAAGTGGAACCAGACTGCTGGCACTTAACAGTAAAAAGGTTGCAGAGCAGTTTTTAAACTAGGAGATGGGGGAAAGCCGACTGCTGCAGAGGAGCACGTAGATCGGATGGAGACTTCTTTTAGAGGAGAGTCTATTGATAGAGATTCTCTAGGTCTTAGTCAGGAGGAGAGGATGGAAGAGGATAATGTAAGGGCCAGATCAGATGATAAACAGTCACATAAAACAATCTGACACATCAGAAAAGGGCAGACAAATAAACAGGGACAAGTTTTTAAAGTGCTTGTACACAAATGCTAGAAGTCTAAATAATAAGATGGGTGAACTAGAGTTCCTTGTGATAAAGGAGGATATTGATATAATAGACATCACAGAAACCTGGTGGACTGAGAGGAATCAATGGGACACAATCATTCCGGGGTACAAAATATATCGGAAGGACAGAATAGGTCATGCAAGTGAGGGGGCGGGGGAGGGGCACTATATGTGAAAGAAAACGTAGAATCAAATGAAGTAAAAATCTTAAGTGAATCCACAAGTTCCATAGAATCTCTATGGATAGTAATTCCATGCTCTAATAAGAATATAACATTAGGGATCTATTATCGACCACCTGACATGGACAGTGATAGTGACGATGAAATGCTAAGGGAGATTAGAGAGGCTATCAAAATAAAGAACTCAGTAATAGTGGGGGATTTCAGTTATCCCCATATTGACTGGGTACATGTCACCTCAGGACAACATGCAGAGAGAAAATTTCTCAATACTTTAAATGACTGCTTCTTGGAGCAGCTGGTGCAGGAACCCACAAGGGGAGAGACAATTCTCAATTTAGTCCTGAGGGGAGCACAGGATCTGGTCTAAGAGGTAACTATAACAGGACCGCTTGGAAATAGTGAACATAATATAACAACATTTAACATTCCTGTGGTGGGAAGAACACCTCAGCAGCCCAGCACTGTGGCATTTCATTTCAGAAAGGGGAATTATGCAAAAATGAGGAGGTTAGTTAAACAGAAATTAAAAGGTACAGTGACTAGAGTGAAATCCCTGCAAGCTGCATGGACACTTTTCAAAGTCACCATAAAAGAGGCCCAACTTCAATGTATACCTCAAATTAAAAAACACAGTAAAAGAACTGAACAAGAGCCACTGTGGCTTAACAACCATGTAAAAGAAGCAGTGAGAGAGAAAAAGGCATCTTTTAAAAAGTGGAAGTCAAATCCTAGTGAGGTAAATAGAAAGGAGCATAAACACTGCCAAATTAAGTGTAAAAATGTAAAAAGAAAAGCCAAAAAGGAGTTTGAAGAACGGCTAGCCCAAAACTCAAAAAGTAATAACAAAAAAAATTTTAAGTACATCAGAAGCAGGCAGCCTGCTAAACAACCAGTGAGGCTCTTGGATGATGGAGATAAAAAAGAAGCACTTCAAGATGATAAAGCCATTGAGGAGAAACTAAATGAATTCTTTGCTTCAGTCTCCATGGCTGAGGATGTTAGGGAGATTTCCAAACCTGAGCCTGCTTTTGTGGTGACAAATCTGAGGAATTGTCACAGATTGAAGTGACTAGAGGAGGTTTTGGAATTAATTGGTAAACTTAACAGTAACAAGTCACCGGGACCAGATGGCATTCAGCCAAGAGTTCTGAAAGGGTTCTGTACTCAATGACTGGAAGTTAGCTAATGTAAGGCCAATATTTAAAAAGGGCTCTAGAGGTGATCCCGACAATTACAGACCAGTGAGTCTAACGTCAGTACTGGGCAAATTAGTTGAAACAATAGTAAAGAATAAAATTGTCAGACACATAGAAGAACATAAATTGTTGGACAAAAGTCAACACGGTTTCTGTAAAGGGAAATCATGTCTTATGAATCTATTAGAGTTCTTTGAAGGGGTCAACAAACATGTGGACAAGGGGGATCCAGTGGACATAGTGTACTTAGATTTCCAGAAAGCCTTTGACAAGGTCCCTCACCAAAGGCTCTTACGTAAATTAAGTTGTCATGGGATAAGAGGGAAGATCCTTTCATGGATTGAGAACTGGTTAAAAGACAAGGAACAATAAACGGTAAATTTTCAGAATGGAGAGGGGTAACTAGTGGTGTTCCCCAAGGGTCAGTCCTAGGACCAATCCTATTCAACTTATTCATAAATGATCTGGAGAAAGGGGTAAACAGTGAGGTGGCAAAGTTTGCAGACGATACTAAACTGCTCAAGATAATTAAGACCAAAGCAGACTGTGAGGAACTTCAAAAAGATCTCACAAAACTAAGGGACTGGGCAACAAAATGGCAAATGAAATTTAATGCGGATAAATGTAAAGTAATGCACATTGGAAAAATAACCCCAGCTATACATACAATATGATGTGGGCTAATTTAGCTACAGCTAATCAGGAAAGAGATCTTGGAGTCATCTGAAGATGTCCATGCAGTGTGCAGCAGCAGTCAAAAAAGCGAACAGGATGTTAGGAATAATTAAAAAAAGGATAGAGAATAAGACGGAGAATATCACATAATATAAGAACTAGGGGCCACCAAATGAAATTAATGGACAGCAGGTTTAAAACAAATAAAAGGAAGTTCTTCTTCACACAGCACACAGTCAACTTGTGGAACTCCTTACCTGAGGAGGTTGTGAAGGCCAGGACTATAACAGAGTTTAAAAGAGAACTACATAAATTCATGGAGGTTAAGTCCATTAATGGCTATTAACCAGGATGGGTAAGGAATGGTGTCCCTAGTCTCAGTTTGTCACAGGGTGGAGCTGGATGGCAGGAGAGAGATCAGTTGATCATTGCCTGTTAAGTTCACTCCCACCTGGCATTGGCCACTGTCAGCAGACAGGATACTGGGCTGGATGGAGCTTTGGTCTGACCCGGTACGGCTGTTCTTATGTTCTTAAGAGTCCTGTTATAGTTGGCTAGTCTGGTGGCAAGCATGAGGCCACACTCTGCTCCCAGAGCTAGGGAGAGAAACAAGGAATGCCAATGGCCATCATTCTAGTGGTGTCTCATAAATGGTTGTGTAACCTACTAGAATGTGTGTGTTGTCTCCTTCTATGGGCTGGGCCACAAAGATAACAGCATGCTTGTGCCCACCAGTTACTTCTAATGGGCCATGATCAGTGCTGTGGATTAGAGAGGTTTGAGTTCCCTCTGAGCTGATGCCCTGTGGGGTATGAGATAACATAGGTCGAGATTTTAATTTAAAGATGATTGTTAGCATGTTTTAATGTTGCAAAAATGGTGCTTAGAAGAGCATTTGGATGTTGTGTTCATAATAGTTGTAAATTGCATTTGTGATGTTTGTATTTTGGATAACTGGAGCTGTGCCTTTAAGAACAGGATGGAAAAGAGAGCTTTAGGAGAGAGGGGATTTGAGGTGGAGAGCAGCGTGTGTGCGTGCTTGTATGCATGTGTGTGTGTGTCCCCCGAATGGAAGATCCAGCCTGTGTGAGCTCCCAAAAGCTCTGAGCTTCAACAACATAACTTGACAGCTGCCTCCTCCTCATCCTACACATTGGCTGCCTCAGGATTCTGCTGAGCTATAGAGCCTGTCGCCTGTAGGTGGCCAGCAGGGGTCACTGTACTGTGCACTAGGCTGCAGGCTAGCACTGCCTTACTCTGTACAGCACCCAGCACAAATGGGCCGAGACCTCGGACAGCCCTCTAGTCGGAGCTCCTGGAGCAAGGGTTGACATGTGTTGGGAGTTGGTGACACTGTGTGACTGGACACGTGGTGGGTGAAGGGGAAGGTCACTAAAACTGCAGACTACAAAACAGGGCTCGTCATTTTAAAAAAAGCCTCCCAATTTATGGCCAATCTCATGATTTTACGGGGTCTGAGTGCTGGTGTTTGAACTCCCTGGCTAGTATGCTGAGAGTTGTGGCCTTGGGGGAGATCTGACAGGTCGATGGAGGGAGCTGTCTGCGTCCTGAATTTTCACCTGCTCCTCTGATCTGGGCCATGGCCTGTCCAGGTGCTAAGTGTGAGCTGTTTGGAGTGCTCAGCAGGAGGGACTGCTGGAGGAAGTCCCTTCTCCTTTGGGCCAGACAAGCTTTATGGGGAACCAGGCTGTGTTCACACCTGAATTAACACCACTTCCCCAGTGGTGCCCAGAGGCACAGGGCACTGGGGGCTGTGCCCAACGCTGCCCAGTGGTGCCCAGAGGCACAGGGCACTGGGGGCTGTGCCCGGGGTGCATTGACCAGACACTGCCCAGTGGTGCCCAGACAGCAGGGGCCTGTAGCTGGATCCTGACTCTGTATGAGTCCGTGAGAGGGACCCAGCCAGCTCCCAGGAAGTCTGTGCTGCTGACCTGGGTGTGGTCTGGGCATGTCCCTGATGGCATGAGCACCAGGCACTTTGCTTTTGCTCCGCGCTGAGCCCCCCCCGCTCCTCTCTCCTGCCTTGTGTGGGCAGAACTGGAACAAACATGAGGCCCCAACTCCATGTCCTGAGGAGCTGTACGGACCCTGCAGGCAAAGTGGTCCTGGGAGCCCGGCTCAGGTGTTGCAGTCTGAGGCCTTGGCTACCCTGGAGAGTTGCAGCGCTGGTGGTAGGTTTACAGCATTGCAACTTACTCACCGTCCACACTTGCAAGGCACATACAGCGCTGCAGCAGCGCTGGCTGTACTCCTGCTCTGCCTCGGGTATAAAGATTGCAGCGCTGGTGATGCAGCGCTGCTCCGCAAGTGTGGCCACCAAAAGCGCTGTAATTGGCCTCCGAGGTATTCAGCGGTATCCCAGAATGCCTGTTCAGGCACTCTGCTGTTTTGTTGTGAACTCCGGGCTCCCGGAGCGGCTTATCTAAAAAACAAACACAGCTCGTTTGCTCGAGCAGAGGCAGGCAGGGGGATTCCTTTGGAATGTTCGCAGCTTGCTAGTGTTTGCTTGAGGAGAGACGCAACACGGCGGGAGGGGAGGGGGGATTCAGTTTTGGAGCAGCTGCTTATCTAGTCTGAAGGCTATTTGCATTTAGTGACTAAGAGAGGGGTGGGGGAAGGGGTCGAAACTTTTAAAATGATTGAAGGTTGGTGCTGTGTATCTTCCAGTCCTTAGAACTTGCAAGGCAGGGAGCTGAGAACAGTGTCAGCTCCAAAAATCCACTCTCTCTGTCTCCCCCACGCTCCCTGTCACACTCCACCCCCCCCTTTTGAAAAGCACGTTGCAGCCACTTGAACGCTGGGATAGCTGCCCACAATGCACCGCTCCCAACAGTGCTGCAAATGCTGCAAAAGTGGCCACGCTGGTAGCTGTCAGTGTGGCCACACTGCAGCACTTTCCCTACACAGCTGTAGGAAGACAGCTGTAACTCCCAGCGCTGCACAGCTGCAAGTGTAGCCATACCCTGAGTACTCTTCTGACACCAGCCCTCCGGGCAGAGTATGCAGGTCATTTGCCTTGTCCCTGCAGGCTGACGGAGAGCTCCCTTCGCACTACATCCTTGCACAATGGTTTTTCTAAACTGAAATGTAAGGTTATTCAAGGGTATGCAAATTATTCCCAGATACGCATATTAACTCAGGCAGTGCTTTGCACTGAATAGGGACGCAGCAACAGGTGCCTCATGAGGTGGCAGGCTGAGTCATTGGGCTCCTTAGGCTGCTGAACCACTCCACTTGGTGGCACTCCTCGTGGCACCAGCTGGGATCACTGGGGCTTGCCAAAGGCTGGGTGGCAGGAGCTGTGAAGAATGTCCAGGAACAGGGCCCCGGATCACTCGGAACCTTCGAAGACCTGAGGAGTCTGAGCATGTTGATATTATTGTTGCTAAATTGGATAGTCAAGTGCTTGGCCACGCTTGGGTTCGCTGTTTTCCTATGAAATACATTCAAGAGATGAAATAACCAATGTCAGGCAGGTCTATGAAGATGGTGCAGGGGAAAGGTTCTGTACGATAACAGTCTCCGAAGAGCCGTCCTGTGCAGTGTCCTGTTACATTCACCTTACTCAGGTGTGCTCCCCAAAGCTACGCACACCCTGCTTGGGTAGTAGGAAAGGGTACCGCATACATCATTTAGCTAGGCGGGTTTTTGCCCTGTTTGTTTTGGTCCCTTCGTGCACCCTGTGCAGTCCGAGTTACGATGCACCTTATTTTTGTTCTGAGTGCAGCCGTTCCAGGTACTAAAGGGATGAAGGCACCTCCTAGGTTTGTACGGGCAGCTCCTTTCCTGTTGTGATGAAGAAATTCTCATCTGTCCTGGTACCAGCAGTTTTCCTATCTATCCAAGCCAAGGCGTACCCCAGCTAATGCAAGGGTTCGGGCATACTTAGCACAAGTGTTCAGGATGATACTAAAGGTACAGGTCAATTTGGGTGTATAACTGCTATACTAATACATAATATGTATACTTCAGCAGGGTTTAGCTGTGTCTATTGCAGGTCGTTATCATCAGGTCACCATATCTCAGGAATGGCTCACAAAGTGAAGCCCATTGTTATTCAGTCCAGCGCTGCAGAAAAATGCCTCTCTGGCTCTGTGGTGCATGTGAAATCAACACAGCAAACAAGGATCTTTACTACAGAGCACTGGCTGGGAGCAGGAAGAAAGGGAAGGTGGAACCATGCCCCTCCCTTGCCTGGGGAGAGCCACCTCCAAGGCATGTCCCATGCTGCTCCCTAGTACTGCTCCTCAGCTGCTCAAACTGAGAGGCCTCCATTGACGTCAGTGGGGCTGTGCTGACCTACACAGCTGAGGAACTGGCCCTGGCTGAGGGCTGGTCCCGGGCCCTGCTTCCTCAGTGCTGGCTGGGAGCTACAGGTAGACCCTGTGGGGAGCCCTCCCTTATCAGGATGACCAAATGTCCCGGTTTTATAAGGACAGTCCCAATTTTTGAGTCTTTTTCTTATATAGGCTCCTATTACCCCCCAACCCAGTCCTGATTTTTCACATTTGCTGTCCAGTCACCCTACCTCCCTCCAGGGCCCAGCCAAAGCCCCGTGTGCTGGAGAAGGGGGAGCCTGTTGCCGATGGGAAGAGGGGGTGCAGGCTTTGTGCCAGGCAGTCCATGTCCTAGGACTGGGCTCTAGCGCTCTGGGACCAGTCTGAGCTTGGACTTTCCTCTCCCCTCAGGGCCAGGGACAAGGCCAGGCTTGACAGCTCCCAGCCAAGGAGTCAGTGAGATCCAGGAGAGCCTAGCCCAGCACAGCAGCCATATTCAGAGCCCCAGCTCCTGGCAAGGCCTGGGAAATAGGGGGTTTATAAACAGCAGCCTAGCCCCAGGCCTGGGGGAGTCTCAGTCTGGCAACTTCAGGGGTCAGAAATCAGGAGCCAGACCCTCCCACACCCCAGGTCATGGGAATGATTTAAAAATCATGAGACTTTTAGCACTAGTAAATGTTGGGTCTTTTGCTTTGCCTTCTGGCGGCTGTGCCTTTAGCGGGTCATGGTATCCAGCTTTTCTGGACAACCACAAGCTAGACATTTACCTTTCTGTTGTGAAAGCTGAAATTCTCATATTATCACCTGCCTCCAGGAGCAGGAGCTTTAAGGAGCTTTAAGAAAACCACCAAATATCCCACAACTCACGATAAAACTCAGGTGAGCTGGCAAGAGCAGCGGGCTGTGCGGGAAACTCAGAGAGCAGCTGTGTGGGAAGCAGTGGCTGACAGAGCCCGTCTCCTCCTAGTTTATATATTTGTAGCTGTTCTTTCTTTGCAATGACTTGGTGGCGGGGTTAGGGAGAGTCTGGAAGTGCCCCGGGACTGCATGCTACTTTGCTTCCATGTGGGGCATGTTAAACTAGTTACCCTCATGGGGGAGAGTTCAGTTCAGTCATTGCCAGGGTGTATCACTGACCAGCCTGCAGTAATGCCAATGAGGAGTTTACCACGCTCATGTGGACTTGGGGGTGTTAGGCAGCACTGGGATCTCGGACCTCACTCACCATCCTTTGCATGCACCTCTTCTCAGCCAGTCAGTGTTATGCAGGGCCCAGCGGGCACAGCCCTTGGGCCAGGAAAGCTCTCACCGATGGATGTAAACAGGTGTCACGGGGGCTTGGTACTTCTAGAGATCAGAACTGAGGTGCCTGGTGTGGAGGAGTTCGCTGCCAACTGTCTAATCACACAAACCCAAACGCCCTTGGCCCAGCCGTTCCCCGAGGCCCTGCCCCCACTCACTCCATCCCCCACCCTCATTCACTTTCACCAGGCTGGAGCAGGGGGTTGGGGTGCAGGCTCTGGGCTGGGAGTGGGGCTGAGGGGTTTGGGTGCAGGAGGAGGTGTGGACTCTGGACTGGGGGGGGTGAGGCCAAGGAGTTCGGAGTGTGGGAGGGGGCTCTGGGTTGGGGCAAGGATTTGGGGTGCAGGATGAGGGGTGGAGTGCAGGCTGTGGGAGGGAGTTTGGATGCAGGAGGGGGTTCAGGGTGTGGGCACTGGGGGGGAGTTTGGATGTGGAAGGGGGTTCTGGGCTGGGGCAGGGGGCTGGAGTGCAAGAGGGGGTGAGGGGTGCATGCTCTGGGCCGTGCTTACCTCGGGTGGAGAGCGGGAGGTTGTGAGCATGGACTTCCTCTGCTGACCTCCACTTCAGCAGCAAACCTGTCGGCCCTATACAAATAGTAACTATGTCAACAAATCTGATTTTAGCAAGGGGGTGGATATTTATACATGGTATTTTTGCATTCCAGATCCTATCTATCTATCTATCTATCTATCTATCTATCTAATCACCCATGCTTATCACCATGCAGTCTGAGCAACTTAATTACACACCATGCCAACAGCACATCCAGGAGCCAGTAATCTGTGCCTCACATCATCCCTGCTGGCCGAGGAGGATGCCTGTGAAGGCCAGTGACATGGCAGATGGCTCCTCTGCCATTTCTGTCAAGAGTTGCCCCTCCCCAAATCTCTTGGGCGGGGCTAGGGGGAGGAGGACTAGCCAGACACTCCAACCTCTCCAGGCAGCAAGATGTGGCAAAAGGCAGCTCTGGTGTCGCTGCTTGGAGACGGCGTCGTTAAATGCTAATGCTTTGAGCATATAAATTCGCCAGCGCATCAGAATAAACAAATAAATCAATTCAAGAGCTAATAAAGCAGAGTGATGGGCCAGCAACGCCACCAGCCCCGATAGCTAGATACATCCAACACCTTCAGGGAAAAACAGTTCCTTCCCTTGTGCATTTGGTCCACTCCCTCCCTTCCCACCCTCTCTCCCTTTGTGAACCCGCCATGGGAGTGCCAGCCTTTCTCTGTGGCTTTTCCCTCCACCTGGGCTCCCTGTAAAGCCCAGCCCCAAGCTGCAGGTGGTGCACAGTGGTTAGTAGGGTCTGGCGTCTCAGCAGGATAGGGGACCTGAGTGCGGCACAGCCACAAGGGGCTCGTTAGCTAGTTAAGGCGAGACCCATGAGCAGTGACTTGCAAAGAGACATAAGAAGCCCAGGACAGTCAGATTTTACTTTATTTTTCATGTTTTTTTCCTTTTCTCCTGCTTGGTTTTTACATCAGCAGTTCAGGCCTTGTCCACCCTGCTTGAAGTCTGAGCTCAGATGTATTTTGGTGGCAGTGAAATCCTGCCCCTGAGAGTGACGCTGCCCTAGCGCAGACCCTATGTGTGTCCCTGCTTACTGGACTCATGCCATTATTCCCGCAAACCCACTGCCTGGTTCATTGCTCAGGGCTGGCCGTGGGTGGGGTGTGCCCAGGCTAGAGAGCTGGGCAGGGCCGGTGGGTCCTTTCGCTTTGGGAGGGACCCAGCAGCTTGGTGGTGTTTTGTACAGAAGTGACTGGGTGAGTTGTCAGTGCGTTGGTGCTGTTCACTCATCCTCGCCCTGCAAAGACAGGTTGCCTTAGTTACCATGACTCACAATCACTAAATAGGTACCGCTGGGCTACAGAAACAAAGGGAGATGTGCTAAGGGCTCTGGGAAGGCTGCAGGAGAGAGGCTGGTGTGGGGCCGTAGGATGGATACAGTGAGACTGAAAAGAAGAAAAGGCAAAGCCGGCTGGATCTGGGCTGTGACGAGTACCTGGCTCTGAGCTGTGCACGGACTCTGCAGGGCTGCTGGATTCCCAGGCCAAGTCCTGCACACTCAGAACGGCCCCACCAGGGCATTGCTGCTGTTGATTATTTGGGCTGCAGCTAGGGACAGGGCTCCCAGTGTGCAAGGGTAGAAATGCTCTGCCACAAGGGGCTTGCGGTTAACACCTGTTACAAGGGCCAGGCCGGATCTCCTAGCTGCGGGGTGTGAGTGGGGCAAGGCACTGTGAAACCAGCATGCTTGGTAGAAGAAGCTGCAGTCCCTCTCAGTGCATGGAGCAGCCGCGTGCTGGACCCCAGCCCACCCACTCCCTCCTGCGGTGGCAGGTTGTGCCATATCTCCCGGCCCAGCACTACCTCTCAGTCCCTCCTGACATCCCCCTCCCTGCCGCCTGCCCCCGGCCCAAGCGCTGTGTGGGATCCCTGGCCACTGGCCCACTCTTCGGATTCCCCCTGCAACGTGTCCCTTCCACACCACTCCAGTAGTGTAGTTCCTTCTCCTTCATTCATCCACTACACCAATGCCCATCTCCCGCCAGCCAGCCATCTCAGCCTCACCCCCTGGGACTGCTGTCAGGGAGCAGCCATGGTGTCTGAGAGGGCCTTAGCCACACGCACTCTGTTACTGGGAGACTCCAAAGCAGCCCTGGCTCATGGGCCCATCACAGCTTGGGCATGGGAAATGTGAGACCTGCTCGACTGAACTAGCCTCTCGGAGCAGGGCGCAGAGCCCATCCCATGCTATCCGCAGACAGTCCGGAGCAGGGCGCAGAGCCCATCCCATGCTATCCGCAGACAGTCCGGAGCAGGGCGCAGAGCCCATCCCATGCTATCCGCAGACAGTCCGGAGCAGGGCGCAGAGCCCATCCCATGCTATCCGCAGACAGTGCGGAGCAGGGCGCAGAGCCCATCCATGCTATCCGCAGACAGTCCGGAGCAGGGCGCAGAGCCCATCCATGCTATCCGCAGACAGTCCGGAGCAGGGCGCAGAGCCCATCCATGCTATCCGCAGACAGTCCGGAGCAGGGCGCAGAGCCCATCCCATGCTATCCGCAGACAGTCCGGAGCAGGGCGCAGAGCCCATCCCATCCTATCCGCAGACAGTCCGGAGCAGGGCGCAGAGCCCATCCCATGCTATCCGCAGACAGTCCGGAGCAGGGCGCAGAGCCCATCCCATGCTATCCGCAGACAGTCTGGAGCAGGGCGCAGAGCCCATCCCATGCTATCCGCAGACAGTCCGGAGCAGGGCGCAGAGCCCATCCCATGCTATCCGCAGACAGTCCGGAGCAGGGCGCAGAGCCCATCCCATGCTATCCGCAGACAGTCCGGAGCAGGGCGCAGAGCCCATCCCATGCTATCCGCAGACAGTCCGGAGCAGGGCGCAGAGCCCATCCCATGCTATCCGCAGACAGTCCGGAGCAGGGCGCAGAGCCCATCCCATGCTATCCGCAGACAGTCCGGAGCAGGGCGCAGAGCCCATCCCATGCTATCCGCAGACAGTCCGGAGCAGGGCGCAGAGCCCATCCCATGCTATCCGCAGACAGTGCGGAGCAGGGCGCAGAGCCCATCCATGCTATCCGCAGACAGTCCGGAGCAGGGCGCAGAGCCCATCCATGCTATCCGCAGACAGTCCGGAGCAGGGCGCAGAGCCCATCCATGCTATCCGCAGACAGTCCGGAGCAGGGCGCAGAGCCCATCCCATGCTATCCGCAGACAGTCCGGAGCAGGGCGCAGAGCCCATCCCATCCTATCCGCAGACAGTCCGGAGCAGGGCGCAGAGCCCATCCCATGCTATCCGCAGACAGTCCGGAGCAGGGCGCAGAGCCCATCCCATGCTATCCGCAGACAGTCCGGAGCAGGGCGCAGAGCCCATCCCATGCTATCCGCAGACAGTCCGGAGCAGGGCGCAGAGCCCATCCATGCTATCCGCAGACAGTCCGGAGCATAGCTAGGCAGGGAGCTCACGCTGGCCCCCGAGGAGACACAGGACAGCCTAACAGATCTCTCCTGCCTCTAACAGCTCCATCTCATCTGGGCTAGCCCATCACAGATGGGGGGGGTTGTCGGGGGGAGGGATGGTTCCAGAAGTACCTAAGGAAATCCCATGCCTAACTCCCTTAGGCATTTGAAAATCTGACCCATAGATCCCTACTGACACTTCACTCACCCCCGCCCGCCGCCTCCACTCCGAATAGAGCAGGGGGCTCAGTGTTGGGCTGCAGCCACTTGATGGGCCTAGGTAGTCAGGCCAGGAATATTCTGTCCTCCACATTGTGGGGCCCAGCGTCTCTGTTCCAGATTGGGGCTCTGTTGTGCTAGGTGATGTACAAACATAGAACGAAGCCCAGTAACTTTCCTCCCTCCCTTCCCGACTCCTCTGCACAGCTAGGCTTACTCAGGATGCTGGGGACCCACTTCCAAGACTCAGAAGGGATGATGGGTTTTCTGGCCTGTTCCTCTCTCTTTTAGGGAGAAGCCTGCTTTGTCTCTCTCTGTTTGGGGTTCTTGTCTAAGAAATAAAGTCACATTACATTGCACTGTTCCAGTCAGAGTACTGAACGTTATCAACCTTCTCTGTATGGGTGCATGGACATAACAGAAACATCCCTTTGCCCTCGTCAAGGAGAGCCTGGGGTAGGGCTGCATCAGGCATTTCACTTCATTGACGAATGGGGAGAGGTTTGGCAGGTCTGCATTAAATCCCGCTGGGAATAACAGTCACTATCCCCACCCTGCCCGGACTGGCATACAGCCAGCCCCCGAGCTAGGGTAGTGCTGTTCAGCTGGGACACTGGGATTCGGATATAGCAGAATAATTGTGATGTAGCAAATGTCTCACTTACTTAGCGCTGCACTGGATAATTGGGCTGTACACAAAGGAGCCTTTAAACCCTGGATTCCTTCCTTCTGGCTGGGCTCAGGCCAGGACAAGGACAACTCTGTGTCCGATCAGTGTGGGCCAGACAAGCCTGTCGCTAGTGATCACAGGGTTGTGTGTGTGTGTTTGGGTGTCCTGATTTTATAGGGACAGGCCTTATTTTTGGGTCTTTTTCTTATATAGGCTCCTATTACCCCCACCCCTTGTCCCAATTTTTCACATTTGCTGTCTGGTCACCCTAGTGTGTGTGTGTGTGTGTGTGTATGTGTGTGTGTGTGTGTCTTTTGTTTCGCTCACCATCACAAAGCAGATAGTGAGGCTGACTCCTGCAGGAGGCGCTCCTCTCTGCTTACTTTTCCGACTTAGCACAAACTGAGCCACAAACCACGCCCTGCGCTGCTGGCTCCACCCACAAACTGGCTATGCTAAGAGGATGCCGTGATGAACATGGGCTGGCTAGGGTAATAGCTGTGTTAACTCTTTGTGCATGCAAACTAGACGTTTTCAGGAGCCTGAGCAGGCTCAGCTGGAGCTGGGCACATGAGTGGTTGCTGGGCCCTCTCTCCTCTCAAGCTGCCTCCTGAGTGTCACTAACCGTTATAACCTCATGTCGATTCATAGAATCCAAGGCCAGAAGGGAGCACTGTGATCATCCCATCTGACCTCCTGCATTGCACAGGCCTGGGCACGTCCCTGAATTCATCCCTCTTTGAACTGGAGCATCTTGTGTACAACAACATCCCCTCTGAGTTAAAGATTTCCAGATATGGAAAATCCAGCCCAGGCCTTGGGAAATTGTTCCAGTGAGTGTGAACTTGTTTGGCTGCAACTTCCAACCACTAGATCCTATGATCTCTTTGTCTGCTAGATTGAAGAGCCCTCTAGTATCACATTTTTGTTCCTCATGCAGTTACTTATAGATGCTGATCAAGTCACCCCTTAACCTTCCCTTTGTTAAACTACACAGATCACTTTCCTTGCGTCTCACTGTACGGCAGGTTTTCCAGTTCTTTGATCATTTCTGTGGCTCTTCTCTGAAACTTCAAGTGGGTTGGCGTATGGGCTGCCTGCTCCAAGAAGCCCCAGGGTGATACTCTAGTGTCAGCTCATGAGGAAGGCTCTTGGCAGAGGGAAGTGGGCTGCTTGGTGGCAGTTTGCAGCTCCACAGGCCTGCTCTGCTAGGGGTTCATTCAGGACCCAGCTTGTGTGTGAGACAAAGCAATCCTGACAGATTCTCCCCAGGACGTTCGCTGTAGGGAGCTGGGCTCCCCCAGTTTAGCCATGTGTCCAGTTTTGGCAGATGGGAAGTGGATGGAACAGGATGCTGCTGCTTTGCAGTGAGTGGGTGGAGAGGGCCTGCACTGCCTTGAGAGGGCAGTGGCAGCTCAGCGGTCAGCTTTGGACTCTCTCCACATTCCTGAGCAGGATGCCTGGGATCCACATGCTGTGGGAAAGCAGGCGGCCAGGTGAGGAAGGTTCTTCAGTTGCTCCTGGGCAGCCCGAGTACTAGTCCTGGGGCTGGGAGTGCAGCCTGTGTGGGGACCCTGCCCTCTGGCTGATCCCAAGGGGGTGTAAATCCTGCTGAGCCCGTGGGCTTCATTCCCTTTGCATTGCTTGGCAGCGCTAGGGTGTCCCGAGCTGCGTGCATACATCACTGCTGTCTACTAGCTGCGTGGGGGAAAGAACTGGTGCCCTCCTGTTTCATAACACGCCCTCTCTTGCCCCCACGCATGCCGCGTCCCTAGCCAAGCCAGTCCAGGCAAAGGCTCCCGGGACCTGTCCTGCTCCCGCGACTGTCAAAGGGCGGTGCTGCACAGACACGTACAGCACACACGGGCTGCTGTCATGGCTGCTTCCCAGCCAGTCTCCAGACAGGTGTCTGGCAGTGGGGCCTTGGCCTTCTGCCTGGCACAGGTGCCTGCTGGCAACCACGTGTCCCCGGGTGCCTCACCGAGATGGCAGCTGTTACTGGCCTTTCCAGGAGCAGCCTCACTGGAGAAGTTGGGGTCACCCCTCTTCCTGGCAGCCTGACACTGGGCCAGAGCCCCAGGGTGTAAATCAGCATTGACATCCAAGGCACTCTGCCACTTTATGCCCACTGAGGCTCTGGCCCCCAGTTTTTAATCAAGGTGGGGTGGAGAGAGAGACTGGATAGAGAGAGGGGGAAAAGGTACCACAAGGGGGCACAGCCCAGTGGCCAGAGAGCTGACCTAAAAGTCACCCTAGCTCAGATCCATGCTCTGCTACACGATGCCTGTGTGACCTGAGGCTACCCACTCTGGGCCTCTGGTGGGGACCAGCCCTCCCCACCCCCCAGGTCCCACCTTCCGGTGGGGACCAGCCCTCCCCGCCCGCCCCCCCCAAGGTTCCACCTTTGGTGGGGACCAACCCTTCCCGCCTCCTGGGTCCCACCTTCCAGTGGGGACCAGCCCGCCCCGCCCCCCAGGTCCCACCTTCCGGTGGGGACCAGCCCTCCCCACCCACCAGGTCCCACCTTCTGGTGGGCACGAGCCCGCCTCACCTCCCGGGTCCCACCTTCACATGAAACGTCAACAGGGTTGGAATAAATCACATAACAACAAACTGCCCAGCCCCTGACCTTGGGAGGTGGCAGTCTGCTTCCTCTTGGCTCTGCTAACAAGATCGTTAGCCATGCAAGGCTGTGCTTCTGGCCATAACTGATTCCTTTAGATTATTACTAGAGGCTGGTTTGGTGAGAGTCAAGCTCCAGGCAGATGGAGCCAGGAGAGGTTGGTTTGACCCTCTTTGGGTGTTTTCCCACCTATTTGGATCCTTGTAACAGCCCATGCATTCGTCTGCTTAGCCTGTCCACTCCCACCCTCTCTGGGGCTACCCTGGCTGGCCCCTTCTTCTGTCGCTCAGGCTTGGCTTCAGAATGAGCTGTTGGAAATAGGTGTTTGGGTAACATCAGTGTCCCCTCCAGGGCTTAAAGAGGGTGCAGTAAACTCCCTCCCCTCCCACCACTCAGGCAGTGCGCTGCCACTCTGGGGCTGGTTGGGCCACAGCACAGAGGTTGGTGGGCCCGCTGCAGCCTCAGTTAAGGGAGGGTTGTGATGTGAGACCCAGACGCTGGCTCCACGCTTTGCCTCTTGGCACTTGCTGGAAGCCGCTAGCTCTTTGCTGGCACCTGCCTACAGCTCAGTGATGGCTGTCTGGCCAACTGGGCTTGAATAATTGAGGCCCTTGATCAGACTGAGTTCAGTAACTGGGAAACTTGAGCCTGTGAGAATGGGCTGATTGTGTCACATGGGGGTAATGCCATTAATTTATGGCTGCCTCTGTGTTTGTTTAATATTATCCATTTCCCTTCTAAGCCCCAGCTGCTTCTGGATACACTGTCTGGCAAGCAAATTGGAAATACTGTATTCTGTGCAGGAGACTCATCTATAAATGAGCTAGTCCCAGCCCCTGAGAATGACTCTGTCAATCCAGTTCGTCCCTTTCAGAGTGACCTGAATACAAATCCTCCTTCCTGCTGAACCTCAAAGCATTCCCCAGCGCAGCCTGGCCCTGGAGCCAGAGCCTCAGCCCCGCCTCTGGGCAGAACAAAGCCAGTTCTCCTTCCACCAGGGGAGGCAGAACTCAGAGCTGCTGAACGGATGGCCTCTGTCCCCACTATGCTCAGCAGGGGCAGTCTGGGCCTTGATGAGAGAAAAAAACAGTAACAGGACCAAAATCCACCGCCAGGGCTAAACAAAAGAGTAAGACGTGATTAGAGACAAATAGACGTCCTTTCAGATGGGAAATCAAATCCTACCGAGGAAAGTAGCAAGGAACTTAAACTCTGTCAAGTGTAGCAGTATAATCAGGCAGGCCAAAAAAACATTGGAAGAGCAACTAGCAAAAGACACAAAAACAAACAATAATTTTTTTAAGTACATCAGAAGCAGGAAGCCTGCCAAACAATCCGAGAGGCCACTTGCTGTACAGTCGAGGTGCTAAAGGAGCACTCTCAAGGAAAACCAGGCTGTTGCAGAGAAGCTAATTCATTTTTTTTGCATCAATCTTCACTGCAGAGAACAGGAGGGAGATCTCCACACCTGAGCCGTTCTTTTTCTGTGACAAGTCTGAGGAACTGTCCCAGACTGAGGTGTCATTAGAGGAGGTTTTGGAACAAATTAATACATTAAACAGTAATAAGTCGTCGGGAGCAGATGATATTCACCCAAAAGTTCTGAAGGAACTCAAATGTGAAATTTCAGAGCTACTAACTGTGCTGTGTAACCTATCATTTAAATCAGCCTCTGTACCAGACGACTGGTTGATAGCTAACGTGATGCTAAATTTTAAAAAAGGCTCCAGAGGTGATCCTAGGAATTGCAGGCCAATTAGCCTGACTTGAGTACCAGGCAAATTGGTTGAAACCTACGTTCCCTGTAAGTTATGCGGAAGACTCTCAAGGGCCGTGCAGGCAGACAGGGAGAAGCGCACCTCCCCAGGCCCAGCCCAGCCCCGCTGGAGCTGCCAAGGAGAGGACCCCCTCCCCGAGCCCGGCCCAGGCCCACCGGAGCTGCCGAGGAGAGGAGCCCCTCCCCCAGCCCTGCCCAGGCTCACCGGAGCTGCTGGAGAGAGGAGCCCCTCCCTTGGCCCAGGACCACTGGAGCTGCCGCAGCAGGGGAGAGGCGCTGCGGTAAGAGAGGGCTGGGGCAAGTCCTCTCTCCTCACTGCAGCCCTGGGGCAGCCTGCACCCCAACCCCTCATCCCTGGCCCCACCCCCAGAGCCTGTACCCCCCTGCACCTCAACCCTCTGCCCCAGCCCTGAGCCCTCTCCCACATCCTGAACCCCACATCCCCAGCCCCACCCCAGAGCCCACACCTTCAGCCAGAGCCCTCATCCTCCCACACCCCAACCTTTTGCTCTATCCCTGAGCCCTCTCCTGCATCCCAATCCCTTCATCCCTCACCCCACCCCAGAGCTTTCATCCCCAGCCAGAACCCTCATCCTCAGAGGACATAACAAAATTCATTCCGCACATGGATGTAAAAAATTAGAGGGAACACTGGTTGAAACTATAGTGAAGGACAGAATTATCAGACACATAGATGAACGAGATTTGTTGAGGGAGAGTCAACATGGCTTTTGTAAAGGGAAATCATGCCTCACTAATGTATTAGAATTCTTTGAGGAAGTCAACAACACGTGGACAAGAGTGGTCCAGCGGATATAGTGCACTTGGACTTTCAGAAAGCCTTTAACTAGATCTCTCACCAAAGGCTCTTAGTCAGAGTGAGCTGTCATGGGATGAGAGGGCAGGTTCTCTCCTGGATCAGCAACTGGTTAAAGGACAGGAAACAAAGGGTAGAACTAAATGGTCAGTTTGCACCGTGGAGACAGATAAATAGTGAGGTCCCCCAAGGATCTGTTCTGAGACCTGTGCTGTTCACCGTATTCATAAATGATCTTGAAAAAGGGGTAAACAGTCAGATGGCAAAGTTTACAGATGATACAAAATTACTCAAAATAGATAAGTCCAAAGCAGACTATGAAGAGTTACAAAGGGATCTCACAAGACTGGCTGACTGGGCAACAAAATGGCAGATGAAATTCAGTGTTGAAAAATGCAAAGTAATGCACTTTGGAAAACATAATCCCAACTATACATATAAAATGATGGGGTTTAAAACAGCTGTTATTACTTTAGAAAGAGATCTCAGAGCCATTGTGGAGAGTTCTCTGACAACATCCACTCAGTGTGCAGCAGCAGTCAAAAAGTGAGCAGAATGTTAGGAACCATTAGGAAAGGGATAGATAACAAGACAGAAACTATCATAATGCCACTATATAAATCCATGGCACGTCCACCTCTTGAATACTGCGTGCAGATCTGGTCGCCTCATTTCAAAAAATATGTATTCGAAATGGGAAAGGTACAGAGAAAGGCAACAGAAATGATTTGGGGCATGGAACAGCTTCCATGTAAAGAGAGGATAAGAGACTGGGACTGTTCAGCTAGGAAGAGAGACATCCAAGGGGGGATATGATAGAGGGCTATAAAATCATGACTGGTGTGGAGAACGTGACTAAGGAAGTGTTGTTTACTCCTTCTCATAACACAAGAACCAGGGTTCACCCAATGACATTAATAAGGCAGAAAGTTTAAAACAAACAAAAGGAAATATTTCTTCACAGAACACACAGTCAACCTGTGGCACTCCTTGCCATGGGATGTTGTGAAGGCCAAAACTATAACTGGAGTTAAAAACAGAATTAGATCAGTTCTTGGTGAGTAGGTGTATCAGTGGCTATTAGCTGAGATGGGCAGGGACACAGCCTCATGCTCTGGGTGTCCGTAAACCTCTGACTGCCAGAAGCTGGAACTGGATGACAGGGAAAGGATTGCTCAATAAATGCCCTGTTCTGTTCATTCCCTCTGAAGCATCTGGCACTGGCCACTGTTGGAGACAAGATATTGAGCTATATGGACCATTGGTCTGACCCAGTGTGGCCATTCTTATGTTCTTATGGTGAGGACAGTTTGAGCCTAGGCTCAGCAGGGACAGTTTGGGCCTTGGAGAAGATGGGAGCCGGGCCCCCAACATCTCTACAGAGATAATTATCTCATGCATTTTATATTTGAGCACAGCCCCAGGTGCATGGGGTGCTGATCACACACACAGGAGCACCGAATTTAGTAGCAAACAGCTCACAGTACAGCAATGGCTCACAAACTGCAAGGTGAGCTCTGGAGGAATGTTTGGGGGGCTTGCAGCTGGGCCCAGGCTAGGCCTCATGGGGGACGGGGAGGGAGCCCTGCGCTTCCAGCCCTGTTCTGTCCCCAGACAAGCACCAACCCCAGCCTCACTCCTCCCTGAAACCCGTTCAGACCCCAGTCCTGCTCCACCCCCAGCCTCAGCTCCTCCCCCAGCCTCACCTTCAACCTAAGCTCTGCTGCTGAGGAAGCCTTGGCTGTGCAGTGATGGTGAAGCGGGGGACACGACTGGAAAAGTTTGTGCCCCACTGAGTAGAGGCAGCATCTGGCTGGGACTTCCTAACTTCCGAGTGTTTGACTCTTCAACTGGAACATTCTTTTAACATAATTGTTAAACGTCATTTCCTAGTTATTTTAGAAAACTGAAAAAAACAGAAGTTCCATCACATTGAACCATATCGACCCTCCCACAGGTCATCAGCAGGGTTTAGACTTTAGATCCACAGCACAGATCTCTCTCACTTGAGCTATCGGAGTAGCTGGCACCAGTAGAAGGCTATCATCTTCTCTGTGGCCCTGCCACTAGAGGGAGCGTAAAGACACTTTGACAGTGGATTTCACAGCTCTTTGCTAGACAGCTGAGGAATGGTGAGACTCAGCGCGACTAGGTTCAATTCCAGATTCTGGAGGGGAATGTGCTGTAGTGATTACAGAAATTTCTGCCCCTGTGTCCCGAGATTCTCCCTGCCCCTTTCTGTCCCATCCTGCCCATGTTCCCCACACTGGTCCTAGCCTTCCCTGAATGGCTTATGCCTTTCAACACCCCCCTCTCCTCGCTTATTCCTATCCTACCACCCACCTGTCTTCTGTCATTCTCTCCACAACTCTGCTACCCCCAGGCTCCCATCCCTTCTTCCCTTTGATCTTCTGCCCTTCAGCCCAGCACCTCATCTTCCTCCCTGGCCCTCTTCCTCACCCCTCTGCATTCTAGCCAGGCAGCCTCAATCTCCATATGCCACCTGGGCACCAGCTGGAGAGCATGGAGGGCACAGGAGAGAGGCGTCCCGCTCTAAGTCCTGCTCAGACCCTGCAGCCCCAGGATATGGCACACTCAGTTGCTCTGTGGGGATGATGCATATGCAGTCTGGACACAGGTAGGAGCTTGAGGGATAGAACATGCTCAGTACAGATGGAATCTTTGGAGAATTTAGCTACCAAACTCTAATCTGTGTGTACACAGCATGTGCAGACTAAGATTTTTAGAGATTCATAATTTGGCCAAATTTGGGCAGATTTTTCTGGTGCACCTCTTTGACTCCAGGGCCACCTCTCTTCTCCCCCTCCCCCCCTCCCCTGTCAAATTTCAAGTCCCAGCCAATTTGTAAGGTGCAGCCTATCACGGAATAAAAAACAAGGCTGCATGACCAATAACTTCCAAAATAAACTCAAGAGTTTGTCACAAACTGTTCAGATTGCGCTGGGGTGGGTGGAGGACAGCGTTCCACAGCACCAGCTGGAGTCAGGGGAGCTGCGCTTGGGGAGTGCTGAATTCAAGGCTACCATAATCTGAACACAGGCTTGGTGCAGCGATACATTGGCCGTCATTTATGAGTGGGATTATATGACAGGGCTGCCTACAATAGCAGGGGACTGGACTTGATGACCTATGAGATCCCATCTGTCATCTGTGTCCTGGCAGCAAAACAAAGTCTGCAAGAAATGCTAGAGTTTGGTGAAATCACTCACTTTTTATGAACTGTTAAAGGTTAATTTATCATTGTTAGTACCTAGTGGTCCCAATGCGATCAGGGGCCCATTGTGGTGGGTGCTGCTCAGACACGCTGTGAGAAACAGCCCCCACCCAGAAGAGCTCACAATCAATGTCAGAGGGGAAACAGGCAATAAAGTAAATGGTTTGTGAGCATTTTGCCCAGCTGCACTCCACTTGTTATTCCTACAGAGAGAGCTTTCCTGCGTTTTTCCCAGGGGTTCACTGACTGTAAACTAGGAACCTGGGGGAGATGGTTGGGAGATGCTCATGTAATCTCCACATCTGATTTTAACATTGAACGGGAGGAAAATTACGTAAGGAAAGCTACAGCAATGGAGAAAGGAACAGCAGTGGGTAGGAGAATGGGCATCAAGAGGAAAGGTTGTGTTGATACCAATGACACTAACAGTCAGGTAGGTGATACTGTCTGTAGAATGACTGTACCCAAATGGGTGAGGAGTGTGAGCGAAGTCAAGCAGCAACTACTAAGATGTCTGTACCCCAGTGCAAGGAGCCTGGGTAACAAAATGGAGGAAATAGAACTACTAGTGCAGGAAGTAAAACCAGATATTAGGGGGATAACAGAAACACGGAATAGTAGTCATGGCTGTAGCAGGGGTACTGAAGGGTATGTGCTGTTCAGAAAAGACAGAAATAAAGGTAAAGATGGTGGAGAAGCTCTGTATATTAATGAAGAGATAGACTGTAAAGAAATTAAAAGTGATGGAATGGATAGATAAAATCTGTGTGGGCCAAAATCACTTTGGGGAAGAAAGCTACTAGAGGTTCCCCTGGGCTAGTGCTTGGGGTGTGCTACAGGCCATAGGTGTCAACTCCATGGGTGCTCCCGGGGCTGGAGCACCCATGGGGAAAAATTAGTGGGTGCTCTGCACCCACCGGCAGCCAAGCTCCCCTCACCCCCTTCCCCACCTCCTCTTCCTCCTCCTCACCCAAGAACTCCGTGTCCCTGCTACTCTGCCTACCTCCCAGTGCTTCCGCCCAGCCACCACCAAACAGATAACAGCATTAGCCCACTCTGGGAAGGAGTGGGGAGGAATGGGAACATGGAGTGCACAGGGGAGGAGGGGGGCCAGAGTGGGGATTTGGGGAAGGAGTTGTAATAGGGGCAGGGAGGAGGTGGAGTTGGGGCCGGGGCTTTGGGGAAGGCGTTGAAATGGGGGTGGGGAAGAGGCAGGGCTGGGGAGGGCCTCATGGAAGGGGTAGAGCTGGGGGCAGAGTAGGGGGTCGAGCAAAAAGGGGAAATTCAACGCCTATGCTACAGACCCCCAGGATCTGATGTGGATCTGGATAGAAATCTCTTTAATGTTTTTAATGAAATAAATACCTCTGGGAATTGTGTGATTACGGGACACTTTAACTTCCCAGCTATAGACTGGAGGACAAGTGCTACTAATAATGGGAGGGCCCAGATTCTCCTGCATGTGATGGCTGGCAGATTTCTTCACCAAATAGTAACTGAACCAACAAGAGGTGAGGTCATTTTAGATTTTGTAGTGGTGAGTAGTGAGAACTGCACAGAAGAACTGGTTGTAGGAGACAACCTTGGTTCTCGTGATCATAGAATCATAGGACTGAAAGAGACCTTGAGAAGTCATCTGATCCAGTCCCCTGCACTCATGGCACGACTAAGTATTATCTAGACCATTCCTGACAGGTGTTTGTCCAATCTGCTCTTAAAAATCTCCAGTAATGGAGATTCCACAACCTCCATAAACAATTTATTCCAGTGCTTAACCACTCTGACAGTTAGGAAGTTTTTCCTAATGTCCAACCTAAACTGCCCTTGCTGCAGTTTAAGCCCATTGCACCTTGTCCTATCCTCAGAGGTTAAGAAGAGCAATTTTTCTCCCTCCTCGTTGTAACAACCTTTTATGTACTTGAAAACTATTATCATGTCCCCTTCTCTTTTCCAGATTAAACAAACCCAGTTGTTTTCAATCTTCCCTCATAGGTCAAGTTTCTAGATCTTTAATAGCAGTATCAAGAGCTTTACTAAAGTCAAGATAGACCGATCATAAGTTAATTCAGTTTAAACTAAATGGAAGGCTAAACAAATATAAATCTGCAACTAGGGGCCTTGATTTAAAAATGGCAAACTTTAAAAAGTGAAGGGAATTAGTTAGGGAAGTGGACTGGATAGAAGAACTCAAGGATCTGAATGTGTAAGAAGTTTGGAATTACTTAAAGTCAAAGTTTCAGAAACTATCTGAAGCCTGTATCCCAAGCAAGGGGAAAGGGTGGCAGAGCAAGCAGAATGAACAAACAGGTAATTAAGAGAAAGCAGAAAGCCTACAAGGAATGGAAGATGAGATGGATCAGCAAGGAAAGCTACCTCATGGAGGTCAGAAAGTGTAGGAAAAAGTGAGAACTGCCAAGAGCCAAGCAGAATGGATCTTTCAAAGATAATTAAATCCAATAGTAAAAGCTTCTATAGCCATATAAATAAAATAAATAAAAAAAAAGCAAGGAAAGAAGAAGTGTGACCACTAAGCACTGAGGATGGGGTGGAGATTAAAGATAGTGTAGGCCTGGCCCAACACCTAAATTAATACTTTGCCTCAGTTTCTAATGAGGAGCTGATGGGTAGTAGCAGGGTGGCTAATGAAAACGAGGATATGGAAATAGATATTACCACCTCTGAGGTGAAAGCCAAACTCAAATGGATTAACGGGACTAAATCAGGGGACATGGATAATCTCCATCCAAAAGTATTAAAGGAACTGGCACACAAAATTGCAAGACCAGTAGCAAGGATTTTTAATGAATCTCTAAACTCAGAGGTCAGACCCTGTGACTGGAGACTTGCTAATAAAGTTCCTATTTTTAAGAAAGGGAACAAAAAAGTGATCCAGAAAACTACAGGCTGGTTAGTTTGACCTCAATTGAATTCAAGGTCTTGGAACAAATTTTGAAAGAAAAAGTAGTTAAGATTCCCCTGTGGGTCCGGGGACAGAATAGGCCCCCTGCTCCTCCTGCATGTTGCAAGAGGTTACTAAAAGGGGGCTGCTTGGAGAGGGATGGGCTCCACTAGGTTAGAAATTTTCCCAAGACACACCATATGATGAGCAAGTCAACCATTTCCATACCGGATTGATTGCAGTCCAGGTTAATAATGACCACGCCATTCGTCTCTCACCAGGGCAGACATGACAAGTATACTATGGTGTAACCCCAACAAAGAGGATCTGTGGAAGAGATAACATCACCTTAGCCACATGGAATGTAAGGACATTGAGACAAATAGGGAGGTTGAAAGAACTCACGTACGAAATGGAACAATACATCTGGCACCTCCTAGGAATCTCTGAGGTCTGATGGAAGAATTTTGGAGAGGTACTAACGGAAGAAGGCCATGTACTCTATTACAGTGGAGAGGACAAACATGTCAACGGTGTAGGAGTTCTTGTTCATAAAGATATCAAGAATTCTGTATTAGGATACCACCCAATGTCCAGTAGGCTTATTTCCATCTGTCTAAAGGCAGTACCATCTAATATCACAGTGATACAAGTCTATACCTCCATAACAGACTATGATGATGAGCTTTTTTTTTACAATCAACTCCAAGACATCATTGATAAGGTACACAAGAAAGATATCCTGATTGTACAGGGAGATTGGAATGCTGAAGTGGGTACTGATGCACAGGCAGATTGGCGAGATTATTGTGGCCCTTTCTGTAATGTGGTAACCAATGAGAGAGGATTGAGACTTTTGGAGTGTACCAGCTGTGATACAGCATGGCCAGAGTGCAGCAGGAGAGGGTTAGAAGGGAGCCTTATTCCCTGGAAGGGGAAGAAAGTTTGCTATAGATTAATTAGAGCACTTGAAGCCAATTAGAGCACTTGAAGCCAATTAGAGCACCTGAAGCCAGTCACATGATAAAAACCCCTGCTTCAATCAGACAGTGTGGGAGTTGGAGCAGAGAGGAATTGGTGTTGGATCAGAGAACAGTTTGAGGGAGTTGGAGCAGAGAGGATTGGTGTTGGATCAGAGAACAGTTTGAGGGAGTTGGAGCAGAGAGAATTGGTGTTGGAGCAGAGAACAGTTTGAAGGGAAGCAGAGGACAGTTTGGAGAAGTGCTGTAGTGAGCTAAGAAGTCCAAAGACCCTAGGTAAAGGGGCACCTGGCTTGTACAGAGGGAGGGCAGGAAGCCCCCCACAAGCTGAAGGGCAGGAGAGGGAAGTAGCCCAGGGAAGGAAGTGTCAGTTCAAGTGGTTTACCACTATCCTCAGGGCCCCTGGTCTGGGACCTGGAGTAGAGGGCGGGCACAGGTCCCTCCCTCTCCACTCCCCTGCTCTAGGACACTAGTGGGGCAGTTAACATTCTACTGCAGGGGCAAGAAATAGTGCCCTGAAACCCCCCCCCCCAAAGAAGAGAAAGTGCAAGACCCATCAAAATAGTGCCAGCAATTTGCCATACAGCTATAACAATCTGGTTCTTGCAACACATTAGGAGCACATAAAGCATCCAGATGATCAATGTGGCTCACACCTAATGGTCTACATTACAACCAGATCAACTATATCATGTGCAAAACTGATTTTGTTCTGAGATTATAGGAGTTAAAACAAGGAGCTTCCCTGGTGCTGATATTGAAAGTGATTGTGACCTTATGATGCCAAATTTTTGGCTGCAGCTAAGGAAAATTACCAGGCCAAAGTTCACCAGAACCAGGTTTGACTTAAAAAGACTCAGAGACTGAAACATTGCAGAGTCATTCCAAGCAATGATTGGCAGAAAATTTGCCATGCTGTTGTCTCTAGAGGAAGATGTAGAAACGACCAACAATTTCAATGCAATAATGAATGAGGCAGCAATGGACATCCTTGGGAAACATCGTAAGAAGACAAAACCGTGAGTCACAAATTAAATACTGTAGTACAAATGTGTGATATTAGAAGAGAACTTAAGAGAGACAAAAACAGCACTGAGGGAGCTGATAAATACAGAGTGATTGGCAGAAAGATGAAGAAAGGAATGAAGGTGGCCAAGGAGATATAGACTGAAAAACAGTGCTCTAAAACTGAAGAGTATATCAAAAATAAAAATAGCAAATGAGCCTTCCAGGTTGTAAAAGAAGGAAAGATGGACCAAAGCTAACGCAATTCAAGACAAAGAAGGGAACAGAAGAACGGGACATCATCAATAGGTGGACAAATTACTGCTCTGATCTATACAACCACCAGACAAATAGCAATCCTAGTGTCTTAGACAGCCCAGATTCAACAGAGGAGGATGATTTTCCAATACTATGTGAAGAAGTGGAGACAGCTGTGAAATCACTCAAAAATGGAAAGGGTACAGGTATTGACAACATCCCAGCCAAACTGATGACATTCGGAGGAGAAATAGTAATAGATGTACTCACCAAGATCTGCAACAAGATCTGGCAGACCGGTGAGTGACTCTCCACGTGGACACAGTCACTAATCACCACTCTGCCAAAGAAAGGCAACCTGCAATTGTGTCAAAATTACCAGATCATAAGCTTAATTGTGCATCCCAGCAAAGTGATGTTGAAAATCATATTGAGCAGATTGAAGCCACAAGCAGAGAGTATCATTGCTGAAGGACAGGCTGGCTTTCATGCTGGAAGAAGTACCACAGAACTCGTGCTCTATGTGAGAAGTACTTACAACACTAGCAGGACATCTACCACATCTTCAATGACTTCAAGAGGGTGTTTGACAGAGTGCGGCACAAAGCTCTCTGGGCAACCATGAAGAAGTACAATGTTGGTCGTAAGCTTATTCTTATCATTAAACAACTGTATGCCAAGGCCAGCAGTGCAGTCCTCGTCAATGGCACAATAGGAGAGTGGTTTTGCACCACTGTTGGAGTCCGGCAAGGCTGCCTTCTTTCGCCCACGCTGTTCAACATCTACTTGGAGCGCACAATGACTGATGTCCTGGAAGATCACATAGACACAGTCAGCATTGGGGGATGAACAATCTCAAATCTTTGGTTCGCTGATGACATTGACATCCTGGCAGGCGGCGAAGATGAACTTGCCAACCTTGTGAAATGACTGGATGAAACTTCCGTAAAATACGGCATGGAAATCAGTGCAGAGAAAACCAAGCTGATGACAAACAAACGTGTTGGGATCAGCTCACATGTCCCTGTCAGTGGATAAGAACTGGAGACAGCAAAATAATTCAAGTATTTGGAGGCAATCATCACTGCTGATGGATCCAAGGCAGAAATTTGGGCAAGAACTGCGCAAACAGCAGCAGCAGTGGCAAAGCTAAAGCCAATTTGGAGGAACAAGAACATCTCCCTGGAATCCAGACTGAAACTGATGCATGCACTGGTTATCTCCATTCTTCTGTATGTGTACGAGGCATGGACCCTTAAGGCAGAATTTAAACAGAAAATACAGGTAGTAGAGATGAGATACTCCTGAAAAATCCTGGGCATCTCCTACTTCAACCACATTACTAATGAAGAGGTCCGCAACATCATCACCCAATGTGCTGGGTCATATGAGGGCCTCCTGACAGCTGTGAAGAAGCACAATCTGAAGTGGTACAGCCATGTAACAAGATCATCTGGCCTATCCAAGATCATCCTCCAAGGGACAGTACAGGGGAAGAGAAGAAGAGGTAGACAGAAGAAGAGATGGATTGATAACATAAAAGAGTGGACAGGAATGGACTTCACGGACTCAAGCACTGACACAGAATCATCATGGGTGGAGAGAATTGGTTGATTGCTCATTAATGTTGGTGCTCCAATGACCAATGTAATTATGGGAGTGATGATGATGATGATGAGTTAAGGACATAGAGATTAATGGTAATTGGGATAAATTACAACATGGTTTTACAAAAGGTTCATCGTGCCAGACTAACCAGATCTCTTTCTTTGAGATGATAACTGATTTTTTAGACAAAGGAAATGCAATAGAACTAATCTCTCTGGATTTCAGTATGACATTTGATACATAGGGTCCTACCAAATTTATGGCCACGAAAAACATATCACGAACCATGAAATCTGGTGTCCCTCCATGAAATCTGTTTTTTTTTGTGTGTTTTTACCCTGTACCAAGATGACCAAACTTACTGGCCCTCTGAGCCACATACAACAATCTTCAGAAGTTTGAGAGCCCGTGGCACACCTGCCAGAAGTCAGGCTCAGAGCTTCAGCCCCACTCCTGTTGAATCCCTGAGCCTTGGCAGGTGCGCCGCGCAGGGCTGACTCTGTACAGAAGCTCTTACCCCAACCCTCCATTGCAAGGCAGAGATCTTGAGCAGCCCCCACCCAGGCTGGTAGGTGGAGAATATGTGTGTGTGTGTGTGTGTGTGTGCGCGCGCGCGGGGGGGCTTGCAAGTCACACTTTAACAGTAAAATAGGCCACAGTCTGGCCACCCCTGTCCTATATTATACAGATTTCATCGGGAGACCAGCATTTCTCAAACTGGGGGTTGTGATCAAAAAGGGAGTTACAGGAGGGTAACAGGGTTATTTTAGGGAGGTTGCCGTATTATCACCCTTACTTCTGCGCTGTCTTAAGAGCTGGGCAGCTGGAGAGTGGCAGCTGCTGACTGAGGGCCCAGCTCTGCGGGCAGCAGCACAGAAGTAAGGGTGACAATAGCACACCAGGCCATCCTTACTTCTGTACTACTGTTGGCAGTGGCTCTGCCTTCCAGCTCCCAGCCAGCAGCTGCTGCTCTCCAGCTGCCCAGCTCTGAAGGCAGCGCCACCGCCAGCAGCAGCACAGAAGTAAGGGGAGCAGTGCCGCAACCCCCCTACAATAACATTGCGACTTCCCACAGCTCCTTTTTTTGTGTCAGGATCCCTACAATTACACACTGTGAAATTTCAGATTTAAATAGCTGAAATAATGAAATGTATTATTTTAAAAATACCATGAAATTGAGCAATATGGACCCTGAATTTGGTAGGCCCCTATTGAGACAGTTCCATTTGGGAAATTATTGGTTAAATTGAAGAAGATGGGGATTAATATAAGAATTGAAAAGTGGATAAGGAACTGGTTAAAGCAGATTATACCAAGGAATATCAACATATATATACAATGAATTATACCAAGAAAATAAAAACCCGTAGGATCTTATTAAGGGGGATATGGCAATATGCCGTGTTTATTGTGAATACAGAAAGAATCATAGTAAGCAGTCAGTTATAGCTATAACATTCCATTCAATTTCACATTCATTTATACACACACAGGTTCTGCAAGGTTTTTGTCATAGTTACCAGCTTTAGAGTTGCTCGTGCCAAGTCACTGGCCAGGTGACCTGGACACTAGGATGGAGTGGGGCCTTGTCAGATGCGCATCTGATGCTCCTGGAAGTTGGCTGCAGAACCAGAGGCAAAGTTCTCAGTCTTCAGGGTTTGTTTTTGTAGGGATTTATCCTCATTCAAGTCTATGGGGCTTGCCTCGTCATGCTGTTCTCACGTTTGAAGTGATAATCAATCACGCAGATGGTACAGCAATGACAGTTTGTTGTTATCTTCTTCTTCAGTTCTTATGCCCCTCAGTCCTTGGGGCAGTTGTGGGTGGATCCCAGTTTGCTCTCAGGATTATCCGGTTATCTCCATCCTGCACATTTTTCAGCCAAATGGTCCTGGGTAGTTCTTTGTCTTATTCTAAGGCTGGCACTTCAACCTGTATTACCCATCAAGCATCCATCCACAATCACACTCTGTTTCCTTTAACCTACTACTTCCTATTACATATGTATTTTATTACCTATTCATCTTCTAACATAACTCTTCTAAAATCATTGGGGCATAACGGACTCCAATGACTCTACTCATGCCTCTTGTCACACATGAAAAGAAAACAAACAAGAGAGCAATGTAAAAGTGGAGGAACAACAAATCTTGTTCCTGAATTCAGAAAAACATTTGTAACATATCGTTAGATGATCACTTTTAGAATGGACTCTTTGTCTCTGGATATGCTCTGTAATTAACACAGGCCTTGTAAACTGGCAGGCTCCAATTAGCACAGCCTTAGCAGGCTGACTGAGAGACATTTTTCTTTCTAATGGTCAGGCCAAATCTGCAGTCATATACCGGACCATATTTTCCCGAAAAATATGAATGCATTAATTATCACTTTTAATCCAACATAATCCCCCTTTTGCCACTAAGATTATTAATCACCAGAGTCACTTCTTATTTAATCTGTTTAATAGAAAATATTGGGAGGCGATTTGGGCCTGTGGCTCTAGTCTTGCCTACATTCTTCTTAGCCAACAGCACATTCCAAACATTCCAGTTAGACAAATACAATTCAAATCCAAGACAACTAGTAGGGGATGTAGCATTACAGCTAGAACGCCAGTACTTGTGGCAGACCATCCAGAAAATATGTCATACCTATGGTAAGCTGTTATCTATCTTTCTGCAGTAGCAATTCTTAACATGTCCCTATTTGCATGCATAAGAACATAAGAACTGGGTCAGACCAAAGATCCATCAAGCCCAGTATCCTGTCTTCTGACAGTGGCCAATGCCAGGTGCCCCACAGGGAATGAACAGACAGGTTATCATCAAGTGATCCATGCCCTGTCACCCAATCCCAGCTTCTGGCAAACAGAGGCTAGGGACACCATTCCTGCCCATCCTAGCTAATAGCCATTCATGGACCTATCCTCCATGAATCTTTCTAGCTTCCTTTTGAAACCTGTTATAGTCTTGGCCTTCACAACATCCTCTGGCAAGGAGTTCCACAGGTTGACAGTGTGTTACACGAAAAAATACTTCCTTGTGTTTGTTTTAAACCTGCTGCCTATTAATTTCATTTGGTGACCCCTAGTTCTTCTATTATGGGAATAAGTAAATAACTTAATCCACTTTCTCAACATCACTCATGATTTTATAGACCTCTATCATATCCCCCCTTAGTTGCCTCTTTTCCAAGCTGAAAAGTCCCAGTCTTATTAATCTCTCCTCATATGGAAGCTGTTCTATACCGCTAATCATTTTTGTTGTCCTTCTCTGAATCTTTTCCAATTTCAATATATATTTTTTGAGATGGGGCGACTACATCTGTATGTATTATTCAAGGTGTGGGCATATCATGGACTTATATAGAGGCAATATGATATTTTCTGTCTTATTATCTCTCCTTTTCTTGATGATTCCCAACATTCTGTTCACTTTTTTGACAGCTGCTGCACATTGAGGGGATGATTTCAGAGAACTCTCCACAATGGCTCCAAGATCTCTTTCTTGAGTGGTAACAGCTAATTTAGATCCCATCATTATATGTATATAGTTGGGATTATGTTTTCCAATGTTTATTACTTTGCATTTATCAACACTGAATTTCATCTGCCATTTTGTTGCCCAGTCACCCAATGCTGAGAGATCATTTTGTAGCTCTTCACAGTCTGCTTTGGACTTAACTATCTTGAGTAGTTTTGTATCATCTGCAAATTTTGCCACCTCAGTGTTTACCCTTTTTTCCAGATCATTTATGAATATGTTGAATAGGATTGGGCCCAGTACAGACCCCTGGGGGATCCCACTATTTCTCTCTCTCCATTCTGAAAACTGACCATTTATTCCTACCCTTTGTTTCCTGTCTTTTAACCAGTTACCAATCCATGCATGGTATGGATGGTTTCCCACACTGCCTTTTGTTTATTCTAGGAACTGAGTTACCTCTTTACCTTTTAACAGGTGACTGGTAACTTCTTACCATTCAATGCCAAGACTGAAATTCCTTTACCTCCACCCTTCTGCAACACTGATTTCTGTAAATACAGTTAAAATGCTTATTAATCCTTTTCTGCCTAATGCAGTAGTTTTCAATACACAACAATGCTAGCAACAAGACAAACAGCACACGACAAAACATAAAATGCAAAACACAATTTTGGTCACCAGTGTATAGAAAGGATGTGGAGAAACTGGAAAGGCTCCAGAGGTGAACAACAAAGATGATCAAAGGGATGGAATGCAGCCATATGAGCAAAGGCTGAAGGAAGTGGGTATGTTTAGTTTGGAAAAGAGGAGAGTGATGGGAGACATGGTAGTGGTCGTCAAATACTTGAAAGGCTGCCATAAGAAAGATGGAGAAACATTCTCTTTTGCCACACAAGAACAGGACAAGAGGCAATGGATTCAAACTTCAGCATAGCAGATTTAGATTAAATCTCAGGAAAAAACTCCCTATCTGTTAGGACAATGGAACAGACGCCTCAGGAGGTCGTGGAAGGTGCTTTGCTGGAGGTTTTCAAAATGAGACTGGAGCCATCTGTCTGGGATGGTTTAGACACAACAAATCCTGCATCTTGACAGGGGGTTAGATTAGATGGCTCTTGCAGTCCCTTCTAACCCCGTGAGTTTATGATTCTTATCTTGGCAGCACAGCTCCCCCTGACGCAATTGAAGCTGAGGTGCTCAGACCCCAGACCCACTCTGTCGTACTCCGAGCATAAGAAAGTTCTCCCTTCTGATTGGTTAATAATGGACCAGGAAACTCGGGAGCAAACCTTGCCAGGCTTGGAACCTTGTAGTGATCCAAGGAGAGACGAATTTCTGTCCCATGGGAAATGCTGACATTTCAACATTGATCTTCCCTGCAAAATGGGACAAAAAATGGTGAAAAATTTTGTAGAATGAAAAGTTCTGAAAGATTTCAACTCAGAAATGTTGAAATGAAAAATTTAGGCATTTGTGTTGGAAACAGAATGATTTGTTTTGAATTTTCCAGTTGAAAAATTGGAAAATTTTGTCAAAATCGACATTTTCCCTTGGAAATGTTTGATTGTGATGAACATCTTTATTGTGACAGTCCGTTATAATTTGAGTGCACCGCAAGTGTGTAAGTGCTTTGCAGAAGAAAAGGCACACTCCCAGCCTTGGAGAGCTCACAAAGCAGCTTTGGATGTAACTCACTTTATGCGGTGGGTCGGACTAGATGATCACATTGGTCCCTTCTGACCCTAGAATCTATGAATCTATGAATCTATTAACATTGGAGGAGCTGATTCTGCCCTGGGGAGGTGTAATATTCAGCAGAATGTAAGTCTCGTTTGCTGCAGTGTATGCAGGCCTTGCCTTTGCTGAAAAAAACTGTTATTCACCTTTGTAACTGTTGTTCTTCGAGATGTGTTGCTCATATCCATTCCAATTAGGTGTGTGCGCGCCGCGTGCACGTTCGTCGGAGAAACTTTTACCCTAGCAACACTCGGCGGGTCGGCTGGGCGCCCCCTGGAGTGGCGCCGCTATGGCGCCGGATATATACCCCAGCCGACCCGGCCACCCTTCAGTTCCTTCTTGCCGGCTACTCCGACAGTGGGGAAGGAGGGTGGGTTTGGAATGGATATGAGCAACGCATCTCGAAGAACAACAGTTACAAAGGTGAGTAACCGTTTTTTCTTCTTCGAGTGATTGCTCATATGCATTCCAGTTAGGTGATTCCCAAGCCTTACCTAGGTGGTGGGGTTGGAGTGAGATGTGGCGGTATGCAGAACTGCTGCGCCAAAGGCTGCATCATCTCTAGATTGCTGGACCAGCGCGTAGTGCGAGGTGAAGGTGTGGACCGATGACCAGGTCGCTGCAAGGCATATCTCCTGGATAGGCATGTGCGCCAGGAAGGCGGCTGATGACGCTTGAGCTCTAGTAGAGAGCGCTGTGAGGTGGCCCGAAGGGACATGAGCTAGGTCATAGCATGTGCGAATGCATGCAATCACCCAGGAGGAGATCCTCTGGGAGGAGACTGGCAGGCCTTTCATCCGTTCCGCAACCGCCACAAACAGTTGGGAGACTTTCGGAACGGCTTTGTTCGCTCAATATAGAAAGCGAGTGCCCTGTGTACATCTAAGGAGTGTAGCTGCTGCTCCCACCAAGAAGAGTGGGGCCTTGGAAAGAAGACTGGGAGGAAGATGTCCTGGTTGGTGTGGAAGGCAGACACAACCTTAGGGAGGAACGCCGGATGAGGGCATAGTTGTACTTTGTCTTTATGAAAAACAGTGTAGGGCGGGTCCACCGTGAGTGCTCTCAGCTCGGAGACCCTCCTGGCCGATGTAATGACCACCAGGAAGACTGTTTTCCATGACAGGTACAGGAGTGAGCAAGTCGCTAGCGGCTCAAATGGTGGGAGCATTAGTCTGTTTAGGACCAAATTGAGATCCCAGATAGGGGCAGGGCGACGTACGAGGGGAAAGAGATGCTCTAGGCCCTTAATGAACCGAGAGACCAAGGGGTGGGAGAACACGGAGTGGCCACCCTCACCTGGCTGGAAAGTGGATATAGCTGCTAAGTGCACCTTCAGAGAGGATGTCGCCAGGCCCTGTTGCTTAAGGTACCAGAGGTAGTCTAGGACCGTGGGAATCGAGGCCTCCAAAGGAGTAACGCCCTGAGTTGCGCACCAGCAAGAGAAGCGTTTCCACTTTGCCAAGTACGTGGAGCGGGTGGAAGGCTTCCTGTTGCTGAGGAGAATATGCTGAACCGGAGCGGAACAGCGCAACTCCGCTGTGTTTAGCCATGCAGTAGCCACGCCGTGAGGTGGAGGGCTCGTAGGTCTGGGTGACGAAGCCTGCCGTGGTCCTATGTGATTAGGTCTGGGAAGAGAGGGAGGGGAACTGGGGTGTCCACGGACAGATCTAGCAGGGTGGTGAACCAGTGCTGTCTGGGCCACGCAGGCACGATCAGGATCAGATGCGCTTTGTCCCTGCGGAGCTTTAACAGGACCTTGTGCACCAGGGGAAACGGAGGGAAGGCATACAGCAGGTGGTGCCTCCACAACAGGAGGAATGCGTCTGTGATCGACCCCGGAGAGAGACCCTGAAAGGAGCAAAACTCCTGGCACTTCCTGTTCGAGCGGGAGGCGAACAGGTCTACGAGGGGAAATCCCCACCTCCGGAAGAGCGAATGGATGACGTCCGGTCTTATTGACCACTTGTGACATAGAAAGGACCGGCTGAGCCGATCCGCCAGAGCGTTCCGGACCCCTGGAAGAAAGGATGCCACTAAGTCTATCGAGTGGGCTATACAGAAGTCCCAGAGTCGAATGGCCTCTTGACACAGGGGAGACGAGCGGGTCCCTCCTTGTTTGTTGATGTAGTACATGGCCGTTGTGTTGTCCATGAACACCGAAACACAACGGCCGTGAAGATGTTGCTGGAACGCCTGGCACGCAAGGCGGACTGCTCTCAACTCCCGGATGTTTATATGGAGTGTGAGCTCCTGGGACGACCAAAGGCCCTGGGTACACAGGTGACCTAGATGGGCCCCCCAACCGAGGGATGACGCATCCGTCGTTAAGATCATTGACGGCGGCTGTGGATGGAACAGCATCCCCGCGCATACCAGGGATGGAGTTAGCCACCAATAGAGGGGGCGGAGGGGGCTAGGGGGAACTGTCACCAGGACGTCTATAGGGTCCCTGCCTGGGCGGAAGACCGAATGGAGCCACGTTTGGAAGGGTCTCATGCGGAGTCTGGCATACTTGGTCACATAAGTACATGCGGCTATATGCCCCAGGAGTCCAAGGCAGGTGCGAGCTGAGGTGATTGGGGAGGCCTGTAAACCTCGTATGATTGATACAATCGCTTGGAAGCGGGGCTGAGGCAAGTAGGCCCTGGCTTGAGTGGAATCCAGCGTTGCCCCTATGAAGTCCAGCCTTTGTGTGGGGACCAGGGTGGATTTCTCGGTGTTGAGGAATAGGCCCAACCGGGAGAATAGGTCCGTAACTACATTGACGTGCTGCCGTACCTGAGACTGAGAGGACCCTTTGAGGAGTCAGTCATCCAGATACGGGAACACATGTATCTGTTGCCGGTGGAGGTGGGCGGCGACGACGGCCGTGCACTTCATGAACACCCTCGGGGCCGTGGAGAGGCCGAAGGGGAGGACTGTGAATTGGAAGTGCTGGTGGTTAGCCATAAAGCGAAGGTACTTCCTGTGTGGTGGAAAGATGGCAATGTGGAAGTACGCGTCCTTCACTTCGAGGGCGGCATACCAGTCTCCAGCATCCAGGGACGGGATAATCGTTCCCAGGGAGACCATGCGGAACTTCAGTTTGAGCATCCATTTGTTGAGTCCACGCAGGTCTAGGATAGGTCTGAGGCCTCCCTTGGACTTGGGAATCAGAAAATAATGGGAGTAAAACCCCTTTCCTCTCTCATCTAAAGGTATCTCCTCTGTAGCTCCTGCAGCGAGGAGAGATCGGACCTCCTGTAGGAGGACTTGCTCATGAGAGGGGTCCCTGAAGAGGGACTGGGATGGGGGGCAGGAGGGCGGTGATGAAGCAAATTGGAGGTGGTATCCCTGCTTCACTGTGCGCAGAACCCAAAGATCCGACGTCAATTGGGACCACGCCGGGAGGAAGTAGGAGAGACGGTTGGAAAAGGGAGGGAAAGGATCCTGTCCTGACACTGGTACGCCGTCCCTGGGCACACCTTCAAAAGTTGGACTTGGGGCCCAGTGGTGCCTTAGAGGGCCCGTGGTTTTGGCCCCCTTGGGGACCGGACTGGCGTCTGTGGCCACCCCGCCTGCGCCTTCTACTGAGGTCCTGCCTCTGCCGAGGTGTAAAGTACGGGCGGTGTGCTTGGGGCCTGAAGGGTCTACGCTGGGTTACGGGGGTATGCATTCTCAACGAGCGCATGATGACTCTATTATCCTTCAGGCTCTGCAGCCTGGGATCAGTCTTTTCCGAGAACAAACCCTTGCCATCAAAGGGTAGATCCTGGATGGTGTACTGCAGCTCAGGAGGCAGGTTAGAGACCTGGAGCCAGGAGATGCGCCTCATGGTGATTCCCGAGGCCAAGGTTCTGGCCGCTGAGTCGGCCGCATCTAGGGAGGCCTGGAGAGAGGTCCTGGCCACTTTCTTTCCCTCTTCCAGGAACGCATTAAATTCCTGACGTGAGTCCGGGGGTAGCAGCTCAGAGAACCTACCCACTTCTGCCCAAGTGTTATAATTGTATCGGCTCAGTAGAGCCTGTTGGTTGGCCACTCGGAGCTGTAGGGCCCCCACTGAGTACACCTTACGACCCAGGAGATCCATCCGTCTGGCCTCTTTGGACTTTGGGGCTGGCGCCTGCTGGCCATGTCGCTCCCTTTCGTTGACTGACTGAACAACTAAGGAGGAGGGAGGAGGATGAACATACAAGTACTCATACCCCCGAGAGGGTACCATGTACTTTCTCTCAACTCCCTTTGCCGTCGGTGGAATGGAGGCTGGAGACTGCCCGAGGGTGTCGGCAGTGGCCTGGATGGTTTTAATGAATGGCAGTGTGACCCGGGTGGGAGCATCAGCGGTGAGGATGCTCATTACGGGGTCCTCAACTTCTGGGACCTCCTCCACTGGGAGGTTGATATTGAGGGCCACTCTGCGAAGAAGGTCCTGGTGGGCCCTGAGGTCTATTGGCGGGGGCCCTGATTATGACGTCCCTGCCACAGCCTCATCCGGTGAGGAGGAGGAGGATACCCCGGAAATGAGGGGGTCCTGGACGGCCTCCTGCTCCTGGGACGGTTCCTGCTCCAGCTGTCCCGGGGAGTCCGGAGGAAGTGTCGCGTGCTCCTCCGACTCAACCGCGGGGGGGCGGGAAATGGTGGCCTCTGGTGCCCGATGTTCTGAGGCAGCAGAGCGGGTCTGGACCAGGGGGGCACCCTGGGCTTGTTGGTACGCCCAGGGTGTCCAGAAGGACCACTGCTGAGGTCCTATGTCCTGCGGCCGAGAGTCCTGGAAACTCCCCGTAGGTACCTCCGTATCCCGGTCCCGGTCGTAATAGCTGTCCACCTAGGAGGATACGGACGTGTGTCTGGACGGCCATGGTGGAGCAGAAAAGCCTGGAGCTGAAGTCCTGACTGATCTTGCACCTCTCGATCTTGGGGACTGGTGCCGGTACACAGAGCGGTATCGAGAGCGAGACCGGGACCTGCGACCAGCCCGGTGCTGGGAGGTCGACCGGGATCTCGAGCGTCTACGCCCTGACCTGCTCCGGGAGGCACGGTGCCTGGGACGGTGCCGGGAACTGGAGCGGTACCGCGAGTAGCGGGTTGGGGAGCAAGAGTCCGACCAGTGCCGAGAGTCCAACCGGTGCCGAGAGTCCGACTGGTGCCGTGGCGAGGACCGGCGCCGGGACCGAGAGCGACGTCTCGACTCAGAGCGCCTGCGGGATCGTGATTTTGATCGGTGCCGGTCCGCTACGCTGACAGACGGCGGTCTGGTCAGGGTCGGCTTGCCCATGGACTACAATACCCGCACCGGCAGTGCCGGGGGTAGAGGCGGTGCCACCTCGGTGATGGCGATCAAGTCCCTCGCCGCAGAGAACGTCTCCGGGGTAGATGGCAAAGTGAGCTCTACCACGGCCGGCACCGGGGAGCTGTCAGGTGCCGGACTCAATGGCCCTCGTGGGGCTGGAGTTGACGGTACTGGTTTCGGCTGTGCCGCAGCAGATATTGGTGCCAGGCGGTCAGACTTAGGTGCAGTCTCTGGCTGCAACGCTGGTGTTGCCATCTGACCCTTCGTCGTCTTCAACCTCGGGGAGAGGGAGCAGCGCGGAGTCGATTTCGGTGCCGGCGGTGGCAGGTGCCAGGAATCCTTAGGCATACTGGTGACGCCCGGTGCTGTAGGGGTGCCTCTGCTCACTGACTGGCTCGTGCTCGGTGAAGAGGGCAACAGTGTCAGGGCCGCTTCCATTAGGAGCTGTTTTAACCTAAAGTCCCGCTCCTTTTTAGTTCTTGGCTTAAAAGCCTTGCAAATTGGGCACTTAGCCGATAAGTGCGATTCCCGTAGGCACTTCAAACAGGAGTCATGGGGATCTCCTGTTGGCATCGGCCTATGACAGGCCAAGCACTGCTTGAAACCCGGTGAGCCAGGCATGAGCTCCGGCATCGGGTGTGGAGAAGGGGCTACCCCCCGAACCCTGCAATACTTACTAACTAACAACTATAACTATGAACTATAACTAAATCTAATGAACTATATATATACAATAACAGTTAACTACACTACGAATCTAACTAGAAGAGACTATGAGTAGCTAGGGAAGGTGGAGGTCAGCTAAGCTGCACTCCACTGTTCCAACGACCGACACGGGCGGTAAGAAGGAACTGAAGGGTGGCCGGGTCGGCTGGGGTATATATCCGGCGCCATAGCGGCGCCTCTGCAGGGGGCGCCCAGCCGACCCGCCGAGTGTTGCTAGGGTAAAAGTTTCTCTGACGAATGTGCATGCGGCGCGCACACACCTAACTGGAATGCATATGAGCAATCACTCGACGAAGAACACAAAGAATTGCTCCCAGTCTGGGAAAAGGGATCCAGCTGAATGAATCATCTTGATAAGAGAGACAAGGTGGGGGAGGAATATCTTTTATTGGACCAACTTCCGTCAGGGAGAGAGACAAACTTTCCCAGACCTGAAAAAGAGCTTGTGTAAGCTCGAAAGCTTGCTTCTTTCACCAGCAGAAGTTGGCCCAGTAAAAGATATTCCTTCCCCCACTTTGTCTTTTTAATGTCTTGGGACCGACAAGGCTACAACGACTCTCCTCGATAAGAGTGAGCTGTGCTGCCAGTGTGAAGGCAGCACGTGACCCTGGCCCTCTTCCTTGTAACACCAATAACCAGGCTGGAGTCACTGGATAGTTCTTCCTGCAGATTCAGTATGTTTGTCCATGGGGATTGGGGACCCAACTCACAGCACGCGTGCACATACACACACATACCAGTGTCAAGCAGGGCAGCACCCTAGCAAAATAAACAACAGACTTACTTGTCAACAGCCCTGTGATTCTTTGAGGCAGTCTGAGGAAGGGGTGGGGGGCATTCTACAAACAATCTAGAGGAAAGCCTAGTAATTAACTACCAAGGAACTGATTTACTCAGCAATTAAATCACTGACTATTTAAATGCAAGAATTTACCAATTACTTTGACTGCTAATTAAGAACAGAACAGTCACTTGCTACATCTCAGATAATTTGCTCAGCATTTTTATATGGCGTATTGCACATTGGTTATATGACAGATAAATTCTTTGCTGTTCTTAAGCAATGACATTACACACTGTAATAAATGTATTTGTGCTGATGCCACATCTCCATATAATTTAATGACTATGAAAAACCCAGGGAAAGTGTCTGGAAATCATCCCCACAGGTGGGCGGTCAGGAAGGTACAAAGGAGCCAGGGCAGGAGTTTCACAGCCACACAGACTCTGGGATCAGCAGGAAGGGAACTCCTGGATGGACAGAGGCAGGAGGCAGATGCCCGGAGTTCCCAGCATTCCCTTTGTTTGCGTTGTAGAGGGGAAGCACCATCCATCCATAAGGGAGTTGGTAGAACAAGTCAGGATCGTGCCATGGAGAGCTGTCAGTCTCCAGGTCGACCCCGAACGTCATGGAGCCATGTTCCTTGGTGCATGTCAGGGGGACTTCCATAGCACTACAGCAATGGTGGGAGGGCTGCACAGAGGAAGTGCTTTGCTGTGTGTGCCCCTTGGTATCTTCCCTTTTCTGAGCAGCTCAGTAAGCAGGGCTGTGTGTGTGTGCGTGTGTGCGTGTGCACATGCCCGTGTGTCAGGATCACTTCTTGGCATGAAGAGCACAAGCAAAGGCTGCCAAAAGCAGGGTCCTGGGCCTATGAAATGAATCACTCACTAGGTCATTTTTCTGAGATTACACACACCTACAAGCACACACCCCACCTCTATCTGAGATTACACTCACACACACATGCATAGGCATATACACACACCACTACCTCTGTCTGACATTACACACACACACATGCACACATATGCATGCAGGTGCAGCTGGCGTTTGTTCCTCTCAAGCTGATGAAATGTTGGCTGAGCCCAGACCGTTCTGGCAGGTGTCATGGAGCCATGCAGGCATTCTCTGTCTTTCCCCACAATCTCCCGTAGGTGACTGTGTTGGGTGTGGTCCATGTGGGATGGTTACCTGTCTGGTGCTGTGCCATGGTGTCACCACCACACAGCCACACCTTTTGTATCAACATCCCAAACTGCTCTTTGCTGCACAGCATGTGAGCTCCAGGGACGTGCAGCCTGAAGAGATTTCCCAAGCTTGCTCTCAGAGAATTGCCTGGATGGACTCTAGGCTCCCTGGGGGTATTGGCACCAGCTGTGCATGTGGGTGGTCCTGGCAAATGAGGGACCTCTTCTGCAACTTCTGTTGTGGAAGTGGAGTTTATTATTACCAAAGTATCTAGACCAGCGGTCCCCAATCTTTTCGTCTGGCAGCGGTGGATCATCCACCAAAATGCCGCCGAATTTCTGCGGCATTTCGGCAGCGATGCCTCTCAATGATGTCGCTTGTTGGCAGCAAGCAGCATCATCGAGAGGCGTCACCGCTGAAATGCCTCAGAAATTCGGCAGCATTTCGTTGGATGCTCGACCTCCAGCCACGATGCGGGCGCATTTAGATGCCCCTGTGGGCACCTGGGCCGGCGCTTCCATTTAGGCGACCTATGGCGCCAGGATTTGGGAGGGTGGCAGACTGCTCTGGTGGACCTCCCGCAGGCACGCCTGCGGACCGTCCGCTGGTCCTGTGGCTCCGGTGGAGCATCCGCAGGCACGCCTGCGGCAGGTCCACTGGAGCCGCAGGACCAGTGGACCGTCCGCAGGAACGCCTGCGGGAGGTCCACCGGAGCCGCGGGACCAGCAAGCCGGCCCTGTGCCTAGGGCGCCAAAAACCCTGGTGCCGCTTCTGGTGGGCGCCATGGCGCCCGCAGGCACTTCATTGGGAACCCCTGGTCTAGAGAGTCTCTTGAGATCAGGCCCAATTGCAGCAGGCATACACCGACCCCGGGTAAGAGGCAGTCCCAGCCCCAAAGAGTTTGCAGTCATAACAGGCTAATGGTGCGTGTGGGGCAAACAGTCACAGAGGGTGTCCAGCAGACGAAGCTGGGAAAGACCCAGATCTCCTCCATCCCAAAGCAGGGCCCTGCCTCCACCTGGATGAACATTTCCCGACAAAGGTTTTCATCAGAAAATGTGTGTTTGTCAAAATTTTCTGTGGAGAAATGTCCATTTGGGAAAAATGTTTTGATTTTGTGGAGACATTTTGAACTGTGGTGGTTACTTTGGAATCAGGGCTGGCTCCAGGCCCCAGCGCGCCAAGTGTCTGCTTGGGGAGGCATGCTGCAGGAGGCGCTCTGCCAGTTGCCGGGAGGGCGGCAGGCAGCTCCGGTGAACCTCCTGCAGGCATGCCTGCGGAGGGTCCGCTGGTCCCGTGGCTCTGGTGGAGCATCCGCAGGCACGCCTGCGGGAGGTCCACCAGAGCCGCGGGACCGGCGAGCGGCAGAGCACTCCCTGCGGCGTGCCGCTGTGCTTGGGCCGGCGAAATGGCTAGAGCCGGCCCTGTTTGGAATGTTGATGCAAATCAAAACAGTCTGGTACATGTCAATGTTTAGTTTCAACATTTAGTTTTGAACTGTTCAGCTGTCACATTCTGGTTGACAAAGGGGACAGATTTCATTTCAATGTTTCCCAAATGAATTTTTTTTGAACTCCTCATTCCATGAAAATTTTCAACAGAAATAACACTCCTGGGAGGGAAGCTGACGTAGCAGGGTTACAGTAAGGCTGATATGGTTGTCACCATTCCTACCCCAACAGACAAGGAATAGGGAACTATATAGAGAAATTTGTGCCTAATTTAGCTTCCTGAAACAGCAGCTTGTGAATGCTGCAGTGCAGATGGCCTGTGGACATAGGATGCAAATCTTAATATAGAGTTTGAAAAACGGAAGGAGTTAATAAAGAAGCCTCAGTCTGGAGATAGTAGGATACTAAGCTGTCCAAGGGGGCCATTGGCACAGTCCTCTTTACAACAGCTGGGTCAGAACTGGAGGCCCATGTCACATGGATCACGGGCAGTCACCAAAACTGAGTGTCAATTCACTCAGATGGAGCAGGAGGCTTTGGCCTTAGTCCATGGCTCTGCAAGTTTAATCATTAATGTCTTTATTTAGGAGAGGCCTGTGTTACCTGAAGCTGACCACAAAGAACGTGTTGCTGAGGCCAAAAGGGGCCTGGCAAACATGGCTACGAGAATGCAGAGGTCATTTCTGCAGCTACAGATGCACGATTTTCAAATCCAGTATAAACTGAGGACAGATTTGGTGGCTGTAGACACCTGCTGTAAAGCCCTGGAGTGCAGTGGAGCAAAGGCCAGAGCTGGATTTTGTGCATCAGTCTGATCAAAGATCCTGTCTCAGTCTCAGCTGAATTGTGGACTGTGATTGCCAGAGCTACGACGCAGGACGAAACCCTGCAGAAAGCGCTATTAGCACAGGGTGGCTGGGGCAGCTGAAGAGGAATCTCTCCGAACAACATGGTAGTTCCTAAAGGGTTAGAGAAACAATTGTTAAGAGGCTTCAGGAAAGTCACGTAGGGACTGCAATTGCCGGAGACATTTTATACTGGCCTCAAATGAACAATGACATTGAGGAAGCTGTCAAGGCTTGTGACATATAACAAAAATACTGGCCAAGCCCAGCAAGAGAGCCCATGCTGGTGGCAGAGGGAAACCTGCCTCCGGGGAGCAAAGGAGCCTAGATTTATTTACATTGGCTGGACAAACAATGTACGTGTCCTAGACTGTCATACTCACTTCCCCGAGACAGCGTCACTAGAACATGCTGCCGCTATGCAGGTGCCTGGACAGACCCAATCTAGTGCTGCTAGCCTGCTGCACTTGACATAGTGACGTCTGACATGGGCCAGGAGCCCGATGATAGCCAAGACTTGGAGGTTTACAAGGCCTGGGTCAGTCTGGCCAATACAAAAGTGCTCAAAAATCACGAGTCAGGTCGCCCCCAAATCATGAGATTTAAAAAATCATCAGTGGTGGGTGGGTTCCTTGCCTTTTGGTCTCTGAGCCTTCAGGAGCCGCATTTTCCAGCTTTGCTCTGCCAGGGCCAACACTGAGTTTGCTTTCAATGGAAGCTGAGATTCCCACCTATTCCCCTGACTCCAGGAGCTGGGGCTTTAAGTAAAACATGGAAACAGCATCAGCCCAAATTCGGTGCAAGTTTCAGAGGGGCACATGGCCCCCTGGCTGCTTTGCCCAACTTGCTCTCAGCCGCTGGGGAATCCCAGGGGAACAATCTTCCTATGCCATGTTCCTGCATCAAACCAGCCCCAGCCCTAGCCACAGCATCATTCACATCATTCCCTGCCTCCACCAGAAGCCACTGGGGCAGGAGGCAGCATGGAGATAAAAACTAATCAAGTGTTTCCCCAACTTCGTCAGCCCTCCCCAAGCCCAGTTAGGCTCTGAGCAAACTTTAGCTCTGCTCCTGTCTCCTCCAATACACTTGCCCATTAGCCTCCTCAGAGTCACTGCCATCTGCCACCGGGGCATCCCCACCACTGCTAGCACGGGGTGCATGTGCCTCTCACGCTGACAGCAACTCGTGGGGCACCAGACATCACATCAAGTGCAGTCCCTCCAGACGGATGGCTCCAGGGGTGAAAGTAAGCGGGTACGGTCCGGTACGGCATACCGGCAAGAGCCAGTACGCCGTGCCGGACCGCACCGGCTTCTGCGGCGGGGATTTTAAGGGCTCTGGGCTCCCTGCCACAGTGGTCAGCCCAGAGCCCCTGAAATACCACCCGCGGCTCCGGCGGCCAGGCTGGGGCCAGATTTAAGGGGCTCTGGGCTGCCGCGGCTGCAGTCAGCCCAGAGCCCTTTAAACCCCCCGCCCACAGCTCTGGTGACTGGGTTGGGGCCGGATTTACAGGGCTCTGGGCTGCCGCGGCTGGACTCAGAGCTCCCCGGCTGCGGGAAGCCCAAAGCCCTTTGAATCCCGCCCGCGGCTCCAGCAGCCAGAGCTGCGGTGGGGATTTAAAGGGTCTGGAGCTCCATGGTAGCAGGAGCCCCGGGTTGATTTAAAGGCCCTGGGGCTCCCAGCCACAGCCAGTGCCCCAGGGCCTTTAAATCTTGAGAGGCACCACCTCTTTTGGTTGAGGCCATGACCCCTCAGGACTCCGGCAGTACCGTTAAGTCCTGTAAGTTACTTTCACCCCTGGATGGCTCCCTTGCAACACAATCATCTGCTCCCCGTGTAATCTGCCATTGCCTCTCTGCTTTGCTGTCAGCAGGGCTGAGTGTGCTCCTGTCAGTCAAGCTGGAGCTCCTGATTTTCGGTCTGGGGAATGGTGTCCTGGAGTCGCTGTTCCCACGGTATGCCGGATACCGAGCCCCTCCAGGCAGTGCAGCAAGCTGAGTTCAGAAATCCCTCCAAACCTGGGATTGATCCGGGGGAATTGTAAGCCTTGGCCGCTCTCCAGTAGGGACATGGCACAGCACCCTGCCCAGCCAGTATGCTTGTCATGGTATAATTCCCCACTCTGAACCTTAGCGTCCAACAGATGGGGTACCAGCATGAATTCCTCTAAGCTCAATTACCAGCTTAGAACCTGTAGCGCTGCCACCAACCAGGAATTCCAGTGCCTGGTACACTCTGGTCCCCCTCAAAACTTACCCGGGGACCCCCAAGACCCTCTGGATCTTAACACAAGGAAAGTAAACCCTTTCCCCCACTGTTGCCTCTCCCAGGCTTCCCCTCCCTGGGTTACCCTGGAAGATCACTGTGATTCAAACTCCTTGAATCTTAAAACAGAGAGGAAAATCCACCTTCCCCCCTCCTTCTCTCTCCCCCTCCCAGACTGTCCCTGAGAGAGAAAGTAATCCTCCAAGTGTGTTGTCTGTCTGTGCATGTGTGTACAAGAGGAGCGTGCTACTCACATGGGCGGCTGAGGACTACTTGCCAGAAGCTGGCTGGGAGGCAGTGCCATATAGGCCCGGCAGTGGCCATACGCCATGAGCTGCCTCATCGATGATGTGCCCTGTAGAGTAACCAGTTGTCTCAATTTTATAGGGACAGTCCTGACATTCGGGCCTCATGCAGGCATCTGTTACTCCTAGGGTGACCAGACAGCAAGTCTGAAAAATCGGGAGAGAGGGTGGGGGGTAATAGGCGCCTATATAAGAAAACACCCCAAATATCGGGACTGTCCCTATAAAATCAGGACATTTGGTCACCCTAATTACTCCCCAGCCCCATCCTGATTTTTCACACTTGCTCTCTGGTCACCTACTGAGTTGCGACATGTGCTAACTTGTCTGAGTAAACTGGAAGAGTGAAGCAGGGCCCAGGCTCCCCTAAAGGGCAGGGGGCAGGGGCCTGATGGGGGCCTGCTGCTCTAGTGCCTGTTTCCAGTCCCTCAGTCTGCCGGGCTGCATAAGGCTCCTTACAAATCCCCCTGGGCAGCAGGCCCCAGCAGGAAGGTCTGTGGTGCATGATGTGTTGGCCCCACCAACCTGGGCTCGGGCTGTTGCCCTAAAGCATGTTGCCAACTCTGGCTGTTTCTGTGCAGTGACAGGATGCGGCTAATCTGGGGCCAGACCATGGTGACATGAGAAACTCCAGCCCCCTTGGGAATATCAGTCCTGCCTGTGGGAAACCCCCCTCTGTTGGCTGCCTGCCCCACCTCCCCACCTCCTGGGGAAGGGCAGCTAATTGGGGTTGAAGTGAAGGACACAGGCCTTGGGTATCACCATGCTAAAGGCCATAGAAACAGACAGCCAGACTGACCCTGGAAACCTCAACCTCCCGACTCTGCCCCCCTACCCCAGGCTTTAGGGCTGGGCAGTGCAGATCCGGCAGATATGCAGTTGGCAGCGCTGCCGTGGCTCTGGCTACTCGAGGTTTCCAATATCGTTCTGTCCATCTGTGTTTTTCTAAGGTGCTTAGCACCATGATACCCAACCCTGTCTCTCTCCCTTCTGGGTTGTCCTCCTTGGGTGCTTTGTTCTGCCCCTGGTGCTCAGCCGGCAGGGCTATGTCCCATAGCAGCTGAGTTGGACGCTGAAGGAATTAGCTCTTGCTGGGCGGCCTGGGTTAGACGCTTATCTCCCCTTTGGGCTCCCCACGTCTGTATCGCTATTAACCCTGGCTGGCCATGCTGGATCCCTGCCAGATGGCTCCATCACAGCCAAGCTCCAGCACCATTTTCCTTCTTTTTGTAGCTTTCCCGCCCGCTGAAGTCAGGACTCTTTGAGCCCCAGCTCCACAGCCAGGGCTGGGTGACAGGATCTCCCCATTGGGGGCTCACGCCTGCCCTCCAGCACCAGGAACCAGCAGAGCTCACTGCAGTCCAGTCGCACCTGCTGCTCTGGACCTGGGGCAGTTTTGCCTTTGTTTCCGTTTTGGCTGCAGTAGGAAACTGGGCTTGTTGGGCTCCCCCGCCCCCGGAGCCCCTCTGGGATGCAGCCAGACCTGTGCTCAGGCAGGAGGTGATGACTCAGGGGTCCTGCAGCACTGAGGGGAGGGGAGTCCAGAGCCCCCAGCCCATCTCTCCTGAGTACAGGCCAGGCCATCATCCACAGCAGAGAAGGGGCTGACCCAAGGCTGGTTTATTATAGGTCCTTCCCAGAGTTGCTTTGTAGCTCTGGGAACTTTGACGCAATGAAACCACCTGGGAACCACACTCTGCCAAGTGATAGCGCCTGCCAGCCCCGAGGGCACCCGGCCTGCTGGCACTGCTATCAGCCATGCAGCCTCCTGCTTCCCGGAACAGATTCCTGGACAAAACTGGGTGGGGAGTAGAGCCCGGGATCATAACACAGCCCTCTCCACTGGAGCCGAGGGCCTCCCGAGGTGCATCAGCCACCTGCTCTGTGGTTGTATTGCCTCCTACCCTATGTGGGTCTTGTCTATTTCAGCTGTAAATTCTTCTGGGCAGGTGCTGTCCCTCACTGTCTGTGCAGTGTCTGGCGGGGGGGGGGGGGGAATCAGGGCTGGGCCTCGAGGTGCTGATGTGATACAAATCTCCTGCAGAGGGAAGAGCCCCACTGTTAAAAGGAAAGCTGCTGGAGCTGGCTCTCTGCACCAGGCAGCGGGGTGCGGAGAGAAGGAGCTGGCTCTGGGTGTTTACAGAGCAGCACCAGCACCAGTGCACTGAGTGTAATGACGAATGTGAGTGACCAGCAGCCAGTCAGCCCATGTGATGGGCTCTGGGGAAAGGTCACCTGGGGCTGGGAGAGGATGTGAGACAGATGAGCTCACTGGGCTCCGAGCTGGTAGGACAGCCAGATAGAGCCTGGAGAACAGATGCCAAACTGCAGCAAAGGTTGCTCCTTCTCCTAGGGGGATTGCTAATGAGCTGGTGAAGGGCTTGGGTGCTTCACAGCAATCACTCACTGGGAGCCTCTTGCAGCAGAAAAATGCTAAAGCAGTTTTACAGACTGAATCTTACTTGGAATCCGAAAGGTTAAAGACCTGCGGGTTCCCCATAGTGCTTCACTGATGGGCTGGACCAAGGCGGGATTGATGTTGTGTTTATTGCCTGTTGAACCGAAGCACTGGGCTTGGTTCATTGCAATTTGCAGAGTCTTTCCTTCCTCGCTGGTGGCACCGCTGGGGACTGGAGGAAATGTCAAACCCCTGGTAGTTTGCTCCCACTTGTTCTGGGAAGGGCAGTGATGCCCTCACAACACACAAGTCTCCTTTCAGAAAGTCTGTCGTCCTGTCAGGGAGCACAAATAACACCATGTGACTCTGGTGATCAATCCTGCAACACGACTAGCAAACAGCGCTGAGCTGGAGCAAGAAGCAGGTTGCTGGCTGAGCCCTGGGCAGCCAGAATACGATATGACAATAAATCAGCTTGGGTCGTGGATCTGAGTGACTCACGATACCCGGAGAACCCTCAGCTCACAAGGAACAGAGATGTGCCATCAACAGCCATGCCAGCTCCAGAACAGGCACCCAACTTCCCCTTTCCCAGCACCCTAAATCTCCAGCGGTGACAGAGGTTGTAGGAAGAGTCACCAAGGAGTCATTGTTGTACCTGGGGTCCAAAAGCCGGACGAATGCATTGGAGGTGCCACAGAGAGGCAGAAGACACAGGCCTGGTATTCCATATCTCTGGGTAGCTTCGAGTCTCAAGTGTCTTCCAATGATGGGACCAGGAGACACTATCAGCTGTGTGTGTGAGGGGCTGGATCACAGAAACCCCCCTGGGGGCTGCCACCTGATGTGCTGACACTACTTCTGAGTCCATTTTCCCTGGCAGCTTGAGACTTCAGTGACCTGCCTGGTTTGAGCCAGACATGCTAGCCTGCTACAAAGACAGATCCAGGTCTGAACAATGTCCCCCAAAAGCTGCAGGATTAACTGAAAACAGCTTAGGAAGTGCTCCTGTCTCCAACACTCAGGTACCCAACTCCCAGTGGGGTCCAAACCCCAAATAAATCCGTTTTACCCTGTATAAAGCTTACACAGGGTAAACTCATAAATTGTTCACCCTCTGTAACACTGATAGAGAGATATGCACAGCTGTTTGCCCCCCCTCCCCTCAGGTATTAATACATACTTCGAGTTAATTAGTGAGTAAAAAGTGATTATATTAAATACAAAAAGTAGGATTTAGGTGGTTCCAAGTAATAACAGACAGAACAAAGTGAATTACCAAGCAAAATAAAATAAAACACACGTCTAAGCCTAATACAGTAAGAAAGTGATTACAGATGAAATCTCACCCTCAGAGATGTTCCAATAAGCTTCTTTTACAGACTAGCCTTCTTCTAGTCTAGGCCCAGCAATCACTCCCACCCCTGTGGTTACTGTCCTTTGTTCCAGTTTCTCTCAGGTATCCTTTCGGGGTGGAGAGGCTATCTCTTAAGCCAGCTGAAGACAAAATGGAGGGGTTTCCAGGAGCTTAAATAGACCTTCTCTTGCGGGTGGAGACCCCCTCCCTCCCTCTGCGTAGAATCCCAGCTACAAGATGGAGTTTTGGAGTCACGTGGGCAAGTCACATGTCCATGCATGACTCAGAACTTTATAGGTGGCAGCCATTGTTCACATGCTCCCTTGAATGGCCCCAGGTAGACGTCTTATGTGGATTGGAGCCTTCCAAGGTCTGTTGTCCGTTAAGTGTTTCTTGATTGGGCACTTAACTTGCACATTCCTTTCTCAAGAAGCTGATCAAATGCCTTACTAAGGCTACTTAAAATCAAACAAGTACACAGCCAATATTCCTAACTTCGAATACAAAAATGATACATGCATACAGATAGGATGAATATATTCAGTAGATCATAACCTTTACGGAGATATGTTACATGGCAATGTAGCATAAAACATATTCCAGTTATGTCATATTTACATTCATAAGCCTATTTCCATAACGTGTTATGGGGAGCAACGTCACACTGTGATTAGAGGGTCCCTTGTTCTCAGTGTGTGAGCAGGGCTGGCGGGTTCATGTCTTACGGCTAACTGACCCCTGCTGCTGGAGGTTGCTATGATCCAATAGAAGCCATTTGCTCAGGTCAGTGCTGTGAGGTTCATAGATGGAGGCGCTGCCCCTCTTCCCAGGAGTGACAGCATGCAAGACACAAAGAATAGAGTTCATAGACACAGCACACAGCACAGAGTAGTGGAGCCATAACAGGCCAACATGGAGTGCTGGAGCAATGGATGGCCAGCATGGAGCAGTGCTGCTGTCCTTGAGTGACCCCATCGAATGTCCATAGTGAAGAGTGTTTGGTGCATGAGACAAGGTAGGAGATGCTCAGTTAGGCATGTGAGGCTGGGCCATTGAGAGACATTCCGGGGCAGGCAGGAGATGATCAGCTGCGGGGCTGTAGAGGGACGTTTGTGACCTTGGCAGTGCCACATCTCCAGATTTACACAGGGATTTAAGATCCTAAAGATGCAGAGAGGAGCCTAGGGGGATTTCAGAAGTGCCATAATTGCCTCTATGCATCTTTAGGTGCTTAACAACTGGCCCTTAGTGCTTTTTGGCTGCAGTTTCCAAAAGCCTAGAGGAGTTGAGAGGCCAAACATCACTGGAATGGGATTTGGGAACCAAACTCCCTTTGGTTATCCCAGCCTGACCCTTCCCACAGCAGTTAGTCCCTTCTGCTCTCGAGTCACTGTCCAGATCGAGCCCTCCCCCACCCCACTGGGGAAGACTGGGAACAGATTTGCCTTTCTTATAATCTCCTGGGAGCATCATGACATTTCAAAATGATGGCAGCTAGTAACGATGTTGGCAGTTTCCGGAGCATGGCAGGGGCACCAGGAGAAGAGGAGGCCCAAGCAGCGCACAATCATTGCCAGGGCTCATGCACAGAGCTGGTATTTTGCCGCCTGTCTCCTCCAGAGCCAGACCGTGAGACTTGATAACATGCTAGGAAAAGACAAACAGCCTGTCAGCCGTTAGCTCAGGGAGAACAGCACGTGAAAGAGTTGGGATAAATCACGTTACTTTATGTGCAGTTTTAGGGCTGCCAGAAATCAATCTCCCCACGGTTTATCAACGCTAACAAATGCTTCCAGAAAGAGCCTGCGCTGAGACGGTTTCTCTTTATCTCCAGCGTCTCGGCATGAATGATCCATTCCCAGATTTATGGGTCCCAGTGATGATGTTAGCACAGTGTGTGTCCCGGAGTCACCATGTCACATCTCGCAGCCGTGTTACTGCCTCGATGCTTCTTCCTTCCCAAAGCTTTGGCTCCTGGGCTTGAGAGAGCCATTATCAGACGGCATTGAGTGCCCAGGTAGATCCCAGATGAAAGCAGCTCCAACCTCTCAGCATGGGTCAAGAATTCAGCTTCTCTTGCAGGCTTGTTGTGGAGGTTGGCATGATGCCCAGGTGCCCAGATGCCACACTGATGGGACTCTATCCCAGGAGTGAGAGGGCTCTGAAAGGGTTTAAACAGCTGGGTTGTAACAACTCCATCCCTGTCACCCCAACTCCTGCCTTGTATGAGTGAAGATGCGGACACCCAGCCATGAGACAAACCCTGCAGGCCCTCACAACCTGCCGCGCTGGCCGGAGTGGAGCCGGGGAGCTGTTCGCGCTCCTGCTGTGCATGGGAGTAAGCACTCCACTGCACATGCCTTCATAGCCAGTGCTGCACCCTGGCTGTCTGCAGCATGCTGCCTCTGCATGGCCGGGCACAAAGACCCCGTTCCTACCATCACTGCTCCCTTTCCTTCTTCCATCCACCACAAACACAGAGCTGTGCACCCTGTTCAGCTCTGGGGTTCCTCTGCACCAGCTAGGCTGGGATAAAGTCCCTCCAGGAACAGCGCCTGGCACTTCCACACAAGTCCCGGCTGCAGCAGACATTCTGGGGTGAGCCAAGGGCAGAGGAGGAAGGGGATGGCGTGGGGGCATGGGCAGGATGGAGCTGTGCCCCTCCAGAGACACAGCCCAGGGCAGCCCTCCAGGATGCTCTGGCTGGTCGGGGCTGGGGTGCTTGGGGGCTCTGTTGGCTCCCATACTCCTGGCTGATGAGTGAGTGAGGGGTTCTGGGCAGGGGGGCTGCAGAGTGCTCCCTGCACAGCCGTGGGGCTGTGACACCCAACCCTACAGGTGCAGGGAAGGCTGCAGTCCTGGCAGACAGAGCAGAGACCCCTGGCCAGGACTGTGAGAAGGACAAGTCCCACCTCTGCAGCCCCATGTCTGCAGCCTCCCATCACAGCCCCACCTTGCAGCCTCCCATCACAGCCCCACCTCTGCAGCCCCCCATCACAGCTCCACCCTGCAGCCCCTCATCACAGCCCCACCTCTGCAGCCCCTCGTCATAGCTCTACCCAGCAGCCCCTTGTCACAGCTCCACCCTGCAGCCCCTCATCACAGCCCCAACTCTGCAGCCCCCCATCACAGCCCCACCTCTGCAGCCCCTCGTCACAGCTCTACCCAGCAGCCCCTTGTCACAGCTCCACCCAGCAGCCCCACCAAGTCTTACCAATCAATGTTTTTTCATCACTATCAGTGTCAGCTGAAATCAATGTTTACCAACATATATCAGTGAAATGCCATGATGCCAGGCCTAGAAATGCTGAAAAGGGCAGGTCACTGACTCAGAGCGATCTGGGTTGCTTGGTGAGCTGGGCGCAAGCAAACAATATCCCCTTTCATTTGACTAACTGTAAATGTATCCATGTAGAGACAAAGACTGTCGTCCATACTGATAAGAATGGGACTCTATCCCAGGGAGCAGGGACTCTGAAGAGGATTTGGGGGTCATGGTGGATAATCAGCTGAACGTGAGCTCTCAGGGTGATGCTGTGGCCACAAGGGCTAATGTGAGCCTCTCATACATAAATGGGGGAAAACCGAGTAGGAGTAGAGAGAATATTTTGTCTCTGTATTTGGTCCAGGTGCGACTGCTGCAGGAATCCTGTGTCCAGTTTTGGTGCCCACAATTCAAGAAGGGTGTTGATAAATCAGAGATGTTCAGAGACAAGCCATGAGAACATGTAGAGCTGTAGAAAACGTGCTGTGGAGTAGTAGACTCAAGGGCTACGTCTACATGTGAATAAGAACCCCTCTCCTGGCCCAGGTCAGCTGATTCAGGCTTGTGGGGCTCAGGCTCTGGGGCTGAAAAATTGCTGTGTAGATGTTCGGGCTTGGGTTGGAGCCTGGAGCTCTGGGACCCTGTGAGGGGGGAGGGTCCCAGAGCTTGGCTGCAGTCCAAGCCCAAACGTCTACACAGCGATTCTTCACCCGGCCCTAGCCCCATGAGCCCGAGTCAGCTGACCCAGGCCAGCCCTGGCTCTGCCGTGGGGCTTTTATCCTCATGTAAACATGCCCAAAATGCTCGGTCTGTTGAGCTTAATGCAGAGAAGGTTCCTGGTGACTTAATTCCTGTCTAAAAGTATCTATGTGGGGAACAACCCTTTAATACGGGGCTCCGCGCTCTAGCAGGGAAAGGGCTAACATGAGCCAAGGGCTGGAAGTTGAAGTTAGACAAATTCAGAGGTGTAAACCTTTAACAGTGAGAGCCATTAACCCTTGGAACACCTGACCAAGGGCTGCAGTGGGTTCTCCATCCCTGACCATTAGTGAGTCTAGGAATGACTGGGGGACAGTTCCCTGGCCCGTGCTCTGCAAGGGGTCAGACTGGAGGATCACAGTGTCTATGGGTGGGATCCCATGGGAAATGGGTGCAGGGCGCCCTCTGCCGAGGGCACTGTGCACAGGGGGATGTGCCAGGTTGGGAAGAACCAGGCATTCAGTCCTGCAGTGCCAAGTCTCCTGCTCCCTCATACAGGGTGGGACCCTCGGCCTGCAGGCAAGAGCCACCCTCCCTGTACTGCCTGGCAGATGTTGGGGAGTCTCCAGGAAAAGCTGCAGGGAGTGAACAATGGCCCTTATGCCTGGCCAGAGAGCAAAGGTTTGCTGCATGGCAGCACCAGCTGCTCCCAGTGAGCTAGGCATGGGATACCCGGGCCCTGGCGGCTGCGGTGAACTCACCAGCCCTGCCATGGCTTAGCTGGCAGGAGAGGAAGGAGTTAATTCCTTATTGCAAATGACTTTGAAGTAATTAATGGCTCTTGTCTGAAGCAGGGATTATCCCACAGCACAAAGCCCCCACTTGTCCTTGGCACTGGCAGGGCTGCTTTGCCAGAGCCATTGCACTAGCAATGCTGAAGTCGGGAGAGAGATGTTTTACTTAAGGATTAGAGCTAATTAGAATGGAGCAGGCCCCTCCTGCCCAGCTTCCCTGGGCTCTTGGGGGCAGGGACTGTCTCTGTTAGCTACGTACAGCACCCAGCACCCTGACTGGGGCCTCTAGGGACCGCCACCCCTAGCAAACAATAATGGCCATGCCCACACAGTGCCATGTGCTGTGGGGATCAGGCATCCACATCCACCCATTGGGAGCAAAAAGCAGTTACCCCAGAACAGCAGCAAAGACAATGGGGCTGGAGAATGAACACCAGACACCAACAGAGAGGCAGCGACAGCCCTGAGCCGGGCTCCCACATGGCCCCTCCACAGGCCCTTGCTCCTCACTGGGCCCATCTGTTCCAGTGTGAGCCCAAGTGAGCTCTGGGGCCCTGGAGGCAGGCAGTAGTCCCGGCTGCATGTGCAAGACGGCACGTTCCTCTCTTCTGCAGCAGCCCCAGGTTCTGCCCTGGATTTCCCTATGCTGCTCCATAGCAGGCAGTCAGGTCAAGCAGATACTGCAGCGGGGGCAGGGAAGGCCCCAGCATGGCTGTCAGATCCCAGCTGTGCCTACCAGCCTGGCGGGGAGACGAACACCACGTTTTGCTGGCAAGCTGAGCCAGGAGACGTGGAAGCCCTGGAGGGCCAATGAACTGCGGCCCTGATGGCATTTGACAGTCGTTCTTCGCAGTACAACTGGTCTGCACCATCTGTGTGTTTAACTAGGGCCTTGAGCTTGCCACAACTGTGCAAATTTCAATGACATTTTAAATGGAAAGTTCAAATTTCATCCCCTGAAAAACAGCTCAAGAGTAAATCTCATTGATTTCAATGTTACACATGAGAGACCCGTGTCCTAGGCAGGAGATAAGGGTCCTGGGGCTGTGGGCTTCTCTCACTCACCCTGGTGTAAATCAGCAGTGACTCCAGTGCAGCCAGTAGTCACACCAGTGTAAGACTAGTGCAAGGGAGAGAAAAACTTGGTCTCTGCCAGTCTTGATTGTTGATCTCTGGCTTTTGTTACAGGCAGTGCAGGGCAGCACAATGTCTAGAGCTAAGGATGTCCAACACTTAGCATTATTAGGCCGTGTTTTCAGTTGCTTATAGCTCTGTCAAACTTCAGCCGTTTGGGCTGAAATTTTCCATCCCAGGATCTTCCCCAGGCTGAATTTTTGGGAATGTTTCAGCTAAAATGGTCCAGTCATTTCCAAAAACGAGATTAGGAAAAACTACGTTGTTTGGTCCATGTTAAAAAATCCTTACAATCTTTTTGCTGAGACGTTCCAGAACTTCCAGAGGTTGGAGCAGGGACTGAAACTGGGCAGTGGCATTGCCCTCATGTCAGGGAGGTGCCTGTTAATGTTCTTGTGAAAATTTGCCAAAATTTGGCCCAATTGTAAGCCTCTGGGAAAAAAACCTGTTTGCACACGCTCAGTAGAGACTCGTTAGAGTTTGCCTGCTAAAATCTCCAAAGATCTCATCAACTCTGAGCATGCTCCAGTGGGGTACAAGAGTCTGGTAGAGGGCAAATATACTGGTCACTGGGTGAGTAGTTTTCTGCTCCCTGAGTGACCAGAGCAGGGGCTGCACTAGAGTAATCAGGAAGCTGCTAGAACCAATTAAGGCAGACAGGCTGATTAGATCACCTGCAGCCAATCAAGGCAGGCTAATTAGGGCACCTGGGTTTAAAAAGGAGCTCACTCCAGTCAGGTACGGGGGGAGCCAGAGGAGAGGAAGCGTGTGAGAGGAGCTGGGAGCAAGAGGCACAAGGAGCTGAGAGTGAGAGGCTGTGCTGCTGGAGGACTAAGGAGCACGAGCATTATCAGACACCAGGAGGAAGGTCCTGTGGTCAGGATAAAGAAGGTGTTTGGAGGAGGCCATGGGGAAGTAGCCCAGGAAGTTGTAGCCGTCATGCAGCTGTTACAGGAGGCACTATAGACAGCTGCAATCCAAAGGGCCCTGGGCTGGAACCCGGAGTAGAGGGCAGGCCCGGGTTCCCCCCAAACCTCCCAACTTCTGATCAGACACAGGAGGAGCTGACCCAGACTGTGGGGAAGATCACTGAGATGAGCAAATCTGCCAATAAGCGCAGGACCCACCAAGGTAGAGGAGGAACTTTGTCACAGGGGGTGGTGGAGTGGAGCAGCACTTTCCCTGCAGAGGCCAGTGTGGCACAGAACACGGATACTGAGAGTGGGGAGGCTGCCTCTCCTGTGCTCTCAGTGTCCCCTGTGGTGCCCAGGTGGTACGGAGGAGGAGGATGCAGCCTGACTCAATGCACAGGGGGCAATGGGATGGAGCCAAGGAATGGGGAAGGGGACAGGAAGTGTGTGGGTGGGGGGACCCTGCTAATGATACAAGTTAAGGGTCAGTATGGTTCTACGCAATGGAATTTCTATTGTTTCCGTTTTTTTTTAAACATTAGGAAATTACATCCAAAAAATTCTGAGAACATCACTATGGTTGCAAAGTCATGCACTCCTCCATTAGGAAATGCAAGAATTAAGGGTACCTGTGTAACCTTAATCCATCCCCTTGTGTGATGCATTATGATATAGTCTTTGATTCCATGATCGCAGGCTATTTCTTCCACAGGACCCCTGCCTCATTCAGTGCATGAAATGGACCTTCTCTGAGGCTACGTCTAGACTACCCGCCTTATCGGCGGGTTAAAATCGATTACTCGGGGAGCGATATATCGCGTCTCATCTAGACGCGATATATCGATTCCCGAGCGCGCTTATATCTATTCCGGAACTCCGCCAACCCCAACGGAGTTCCAGAATCGACGGGGAGCCGCGGACATCGATCCCGCGTGGTGAGGACGGGTGAGTAATCCGATCTTAGATATTCGACATCAGCTATGTTATTCACGTAGCTGAAGTTACGTATCTAAGATCGATTTCCCCCCGTAGTGTAGACCAGCCCTGAGGATGAATCAGGGTTGTGTAGCAAAGGCAGCTGTTGTCCCTAGGACCCCTGCCTTCTTTGTTGCAGAAGTTGGAAGAGGTATAGGGAAGGAGGCAGGGGTTTGCAGGAAGAGAAAGGACAGTCTTTGCTGATGGCCTGGAGAATTGGATTCTATCCCTGCTTCTGTCACAGAGTTCCTGTGTGATGCTGGGCAAGTCACTTCAGCCAGGCTTTTCACCGGTGGGTCACCAATTGTGTGTCCTCATTTTCTGCATGCCTGACTTGGAACCCTGTGGTCTGATTTGCAGAAGTGCTGAGTTCTCACAGCTGCAACTGAAATCAACGGGAGCTGTGCTTTGAATGTATAAAGTGCTGTACGATGCTAAGTACTCTGAACAATCAGGGCTTGGGGTTTCAGGCTGAACCCCCAAAACTAGTGGAAACTTTTGCCCTTAATCTCTTTGTGCCTCAGTTCCCTCGACTGTAAAATGGGGACAGTTCCACCCTGGCCTCCCAACGGGTGCTGGGAAGAAGAATCACTAATGTGGTGAAGTGAAGCTCTGCTATTACGCTGAGATCAGCACCGTAGTGCCCAGGAAGACATGACTAGTGTGGAATTCAGGGCAGGGTTTGCCTGGTGTGCAGTAAGTACGTTGCACATTGAATGAGGAGAATGACATTAACTAGCTGCCTATTCAGGGACTGAGGCAGCGGGTCTCGTGGAACATTAGTATGCACCCTTGTAATTAGAGACTGTCATAATGCGTTTGCACAAGGGGGCCAAATTAAGGTTGCACAAACAGACTTCGTGCTGGCATTTCCTGACTTCTGGCTGCTGGACTTTGCAATCTTAATAACGAAGTTTTAACATAGCTCTTGGGATGTCACTTAACGATTAAACCAGCCACCAAAGCCCCGGCTCAAGGTCGTAGGTGCTGCAAGGTGGGAGGAGAGCAGAGTCTGCATTCCGTCTTGCTAGGGGTCTGATCCGGAACCCTCCAGCTCAGGAAAACTCTGTCATTGACTGCCGCAGAGATGATGAATCCACCCTGCTCTTTGTACAAGACTAGGGTTTGCTTCAGAATAATCAAACAAATGAACAAAGCCGCTGCTCAAAGCCTATGGAAGGTTCCCTCACTCCTACCCAGCTCACAGCCTTGCTGGCCTCTGTAAGTAAAAGCTGGCCATGGTGTTTGTGTCTGTGTATCTCTGAGCCCATCTGTGCATGGGGATGTGGCTCAGATGGGACCAGCCATTCACATGGCCGTGCCCTGGGTCAGGGGAGGAGTAAGGTCACTGGACCAAATTCTGCTCTTGCATTGGTGAAAATCTGTAGTGAACCCACCGCAGGCAGGGAGTTACTGCTGAGTACACTGGAGTAGGGAGATCCATGTCTGGCCTACATCTCTGGCCCACAGCAGCCTCCACTCTCTGTCCTGAGCTTGGGAGCTGCACCCTTGAGTTCAGCAGCAGTTGGACCCCACATGGCAGCAGGCCCACAGCCTGGCTGTGCTTATTCTGGCAGTGGAGGCAGATCTCAGGCTCTCTTCTCTCTGCTGTGCCTCCAGGGCTTGCTCAGCACTTCATCTCTGCTGCAAGGCATCTTGTGGCTCCCCATTCTGGCTCCAAGCCTTTGCCAGCCCTTGATGGTGGCTGAAAGACTGTTGCCTGTTGCAGGAGTGGGCTCCAGCCAGTCCGCTGTCTGCTCCCTACCTGGGTGAGTGGCCTCGTCTGGGGGTTCCAGCTGCAGGATTTGTGTCTGGGGAGTGCTCTACTCCTGGGAGAGGGCGTATGACTGACCTGACAGTCACTGTTACCTGCGCGCTGGCATCAATATGCCATAGCATTGCAGGGCCTTGATGCTTCCCCCAGATTTCAGAGTCAAACACAAAGTGCAGCCGTTGGTGGTTTTGCCCTGCAGAGACAGTCACTGCCCTGGGAACATCTCTGTTCCACTGGGCACCCTGAGAGACCCTCTTATCACGGATGTCCCTGCGCTCTGGGCACATTCCCACACTGCTCCACCTCGCTCTCCTGCCAGTCCCCAGGCCAGCTCTAGGGGGCTCTGGTCATTTCCAGACCTCTCCTTTGCACTTGTCCCTCTGTCCTTCCATCCCTGCACTGCTCCCCTCCTGCTTGTCCTCTCCAGCTTGGCCTCCTCTCTGCTGTCTGCAGCTGGGCACTAGGCTCATTCCCTGCCTGATCTGTCCCCTTCCTCTGTGATCCTCCCTGTGTCCTTCTGCCAGGCCAAGGGGCCACTGTCTCTCTTACCCCTCCCCATCCTTTGGCCTGTGTCTGCCTGCGCCTGGGAAGCTTGTAGTGAGACTGAGCCACCCTTTCTGTGTGTTCCTTTCTGGCTCCTCATGCCTGGGAGCACTAGGTCCTTGTTCTCACATTCAAGGCCTGGGCCCTCTGTGACATTCCCCAGAGTACCATGAACAGCTGTGTCCCCTCAGTTCTCCGGTCTGGGGTGCTTCTTATACTGCTTTGCTTTGAGCAACCTCTCCTGGTCTGCTCCCATGCAACCTCCAGCACGTAAGTTACTCCCAGTTATAGTATCTGAGTGCAATGGCCAGCCACTTAAAATTACGCTGCAGAGCAACCCCAGCAAATTCCCAGTCCCAGACTTTCCCCAGCAATGTGTGTCTTGTACTGCCCAGCTTTCTCCTAGACACAAGCTCGCATAAAGTCTGTCATTTTATTAATAGAAAATGATAGGCACAAAACCCGTTATCCCAAATGGCGTCTCCCAAACACTTCAACCCAAACACACTGGTTTAGATAAAGCAATAAAACAAGTTTATTAACGACAAAAGATAGACTTTAAGTGATTACAAGAAATAAGGCATAAAAGTCAGAATTGGTTACAAGAAAATAAAAGTAAAACACAACCTAATACCTAACTTAACAAGCTAAGTGAATTCAAAGCAAAGCCTCTCTCATCACATGTTCCAACAGTCTTACTAGCTGAATTGTTTAAGTCAGGATCCTGTTCCCAGTCCTATGCTGCTTCCTTTGTTTTTCAGGTGTTGTCGATGCCGTAAATAGAGAGAAAGGGAGAGATAATTTGGGGTTTCTGCTCTCTCTTCCTATAATTCTTTCTGTTCTTTGAGAATCAGCTCCTATGGACAGGAATCCCCAGCTGTTTCTTTGTCAAGGTGTAGATTTGAACCCACATCATCTTCCCTGCCAAAGAATGGCCACTTAACTAGGTGATGGTCCATTTGATTTTGTTGACCCTGGCTGGGGCGTCAGCTTGTAACTACTCCCTCATTGGACCATGTCTTAGTAACATCATACAGTAGAATCTTACAACTTTACACACAATGTTGCCACACACATTTTACCAGCGCAATAATGGTCAGCAAATTATGAGTTTTCAAATGATACCTCACAAGGCATATTTTGTATGAAATGTACCATAGTCTTGTAAAAGGGGGTGAACATATGGGTACAGGCTGTCAGCCTCGGCTTTGCAAGCGATGCTCCTGTATGTCCTTCTGCCATATCCATTTCTCTTCCTATTTCCTGGTGCCCTCTATGTATGGAGCACCCTCCCGTCCCTGGATCTTCAAGCCCAGCCTTTCCCTCACTCAAGCCCCTCGGAAAAGCCGCTTCCTCTGTATTTCCCACCAATAAAATTAAAATCAATATAGGTGCCCGAGGAGTCACCTCCAGCCCCCATCCTTCCCTACCCTGCCCTCTGGCACTTGCTCTGCACTGGGAGCTCTTTGGACTGGGCTTGAGTCTGCATGTGGCTGCTGCATAAATAACTCAATCCTGTATGCAGGATGCCATCTGCAGATACGTGCTGGGGAAAGAGATGAGGGGAGATCAGTGTGGCTCTCTGGGTGAAGGTACTGACTGTGCTGGCTGTTAACTTCTGCTCCAAGATGCATCTGTAGCCGTTGCCGGATGAAGCAGCACATTGGTCAGGAAGAACAGCCTTTAGCGAGCATTTTCCATCAGAAAAGGGCTGTAGGAGAACTCAGGCACTGGGGCAGGAGCAGTCACTCCTTGCTGTTGGGGGAAACTTCTTTCAAACCTCCCGCCTCCTGCCCCCACGCACAGCCCTCCACACCTTCGGTGACTGGCCCTCGCTATCACTTAGTTATGAGATTTATTGCACAATCCACTCCTCTGACCCGAAGGCCATGCAGGGAGAGCTCCACATTCGCAAATTTCAAAGAATAGATCAAGTGTAAAGAGCTGCTTGTCTAAGCCTTAGTAGCTTTGCACAGCTGGGCTGGGCTCAGAGGAGCGAGAAATGAGGTGTAATGCTCCACTTGATCAGACAATATCACAGAGGAGTCAGGTGGCCTCTCATAATGCACCCAAGCAACCTCTATTCTTTGTGTCACTCACTGGTGGTGACAAATGTCAACTTCTACCAGGTGGCTGAGCACTTTCCAGGACAGGCAGGCCAGGAGCACACCCACAGCTCAGCTTCTCTTTGTGGGGAGGTGACTGAGCTGTGGAATTTACACGCTAGAACTGGCTTAACTCTTGGCATTTCGCGAACACAGCATCAGCTGGGCTCCAGCAGCACTTCAACCTGCTGCCTTCAGATCAAGAAGCTCTTTGAGAGACCAAAAGTGTCCCCAGTTCAGCTCTGCAGCACATGCTGCAATCCAATCTTCCAAGAAGTCAGAAGTTAATTTTCATTAAGTTTATTGCCATTGGCCGATAAATTAAAATCTTTAATCAGTGAAAACTGCATGAAGAAAGAATTGTTTTAGTCCAGCCACAACTGAGTGCTGTTGCTTTGAGCTAAAGCATCCAAATATGCATTTCCAATAACTATCTTCAAAGGGGAAAATGTTCTCTGCCATGGGATTTTATCCAGTGCGATCACTGCAGTATTTTACAATATCTCTTTGTCAGCACTAAGAAAAAAGTGCTTAGATCCCATTTGCAGATTTATTGCATTTCATAGTGTGGACTAATATATGCTGGCTAGTGTATCTATCTATCTATCTATCTATCTATCTATCTATCTATCTATCTATCTATCTATCTATCTATCTATCTATAAAAGGTATTACCTGGGTCATATATCCATTAGTACACATTAAGCACAAACAGCATAAGCACACATAGCATGGCAGTTATACAGCCTAATTTGGCCTATACCTTCACTATACTCCTGTTCTCGAACGCTAAGGATCTCGTACCACCTTGCATTAGCTGAAGTAAGCATTGGCTTAAGTAGATAGGAGAGTCATCAGGATCAGGACATATGACTTTTACCATAGCAACAGGTAGGGACATGGGCGGCGAGTGAACCCCGGCTTTGGGGAGACAAGCTCACCAGCCCCACCCCACACACTGGCCCCAGCCACATTGGGCTGAGCCACTGCCACCGGCCCCCCAGACTTACCGCCCCTCCCAAGCGCCAGGCCAAGCTGCCGGCCCCCTCAATCCACCCATCCACACACACCAGAGTCGGGCCGAGTCCCCAGCCTCTCCCACTGCTGGGCCGGCCCCAGCACCAGGCCGGGCCAAGCCGAGCTGAGCTGCCGGCCTCCCCCAGCACTGTCCCCTAGTGACAGCTCCTCCCACCCCGAAGGCCCCACCCCCCACGAGCCGCTGGCCCCAGTGCACAAGGAGGAGGGACACGGCGAGCAGTGTCGGGACGGGTGTGTATGTGGGTGGAGTGGAGAAGGTGGTGCGGGTCTTGGGGAAGGGCTGGGGCCACTATGGCCTATGTGTCCAGCAGCGGGTCAGTGGCAGCGCCAAGGAAGGCAAAGCCTTCCCTGGCCTATTAGACCTGTTTCCCATGGGTAGGGAGTTATTCTCACAGGCCTGCACTGGAGTGTCCCAAAGAAAGAGGACAAGACATCGGATAGTTCTACCCACCTACGGGCCTAGGAAGTGCCTTCACACCCTTCGGTTCCTGGGACGCAGGTGTTCAGAACAAAGAGAGAAGGAGGATGCTGTGGTACCAGCAAAGCAAAGCAGAAAGCGGATTGCTTAACTCTAGTTTTAGCTGACACACACTGTAGCTTGCACTGGTAAATAACTGGGTATAAAAATGGCTTTGGGGTGTAACATTGGGAGCACAGATTCTGTGTAAGGTGGATGTAACACAGGGGCATTGAAGGTGCTAAGAGCCATTGAACCAAACTCTAAACCCTGTATAGAATGGAAACTGCTTCAAGCCAGGGGGTGCAGTAGCCCCTCCCCAGCACCCCTAGTTCCAGCACCTATGATGTAACATGCTGCAGGGGATGGCCTCCCAAGACTGGTATGTGTTGAACCTTTTCCTGTCCTATCTCATTATTGATTTAAAGCAATACGCCTGACTGACACTGGTTATTTGGTCTCCTGAGTACATTTCATAATGAGCCCCAGAGTGACAAGCAATTGACTACACAGTTTACCATCACGTGGGTACATAGATTTTTAATGAAAGAAACTCTCCCATTTTCTGATACAAAGTGCTCTGGTGAGAATTGAGCTAATACAAAGGCTGGTTGCTGGGAGCCTGATTTAATTGGCCAGTCCTTTAAAGGCCAGGCAGAACAAACAAACAGCTTTGCTGTCTCTCTGGTGCAATTAGCTTAGTGGAATCTAGAACCTTTGCTGCACTGGGGCTGCGGCTGTGTAGGGATCCTGGACAGTATTAAATCAGCACATGGCTGCTTGCGAATGCCAGACCATCGGCTGCGCGCCTTGTGGACGTCGTGTCCTGAATCAGGCTGCTCCAGCTCGGGTTGCTGCACCGGGTGAAAGGAAGGAATCTGTCCAGTTTGCAACCCCTCTGAGAGGTTAGGGCAGCTGAGGTAAGGAGTCTGTTAAAGGAGGGCCAAGGAGGGGACTGTCAGTCTGGAAGAGTAAAACCGATTCCTGGGGAGGTCCCACTGCCGGAGCGCACCCTGAACCTCAGGGCGAAAGCAGAAGGTTCAGGTGAAAGAGGAAGGGGGAGACTAGAAACCGCCATTCATACTGAGCTGCGCTTTTAGCCCTTGTTTGTACAGCACCAAGTGCCAGGGCCCTGGGCCAGGCCTGGGCTCCCAGCCCTACCACAATACAGGGCGGTAACAAGCCCACTAGGCCCAGCTGCTGACTGAACCCTCTCGGCAACATCCTAGCAACAGGGCCAGGAGATCCAAAGTGCAACCCCAGGGCTGCAACGTAGCACGGCTCTGGATGGGCACATGTCGGTGTGAGGCCAGAGGAACACCCCAGTGTAACAGAGAGCAGGATTTGGCCCAGGGTGGGGCACAGAACCATTGGTCCACGGGTCAGTGGGAAGCTCGTGTGTATGAATGGAGGTAGCAAACATGGGGGTCAGGTCAGAAAAGGAGGGGGAATTGCACTGTATGTAAGAGAGCAGTATGATGGCTCAGAGCTCCGGTATGAAACTGCAGAAAAACCTAACAGTCTCTGGATTAAGTTTAGAAGTGTGAGCAACAAGGGTCATGTCATGGTGGGAGTCTGCTATAGACCACCAGACCAGAGGGATGAGGTGGACGAGGCTTTCTCCAGGGAACTAACAGAAGTTACTAGATTGCAGGCCCTGGTTTTCATGGGGGACTTCAATCACCCCGATATCTGCTGGGAGAGCAATACAGCGGTGCACAGACAATCCAGGAAGTTTTTGTAAAGTGTAGGGGACAATTTCCTGCTGCAAGTGCTGGAGGAACCAACTAGGGGCAGAGTTCTTCCGCTGCTCACAAACAGGGAAAAATTAACAGGGGAAGCAAAAGTGGATGGGAGGTAGTGACCATGAGATGGTTGAGTTCAGGATCCTGACAAAAGGAAGAAAGGAGAGTAGCAAAATACGGATGCTGGACTTAAGAAAAGCAGACTTAGACTTCTTTAGGAAACTAATGGGCAGGATCCCTTGAGAAGCTAATATGAAGGGGAAAGGAGTCCAGGAGAGCTGGCTGCATTTTAAAGAAATCTTATTGAAACTGCAAGAATAGCAAATATGGCAGGCAACCAGCTTGGCTTAACAGTGAAATCCTTGCTGATCTTAAACACAAAAGAGGAGCTTATAAGAAGTGGAAGACTGGACAAATGACCTGGGAGGAGCATAAAAATATTGCACAGGCATGCAGCAGTGAAATCAGGAAGGCCAAATCACATTTGGAGTTGCAGCTAGGAAGAGATGTTAAGAGTAACAGGAAGGGTTTCTACAGGTATGTTAGCAACAAGAAGACAGTCAAGGAAAGTGTGGGCCCCTTTCTGAATGGGGGAGGTAACCTAATGACAGAGGATGTGGAAAAAGCTAATGTACTCAATGCTTTTTTTGCCTCTGTCTTCACAAACAAGGTCAGCTCCCAGACTACTGCACTGGGCAGCACAGCATGGGGAGGAGGTGACCAGCCCTCTGTGGAGAAAGAAGTGGTTCGGGACTATTTAGAAAAGCTGGACAAGCACAAGTCCATGGGGCTGGATGCGCTGCATTCAAGGATGCTAAAGGAGTTAGCAGATGTGATTGCAGAGCCATTGGCCATTATCTTTGAAAACTCATGGAGATTGGGGGAGGTCCCAGATGACTGGAAAAAGGCTAATGTAGCACCCATCTTTAAAAAAGGGAAGGAGGAGGATCCAGGGAACTACAGGCCAGTCAGCCTCACTCAGTCCCTGGAAAAATCATGGAGCAGGTCCTCAAGGAATCAATTCTGAAGCACTTATAGGAGAGGAAGGTGGTCAGAAAAAGTCAGCATGGATTCACCAAGGGCACGTCATGCCTGACTAACCTAATTGCCTTCTGTGATGAAATAACTGGGTCTGTGGATGAGGGGAAAGCAGTGGATGTGTTATTCCTTGACTTTAGCAAAGCTTTTGGTACAGTCTCCCACACTATTCTTGCCAGCAAGTTAGAGAAGTATGGGCTGGATGAATGGATTGTAAGTGGATAGAAAGCTGTCTAGATCATCGGACTCAATGGGTAGTGATCAATGGCTTCATGTCTGGTTGGCAGCTGGTATCAAGCAGAGTGCCCCAAGGGTTGGTCCTGGGGCCAGTTTTATTCAGTACCTTCATTAATGATCTGGAGGATGGCGTGGACTGCACCCTCAGCAAGTATGCAGATGACACTAAACTGGGAGGAGTGGTAGATATGCTGGAGGGTAGGGATAGGATACAGAGGGACCTAGACAAATTAGAGGATTGGGCCAAAGAAATGTGGTGATGTTCAACAAGGACAAGTCAGGTTTCTTTTGGCCCAATCCTCTAATTTGTCTAGATCCCTCTGTATCCTATCCCTACCCTCCTGAGGTCCCTTCCAACCCTGATATTCTATGATTCTATGAATCAAGCCCAGGACAGGGCCCTGCAAAGAGGCAGTGAACCCCCCAGTGTTTGCAGGGGGCTGTACTTCAGCATGACAAAGACCCTGCCTGCAAAATGTCAGGGACACCTAGAGGTGCTACAGCATCCAGAGCTGAATGGCAAAAAGCACAGCTGGAATTTTCACACACAAACCCAGTGCCTCCCTTTTGCAGAGCCCTGCCCGGGGGACATCAGCAGCAGGGGTGGGGGCTTGCACTGCTCCCTCCATTGCACCGAGAGTGAATGATGTTTGCCCAGAATAGTCCCACCCTCAGGCACATTGCAGGGGGCAGAGGCTGTTTGGCAGCAGGGTCTGAGGGGGTTATCGTGCACTTCAGGCTGTTACGTCAGGGTAGCTGGAGCAGGGGCTGGCGTTGCATTATAATCCAGATCCAGAAATTCACCCTCATGCGCCAGAGCTGGCCGGTGCCGCACCTCGCTGAAGGCACAGTGCAGAAGGTGCAGCCTGCAGAGGTGGGTCTGGGCCATGGTGGCTCTGTGGAGCCAGGGGCGGGGAGGATCTTCCTGCGGCCTCCCCATAGGTGCCTGTGAGCTATTCTGCATCCCCGACTAGCTACAGCACAAAATGCCATGCCATCCATTCAGAGCACTGCCTAATCGCCCCCATGTCCGGTGACTCGCAGCCCCCCATCGCCCCGAGTGAAACCCGCTGTCCCTGCACTCAGCCAAAGGGGGAAATGGGGATGCAGGTGGGATGAGAAATCCAGCCAAACCCAGAGCCAGGGCACAGGCTGCAGCAGAACCTCCCAGAGCCTGTTGTGTTGGGAGCACAAACCTAGTTCTGATGCTGTTGCTGCCACAGCTCCAGTGAGCACTCACTCCGAGCCCACGCAGGAGAATTCTCCTGGAGAATCCTCAGCACAAACCACCTCATCAGCAGAGACCAGATGACATCACAAGCAGCTTTAAACTGAGCTCATTGAAATGCAGGCATAATCCCCACGATGGAGCCGGGCTGCCGGACCCTGCCCGGTCGGTAGGGATGGAGCCGGGCTGCCGGACCCTGCCCGGTCGGTAGGGATGGAACCGGGCTGCCGGACCCTGCCGGGTCGGTAGGGATGGAGCCGGGCTGCCGGACCCTGCCGGGTCGGTAGGGATGGAGCCGGGCTGCCGGACCCTGCCCGGTCGGTAGGGATGGAGCCGGGCTGCCGGACCCTGCCCGGTCGGTAGGGATGGAGCCGGGCTGCCGGACCCTGCCCGGTCGGTAGGGATGGAGCCGGGCTGCCGGACCCTGCCCAGTCGGTAGGGATGGAGCCGGGCTGCTGGACCCTGCCCGGTCGGTAGGGATGGACCCTGCCCGGTCGGTAGGGATGGAGCCGGGCTGCCAGACCCTGCCCGGTCGGTAGGGATGGAGCTTGGTCAGTAGGGATGGAGACTGGCTGCCGGACCCTGCCCGGGTCGGTAGGAACAGACCCGGGCTGCCGGACCCTGCCCGGTCGGTAGGGATGGAGCTAGGCTGCCGGACCCTGCCCAGTCGGTAGGAACAGACCCGGGCTGCCGGACCCTGCCCGGTCGGTAGGGATGGAGCTTGGTCAGTAGGGATGGAGACTGGCTGCCGGACCCTGCCCGGTCGGTAGGAACAGACCCGGGCTGCTGGACCCTGCCCAGTCGGTAGGGATGGAGCCGGGCTGCCGGACCCTGCCCGGTCGGTAGGAACGGAGCCGGGCTGCCGGACCCTGCCCGGTCGGTAGGAACAGACCCGGGCTGCCGGACCCTGCCCGGTCGGTAGGGAAGGAGCTGGGCTGCCGGACCCTGCCCGGTCGGTAGGGATGGAGCTGGGCTGCCGGACCCTGCCCGGTCGGTAGGGATGGAGCTTGGTCGGTAGGGATGGAGCCGGGCTGCCGGACCCTGCCCGGTCGGTAGGGATGGAGCCGGGCTGCCGGACCCTGCCTGGTCAGTAGGAATGTAGCCAGGCTGCCGGACCCTGCCCGGGGGATAGGCTGGAGCAAGACACAGCTTCTTCCTGCCATCAGTCTGCACCCTGGGAAACGGATTGTCATCTCACAGCCAATATCCTGGTGTCAGGCCAGGGGAGTGGAGGGGAGATGAACATAAGTAATTCAAGGCGTCAGGGAGCTGGAGTGGAAGTCCCCTCAGTTCACGCATGACAAGGCTCTGTGATGCCAGTGATGGAGACAACAGTACTGAGCCCCTGCTGCACCTGGGACGATGCCCAGTCACTGAGCCACATGAGGAGAGCAGGCGGTGGAGAGCTTGCAAAACCCTGGCTGTCGAGTGCACATGGACATCTCTGCACCTCCCTGTAACCCTGTCTGCTCTCGAACGGGGGCAATGTCTGGCTCTACGACAGACTCCATCACCACTGCCCCAGCCAGGGGGAGGCAGCTGAGACGTAGCTGCCCGGGGGCTTGGGGGACATAGTTGATTCATATATAAAAACTCCAGATTAGGAGGGCAGCTCAGCTGCAAATAGTCGATCTCTGTGCAGCCCGGGATGGAGGTGGGGGATGGGATTTTAGCTATGTAGGGGCAGCTTTCTGTAAAGATTCCATATCTGGGTGTGGCTGAACTGGACTCTTGGCAAAGGGCTGCCACACTCTGCCTCAGAGAGAGCTCTATTTTGGTGGTGGGCAAGTATCCCCTAAGGGTTTTGCAGAAATAAACCCAGCCCTGCACACACCAGTGCCAGGGTCTTTACTCACATGAGTTCTCCTATTGGCTGTGCAGGATCTGCGGTCCTGGCGTATATTTCCGTATTGCAACCTCCAGATTCTAAGAGTGTAGGCAGAGGCCGGTCTGGCCATTCTTGCATTCCATGAGCCATATCCAGCTGTTCATGTCTCCCAGCCCCTACAGCAGGCAGATGATTACTAAGGTCTCACTATTAATTTTGTAAGGAAGCCATTAGCACGCCTGGCGTGTTACCACAGCCAGCACTAATTAAGCCTGAGTACATATTGCATGGGCCCCTTTCAAGAACATCATTTCAATTAACAGATAAGATGGATCTTTCAGGAAATTTCCAGATATTTATGATGAATCACCTTATTGCGGGATGGGCATCGTGCTGAGGCGTACTGAACAGTGCAAGGACTTTAAATACTTTGGATTGTAATTATACTGTCCTGGTGCTATCCTTACTGCTCGGAACGTTTGTAAAGTAGGCTGGTTTCATGTATATTAGTAATTGTGGCAGGGTGAATATTTTATAATGTAATTTTCTAAAACTGAGTAAAAATAATCGTCTTCCTCTTTCATATGGCAACTTAGAAAGCAACATGAAAAGTCGACATCCAAGGTTGTTTGCCCTGAAAGGCCATTTCGCTTGAGATCGTCACTTTAGTTGCGGTTCAGATGGCGAGCTGTCGCTCAGCGCTCATCACCACGTCTCTAGCACTGCTCATGCCGAAACACTGAACGGCAGGAACAAGAAGGAACCATTATAACCTTTACACCAAGAGTGTCCTTTGTTCAGAGCATGTCAGGGTTTTCACAGCAGCACCAGCACAAAGTTAGAAGGCTTAGCGGTGCCCCTTAAGAATCCACTTTACAAAAGTCCTGTGAACACATGGAGACATGAGGTCTTCCCCTTGGCACCCCCGTGTGGGTCAGGATTCTAAAGCTGTCCAGGACCCTGCACATGGAACTAGGGGTGCTGGGGGTGCTGCCGGAGCCCCTGGATTGGTGTAGTTTCCATTCTGTACAGAGTTTACAGTTTGGTTCAAGGGCTCTCAGCACCCCACTATACACGTTGTTCCAGCACCCCTGGCCCTGCACGTGAAAAATCCTGCTGCTCAACAGAAGCAACAGCAGAGGCAGTCCTGGTGGAATGCTGAGGCTGGGTGAAATGTGCACAGAGGCCGTTCCAGTTCCTGTGGCTGCTCAGCCCTTCTAAGCTCATAACCCCTCTTCAGGGACGCTGCTGAGTGTCCACATCGTGTCAGCAAGTGCTAGCATTCCTAGTGAGCACTGCAATGCAATGGGTGTGTTTATGGCCCTGCACTGCTTGCTGCATCTCACGCTGATGGGGCTGGTGAACCTGTTTCTCTGTGCAACTTCTAGCTCCTGGTTTGGGAACGGGGTCTAGAACATGCAGGACACCCTCTGAACTGGGCAGGTGTGTGGCTGGCAGACTCAGGGAATGGGGCACAGAGCTTTTCCCTTCCAGATCTGTAGAGATAAGTCCATTTAGCCCTGTCAGTCTGTTTCTAATGCTGTGCTCAGGCTTAATTTAAACTGCCCAGCTCCCAACACTTCCCTCCAGAGCCATCTCACTGACATCCTGCCTCACTTGTCCCCCTGGCTCCCAGGTACAATCTCTTCTGCCTCCCAGAATCACTCTCCTTCGTCCAGGAGTGAAAGTAACTTATGGGACATACCGGTACAGCCGGAGTCCTGAGGGGTGTGTGGCCTCAACCAGAAGAGGCGTGGCCTCAATTGGAAGAGGTGTGGCCTCTCAAGATTTAAAGGCCCTGGAGCACTGGCTGTGGTTGGGAGCCACAGGACCTTTAAATCAACCTGGGGCTCCCAGCTGCAGAGGTGGCTGGGAGCCCCCGGGGCTCAGGGGCAAATTAAAGGGCCCGGGGCTCCGGCTGCTGTGGAGCCCTAAGCCCTTTAAATCCTCACCGAAGCTCCGGCTGCCGGAGCCATGAACTGGATTTAAAGGGTTTCTGGGCTCCCCGCAGCCGCAGGAGCTCTGAGCCCTTTAAATCCAGCCCCAGCCCGGCTGCTGGAGCCGCAGGCGGGATTAAAGGGCTCTGGGATGCCCGCAGCCATGGGAGCTCTGAGCCATTTAAATCCTGGCCCCAGCCCAGCTGCCGGAGCCACAGGCAGGATTCAAAGGGCTTTGGGCTGCCCGCTGTGGTGGGGAGCCCAGAGCCCTTTAAATCCCCGCCACCAAAGCTGGTGCGGTCCGGCACGGCATACTGGCTCTTTGCCGGTAAGCCGGACTGGACTGTACCAGCTTACTTTCACCTCTGCCTCCATCTCTGGGGTTTACACCCTTCCGATGTACCATTCTCCTATCCCCCCCCTTCCCTGGCTGCAGCTTAACCCAGCCTGAGGCCTGCACCCTGACCTGTGCTGTGACATCAGCCCCAACCCCAGACCTGCTCAGGGGCTTGGCTCTGAATCCCCTGGAGTTTGGCCCAGACTCTGTGCAATGTGGCAGAGTGCTCACACCAGCACTGTAGGAAGCAGGGAGCCCCCAGCTGCACACTCTGGGCATGCAGGAGAGCTGGTGTCATGTCCAAGCAGAATCCCACTGCCAGGCGAGATTGCCTTGCTTTCGGGTTTGGTGCCAGGCTCCTGGGGGGTTTGCTGCTTTTCCGTGTGCTGCGTCTGCCTGCTGGACTCTCCCAGGAGCCTGTGAAACGAGGGGCGGGGCAGCTATGGGCTGCCCTGCCGAGGTGGAGCCAGGCCGTACTTGGGGTGCAGCAGAAGCTCACAGTGACCCTGGGGCCTGGGCTGGGAGAATGGCGAGCATGGGGGAGTGCGCAGGAGCACGTGGAGCCCTGGAGCTGGCAATGCTGCAGGCCTGGCCCTGGCACGCTCCGACTGACTCTCCCCTCTCACTGCCCAGTGGCCGGGTGGGGGCCTGGTGTGGTTACTGGCAAAGGAGACCCCATATCACAGATGTGACAGACAGACAAGTGGCTCCTTGGGGGCAGGCTGGGGAGACAGAGCTCCCTCGGGGGGGCGGGAGCTGCAGAAATGTGCATGTGGAGCTTGGCATGTTGCTGCCTCTGTTGTGTACGAATGAGAGCTCTGACGCGAGCCCTGAGGGACTGTGCTCCATCCCCACTCAAGGAGTGCAGGGGGCAGCAAACGGGCAAGGAGAAGGCAGTGCCCATACGGCCCACGGGCCTGGTGCAGCCCTATGGTGAGCGGGAGGTGCAGACAAAGATGTGGCCCATTGGAAGGGTTTGTGCGCTGCCCCTCAAGCTGTGGGAGAGCGAGCCGAGCGGCCTCGCAGAGCAGGGCCAGATCCAGGCCCAGGCTGGCCCCAGAAGCTCCGAACGCCCCTGCTGGGCTGGGTTCCCCCGGCTGCCAATGAGGAGTTGTTTTGGCTCCGACTACTGCGCTCCACCTTTTATTGTAATTGATTCTGCATCGCCATAGGAACCTGCTCCAGAGCGAGCGAGCAGCAAGCAGCTGCCTCCCTGCGCTCTCCCTCTCCAGGAGCGACTCGGCTCCTTCCCCCGAGATGACAAGCAGCGCAGTCGGGAGTCGCTGGGCGTGAGGGGCTGCCCCCCCGGTGCCAGGCAGGTACCTGTGTTTGCAGGGGAGGGCGGGACAGTGTTTCAGGGCAGTTCCTTGCGAGGGGCCCCTGCCTTACGCTGCCAGGCCTGGGAGCGTTGGGCGGGCTCAGCGGTTCTCTTGTGACTGTGCCTCGTTGATTCTGAACGGCAAACTCGCCTATGCAGCCTGCAGGGCAGAACGGGGCAGAGCTCTGCGTCTAGGGCTGGGGCCAAGGCGCCACTGCTTGCATGTCGCTTGCACTGCCCATGTGCATGTGGATGACAGGATGGTGCCAGTGCCTGGGTCACATGGGCTGAACTCTGAGCATGGGCTGCTTCCTGCCCAGTGCGAGCTGGGGTCTGACCGCCCGGGGCTGTGCCTGGGCTGCACCAGCTCCTTCGCTACCTGAGTCTGGGAGATTTTCCCTCTTCTTGGGTCGAAGCATCACCTGGTCCTGAGCGCGACAGGGCACGGCACCATCGTCCAGGAAACCAGCAGGGAGGGCCAGTTGTCGAGGGCCAGTTCTGCATGGAGCTCAGAGAGGCAGCCAGTGACGCGATAGACGGTGTGTGATGGCAGCACAGCAGAGGGCTCCCGCCCCCGCCCTGTCTCCTGCCCCGTCCTGCCGCAGGTTAGACGTTCCCTTGTGTGCCACAGGCAGAAGGGAAATGCAGTGGAGTTGCTGTGTCAGAGATGCCAGAAGGGCTGGCGGCAGCAGAGGGGACTGGAGACCCAGGGGGAGGGGCAGGCTGTGGGCCAGGGACCCACAAAGTGACCTTTGATCTCTGGGGTCCAAGGAGGCCAGGCAGGATCACTAGAGGCTGGTGCTGGCAGCAGGACAAGGAAGGCCACAGAGCACAGTATCCAGGGGCACAGTTTGGAGCAGGAGTATTCAAAGCAGGGGGTTGGGGGCGGGGCCCAATTCTGCCCTGGCCAGTACCTTGGGTTGCTGTTTGCACCAGTGCAAAGTGAGTGTGAAATGCCATGGGTCTGAGTGGCTCTGGTGTAAACAAGGATGCCTGATGCAGGCCAGGGTGGCACCAACTGGTGGGCAGTCTGGCATTCCCGACTGGTCAGGTGCTCTGTGGAAGGGGTGGTCAGTTCTGCTTTGGCCGCAAAAATGTGGGGGCATATTTTGCAAATGGGATTTCCACTAGGGATGTCACTTACCTCACCTACCACTGAACTGCCACCACCTTTGGGTGAATCCTGGCAACTTTGCCCTGGTGCAAAGTAAGACTAGATGGCATTCAGACAGAGAGTGAAGCAGAGGGTCAGCTCCAGCTGGAACCACACGCAGTTGTTACTAAAGGCAGGAACTAAACCTCCTCCAAAAGCTGGTACCTCCAGCTTGCCCCCCTACCTCCTGTGGGACTGTGCATGGGAGGGAGGGTTACATCTGCCAACTGTGATTGCCACCTCCCCTCCGCTGGGGCAGGGCTGGTCTGGGATGTAAGAACATCTTGTGGCAGTGAGTCCCCCTGTGCAAAAGTAGGTTATACGTGAAGGAAATGCCCACTGGGGTGCACTAGAGCTTTCTACGCAGTTCGATAACTATTGCTCTCTAAGCTATGGCATGTACTGTGTGCTTTCCATTAATCTCTCAATTTGCTGTGATGCTGGCATGGCAGAGGTTGTATTTACACTGGCAGCCACCCAGTAACCCGCTGGGATTCATTCGTTCGTTGGCATCAGCAGCAACGTTTACTGAAACAAGAAATCTAAAATCCTGTAAGATTTGAATGACTGATGCTCTAGGGTAATACAATAGAGCCATGCATGGGGACATGCGTTCCAGAAACGCACAAGCCAGCTGCAGCTCCGGGCAGGAGGGCCTTGGACAGCCAGAGAGGCACAGCGAGTGGGTTCAGTTTTGGGGGTGTGCATGGGGGACAGCTTGTCTGCTGCGGTTTGAAGCGACCCAGTCCACCTTTCTATTTAGTGTCTTCTGCCCTAAGAACTTGCCTGCTAGACACGAGCCCTTGTTTCCCTGCGTTCTGAGCAGGGGGTTGTTTCCTATGACGTTTGCAAGCGTGCTGAGGCTCTTAGTAGAGACGCACAATGCAACAAGAGACCAGATGTTAACAACCAGTGTCATGCAGGGCCTTAGCCTGTGAGAATCAAGTGCCCTTAAATTCCAGCTGATGCAGAGGAGGCGCCGGCAGGGTCATGCCCTGACTCTGAACACCGGCACTTTGACAATGCCTAGCATTAAATCTCTTCACTGGCTGGCTATTCTTGGGGACAGAACAGTCATTTTTAACCAGTCCGCTGAACACTGGAGGTTTCCAGGATGATCCCAGCTACCAGAGACACCGGGTGTTTCAGGAAGATCTCTCCAAGGAGCTATAACCTCACAACGCTCCATGGCCAGGCTACAAGAGAAACGTTCAGCTGTGATCTCCTGTGGGTTACACTGTCTCTCTAGTTGGCCTCCAGTGCTTCAATCAGCACATGGCTGGAACTGTCGTCTCAGCCAGCCAGCTAAAGAAAGCACAAACTGTGTGGTATCACCTGGCTGCAAATGACAGTCGATGTAAAGCATTTTGGATGCATATTCTTCAGGGTGATGATTCCTCTGTAAATCATGAGAATCGAAACACCGAGACATTTATTTCCCACAACTTGTCAAATGAGGATTGTTAATGCGAGGACAGGAGTGACACACGTTGTTCTGGCTAGCGACTGTTATCGGAACTGCTTTTCCATATTCAGATGTACTCCACTTTGGACATTATTGGTGCATGCCCATATAAATGTACTGGCTCCTGGTCCCAATGGCTGGTGAATCGCAAAGAGCCTAAGATTTACTAGTAACGCTATGAGAGTGAAGGGAAATCGAAGCCAGAGCTAAACCCAGCCCCTGAGGACTCTCAGTGTGTGGGCTGGGAGCTTCTGCTCCATTGACTCCATGTAGCCAATGCCCTGGCAGGATCAGGCCCTGAGCGTGGAGCTCACTGAAGCTGGGCTAGAGACTGGGCCAAAAGCTGCTCCTGGAGATCTCCTGGGCTGTTTGTCTCTGTCTCCCCAGGGCCAAACCTCCAGTCAGCTCTGGCCGAGGGGGAAACCTGCTCTTTTGCCAACCCCCCACCCCTCCCCACATGATTCCCCCAGTGACCTGTGTGGTCCGGGAATGAGGGGAGGTGCAGTGGGAAGAGCTCCCGACAAACCTGCAGGCGCAGCCCCTTTCATCCAGGGGGTGCTTGGTGGACAGATGTCTGGGCAGCCCAGGAGAGCTGTGCCTTGGGGGCACCAGGCATGGCCAGGTGGGGAGGGCTCAGGTGTGCTGTCCTGTGGCTCAATATAGCCCCTGACCCCAGGACGCTCCCTGTGAGGGCACCACTGGGCCCAAAGTGGCACAGTCTGGACACGGCGATAATTCCTCCTGCTGGCCCCAGAAATCTCCCCTGTGGGTTTAACCTGAGCCATCAGCCTTCCTCCCTCAGACCCCACAGAAACCCCGTCTGCGAGAGAGGGTCTGGGGGGGTAGTCCTGCCAGTGTACTGGGCTGCTCCTCAACTGCCCCAGGGCTTGTCCCCAGCTCAGCAGAATTGCCTGTAGATCTTGTGAACCCTCCCCGCAGCACAGGGCGGTGCAGGGTCAGGGCAGAGAGCTGTAGGAGGCTGCTGAAAACTCGGAGTGAACATTGCAGTCCACGTGTGTCTGCCCATCCGTCTGTCCATCTGTGACTTCCCATATCGAGCCTACCTTAGTATAGCCAATTTGATAGCTTTTTCAATAACTCTTCATTCTCCGATTGAACACTGAATTCATGTTTCTGCTCCTCCAAAATATCCCTTCAGTGTCGCTGAATGTTAACAAGAATCAGTTTCCTTTTTAACTGAATTCTGTCCCTATTAAGCAATTGACATCTCACAGAGAGATATTTTTTTAGTTGCTAAGGGAACATGAATCTTAACAAAAGTCAATCAAATATTTTTTAAATAACTGCCGAATTCATTAACTGCTTTATTGAGCTGAGTCTGTTAAAAATTCCCTGCAAATTAAGAGCCGATTCTCTGCCCCGTATGAGAAAAGCAGCATGTCTCCAGTGATGCTGGGAATGCGGGGGAGATCCTTGCTGAGCAGAGATGCCTGTGTGTAGTAACTGTGGTTTGAGGAGGGAGACGACCGCTAGCTCCGCTTAGCAGGGATGGGTCTCTGTTCATCAGAGTTAGCCCAGTGTTAGGCGAATAATGGGAACCAGGTCCCACGTGCTGCTGAGGGCCTGGCTCTCTGTTTCCATGTGGCCCCTGTGCAGCATCGCTGCCCAAAGGAGTCCTGCAATTGGGGTTCCCGGGGACAGGGGGTAGCTCCCTTGCAGCCCTGTAGAGGGGTGCGGCTGGGGAAGGGAGCGTGGCTAGAAGAACTGGGTTCCCTGTTTGCCCAGCCCCCATGCTGGCTGGTTCCCATTCATCAGCTCCTCCTAGCACAGGAGGTTGTGGGCATGAAGGGCCTGGGCAGCTCTGCTTACTCAGGGCACCTCTATGCTGCGGCTGGGTGCAAACCATGCAGGGATTGGGCGGGGGAGCCATTCCGCACTGCCAGGGCCCAGCCTGCACTGGGACTTTGCAGCAATGCCTGTGCTGTTGGGCAGTCAGCAGCTCTGCCGTCTCATCCCAAGCTGCGAGAGCGCACTCTTCATCAGAGTGCCACACAAAGAGGGCAGTGTCATTAGCCCCATGTTACTGATGGGGAAACTGAGGCACAGTCGTGGCAGTGACTTGCCCAAAGTCACCCAGCAGAGCAGTGGTAGAACAGGGCACAAAGCCCCATTCTCCTGAGTCACTGTTTGGTGCTCTACTCACTGGGCCACACTGTCTCCCTTGGAGGCTCTGGCCTGTGCTGGGGCAATGTGGTGCTTCACTGCCCGTGGGGGCTCTCCTTACTGGATGAGTGCCCACTGCCAGCTCCAGTCACTCCCACCACTTCTCGGCAGGGGCCAGTCCCAGCCTGTCCCCTGGCTGGGGGCCCCTTGCACTGGGAATGCATGGGGTGTGTCCCCACAGCCTGCTCTTTGTGACACTCTGCTTAGTTTTGCTTCCTGCTACTCACTGAGCACGTTTCCCCAGCCACAGGTGGCAGCTCTCCCTGAAGCAAGGCCAGCAGTGCTCACAGGGCGCCCACCGCTCCTCCTGGGCGACATGAGGCTGCATGGGTCACTCCCAGAGGAGTCAGTGAGGAAGGTCTTTAAGGGGAGAGGCTCTGAGTACAACTCTGCCACTTCATCACCAGCACTGGGGGAAGCAGAGGCAATTCTGTCTGCATCCAAGTCTGGGCTGGGTGGACCTCAGAATGTTGGAACAAGCAGATGGCGGAGACCCAGGAGGGAGCCCTGGAGTAATAGCAAACCAGGGGATCAATAATGCACTGACCATATTGTTCTCTACCACAAATAATAGAAAATACAACACACAGAAAGGAGAGAGCAACTGGAGAGACAGCCTACGCGTGGGCAGGGCAAGCGTTTCAATGTGTTTGCTCTTGGAACCGCTACAAACTAACAATGGGCTTGAGCCAAACAGCTCAGCATGGCCAGCACTTGCAATTTTATTGCAAACCTCACAGGATTTGAGGTTTCACTTAAAGCCCCAGCTCCTAGAGTCGGGGGATTCCGGGAAACTCTCAACTTTCATAAAGCAAAGGAATTCGCTAGCCCATGTGGCTGGGAACACCTGGCCCCCTAAGGGCTCTGAAAGTCAAAAGCAAAGAAACAGAACCTCCCAAGTTATATTTAAAAATATCTCCTAATTTTGTCTGGCTAATGGGCACAGCGCCCGGATCCCAGCCATGCAGCCCTTTGCTACAGTGGGCCAGACACGTTGCACTCTTCCCTGTTTCTAGTGTGCAAATAAAGGACTAAAGGCTGTTCGGGATGCCCCAGGGCTAGCGCCCACAGCTCTCTGCTTTGCCAGGCCTGGTGCCCTGAGCCCCCTAAAGGGGCAGTGACCTCTAATGAGCTTTCAGAGCAATGGAGTGGAAGAGGCCCCCAGGTACTTGCCTGGAGGAACTCCATGGGGCAGGGTTACCCAAGTTCCTGTCTCATGGACGTCCCCCATGGGTCAGGAACTACTGAGATCTTGCATTGTCTGTGGCCCAGCAGAGCTGTCTGTGCACATGGGGCAGCCCGCTCCCAGCTGCATGGCAGGCATTGCACATGATGTCCGCCATCCCCTTTTCCTTCATGCCAGGATCTGCGTCACTGAAGATGTGCAGGCTCCTCCTCCTGCCCTTCGCCATACCGGGGGCAGGGGTAGCTGCCGGTTTGCTCTGCAGGGCTTGGCCAGCTGGTTCCATGCCAGGGAGGCAGGAGTTAACTGAGCCGCGATTTCATCTTTCCTCTGCAATGAAACTTGTAGCTCCTCAGCCGCTGGGAGGCTGAATCCCTGCCTGGGCAGAGCACACAGGGCGCTCCGGCATCAGCAGCTCTGGCACTGCCTGCTGGAAATGGGTTGCTAAGGAAGATGACTCCTTCAGCGGCCACGCTGGTCTCTCCTACGCCCCTGTGAACGCCCAGGCCTGAGGTGCTGACTTCACAAACAGCCCACGTAGGGGGCGAGGCTGCAGACTGAGGCACTTGGGCCCAGGGGGGTGTGGAGCAGCCCCCTCCAGAGCACAGGGCACTGTCTGGTGATGGCAGAACGTCATCCAGGGCTGACAGGAGGAGAGGAGGGGGGAGGACAGGAATGCAGGAGAGCTTGCATGGCGGGGGGGAGGGGTTCCCCACGCCAAAGGCCAGCCTGCCCTCCTGATCCCATCTTCCCATGCATGGGGCTCAGATGCCTAATGGCCCACCGTGTGCTGCGCGAGCACAGCAGCCTGCCAGCCAGGGCCCCAGGACACTGAGGCTGCCCCGCTCATGGTGATGGGACTGCATCCCAGAGGAGACCACACTCACCCTGAGCCTAGATGGGAAGCCCACACCACGAACTGAACCAAACCAAGCCTGCAACCAGGAGAAAGGTGAGAGTCCAGGGCTGAGACTGTCACTTCAGTCCAGATGGGAGGCACTCAGAGGGGCCAGGTGAGAAGATGTCAGGGAACCAGATCCAGCACCATGAGAGGCCCCAACAGATTTCTCGTGCCAGGAGCACATGGTGGAGCTGGGCAAGTGCAGGAATGGAGGGATGGTGACAAAGAAAGGCCGAGTGGGGGCACCAAGGCCTACATGGCTCTGAGAAGGGAAATGCTGCGCAGAAACCCACAGTGAGAACAGAAAATAAGAACGGCCAGACTGGATCAGACCAAAGGTCCATCTAGCCCAGTATCCTGTCTACCGACAGTGGCCAATGCCAGGTGCCCTACAGGGAATGAACAGAACAGCTAATCAAGTGATCCATCCCATCACCCATTCCCAGCTTCTGGCAAACAGATGGACCTACCCTCCATGAACTCACCCAGTTCTTTTTTTAATCCTTTTATAGTCTTGGCCTTCACAACATCCTCTGGCAAGGAGTTCCACAGGTTGACTGTGCGTTGTGTGAAGAAACACTTCCTTTTGTTTGTTTTAAATCTGCTGCCTATTAATTTCATGTGGTGACCTCTAGTTTTTGTGTTACGAGAAGGAGTAAGTAACACTTCCTTATTTACTTACTCCACAGCAGTCATGATTTTATAAACCTCTGTCGTATCCCCCCTTAGTCATCTTTTTTCCAAGCTGAAAAATCCCAGTCTTATTAATCTCCCCTCAAACGGCAGCCGTTCCATACCCCTAATAATTTTTGTTGCCCTTTTCTGAACCTTTTCCAGTTCCAATATATCTTTTTTGAGATGGGGACGACCATCTCAAAACACATCTGCACACAGTATTCAAGATGTGGACATACCATGGATTTATATAGAGGAAATATGATATTTTCTGTCTTATTATCTATCCCTTTCCTAATGATTCCCAACATTCTGTTTGCTTTTTTCACTGCCGCTGCCATAGGCGCCGACTCTGTAGGTGCTCTGGGCCTGCAGCACCCAGGGGGAAAAATTGGCTCTCCATCCCCCCTGCCTCACCTCACCTCACCTCACCCTTCTCCCCTGAGCACACCACATCCCCACTTCTCCTCTCAGTACTTGCTGCCGCAAAACAGCTGTTTTGCAGTGTAACAAGCTCTGGGAGGGAGTAGGAAGCAGTGGGAATGTGGCACGCTCAGGGGAAGAGGTGGGGCTGGGGCGAGGATTTGGGGAAGGGGTTGGAATAGGGGCAGGGACTTTGGGGAAGGGGATTGGAATGGGGGCAGAGCAGGTGCGGGAGGGGGCAGGGCCAGGGTGGAGTCAGGGGCAGAGGGGAGTCGAGTACCCACCGGCCCCAGCAGAAGTTGGCACCTAAGGCCGCTGCACATTGAGTGGATGTTTTCAGAGAACTATCCACCATGACTCCAAGATCTCTTTCTTGAGTGGTAACAGCTAATTTAGACCCCACCATGTTATACGTATAACCCTTCTGCCCCTCTGAGCTGGCAGCAACAAGGGCCGGGTTCAGTATCCAGGGGTTCCGTTTCAATAACCCAATGCCAAACCAGCTCGAGCCCCCACCCAGTGACCTGGGAAAATCTTACACACACCCCTAGGCACCTCAAAGAGGCAATGCTTCCCCTCTCGCAAGCACAGAGTCTCGGTGTAGCAGAAAAGGTTTAATACATGAGATAAACAACAAACACTAAATTGGGAAAAACACCTCAACTAGAGTTCATAGATCAAACCGTGAGCAAAGACCCACCCCAGGAAATTGGGCTGTGTCCTCTTTCCTGGGCTCTTGAGTCCAGCAACCCCCAAATCACCCACAGTCCCAAAAGTCTCTGTCCTGGGTCAGTGCAGCCCCAAAGTTCGAGAGTCTATCTGCAGAGGTCTCCCCCCCCCAGCCTGGTAGAAAGGGACACCTTACGTGGTCCGGGGGGCCAACTGCCCTGCCTCTCCGTGGGTTCTGCTTCCGCCTTCTCCACGAACTGCTCCGCTTACCAGCCACTCCACTCTGCTCCTCCAGCCGTCCTCAGAACTGCTCCGCTCCGCCAGCTGCTCTGCTCCACCAGCTGTCCTGTGAGCTGCTCCAGTTGTCCCTGCAAACTGCTCGGCTCTGCTCGCTCTGTGGGCCACTCCACCCGTCTCACAGCTACTCCGCTCTGCCAGCCGCTCCACTGCCACCAGCTGTCCCGTGATCCTCTCCAGCCGTCCCCACAAACTGCTCCACTCCGCCAGCAGCTTTGTTCCACAGTATAGCTTTGGGCTCTCCACTAGTTAGCACAGTACTCAGTGCTCTCAGCTCAGTGATTTTGGCTTTTTAGTGATTTTCAGCTCTTAGTGATTCCAGCTCATAGTAGGGGAGCCCCAGTGCTAGTGCACCATTAGCCCAAAGTGATTTCAGCTCAGTAACCTGTATTTAAATTCTTAAGGGAATAAAAAAATCAACTCTGACATTCCACAGTGGAGAGAGGAGGAGATGCAACTGGTGCTTCTGGCTCCGCAAGGAGACTGCACCACCAGGTACAGATACCTGTCACCAGCCCCTCTCCCTCTCCCTCTCCCTCTCCCTCTCCCTCTCCCTCTCCCTCTCCCTCTCTCTCTCTCTCTCTCTCTCTATTCTCTGGGTTTTGGAACCCATGTCCCTTGTCTAGCAAGTACCACCCAACTGAGCGTGAGCAATTTGTCACCAAGCAGTCCCACAGCTTGGCAGTCTGGGATAGGGTGGATGTGCCTATGCAAATACACTCTCTGAACTTCTTTCCACCAGATGTCAGGGTAGAGCTTATCCTGACTCTGCTTACATCCTCCCCCCAGCCAAGAATTTGTCGTCCCGACAAATCACATTCCCTACTATACCAACTTATTGGTCCCCTCCAAAAGGCATTAGATAGCCCACTTTCGCTTTCACAAACCTGTGTGCTAAATGTATAGGCTCCTCACTAATCACCCCAGGTGCATCATAAGTTAACCGTTTCACTGGTCTTATTACCCTGTCTCGCCTATTGAGAATCTCTGTTGCTATGATAGCGGGGACATCCTCTTGAGTGACGGATGGGGAGGTTTCCTGTGAGTTCCCCTCGGGTACTGGCATAGGCCCCTGCATTTCTAGTTCTAACAGTGGAGGGTCGCAGGTGCTCTGGACATCCTCCATCTGTACATCACCACTGTCCAATAGTCTGTGTAAGTCATTACACGGGGGTCCCACCAGTGGCTCAGGGATGTCAGGAATGGGCCTAAATACTTCTGCCATAGGGTTTAGGGTGGAAGAGGATGTGCTCTCTTCTGATTCAGTGGATCGAGACTGAAATCTTGTCTTCATCCCAGGATACACCATGGTTGTGTCTTCCTCCTCAGACTCACTCTCAGATGTGCTGAGTAGAGGTAGGTTAGCTGCAGGGAGCCGGCTGTCCACGTTGGAAGGCGGCTTTGGCACAGCACCTTCGTTCTGCTCAGTTGCCCGGTTGTGGCCAATCTCATAAGGGCTGCCTACCAATTCCCCCACAGGGAGCAAAAGGTTTCTGTGCACGGTCTTGGTCTGCCCTGTACCCTCTTCAGGTTTGATCTTATAAACCGGCAGGTCTCCTAGCTTTTCCATCACTAGGTAAGGTATTGCCTTCCACCTGTCAGCTATCTTGTGTTTGCCAGCAATACCCAAATTTTGCAGCAGGACTCTGTCTCCTGGCTGGAGCTCTTGCAGACGTACCCTAGCATCATATCGATGTTTGTTGTGGCCTGCATTCTTCTGAGCTGCAGATGTAGCTAAGTGATAAGCATCCCGCAGCTTTTCTCGTAGTCGGGATAGATATTGCTGGTGAGTGTCATAGCTGTCTCCATCCTCGGATACACCAAAGCACAGGTCTATGGGTAATCTTGGTTCTCGCCCAAACATTAAGAGATATGGGGTGACTCCCGTAGCGTCGTTCTTTGTGGCGTTGTAGGCGTGCACTAGAAATGCGACATGTTGGCTCCAGGTTGCCTTCTGCTCGGGCCGCAAAGTCCCTAACATATCTAACAGGGTTCGGTTGAACCTCTCTGGCTGAGGATCACCCTGTGGGTGATAAGGCGTTGTCCTTGACTTTTTAATTCCTGCTATCCTCAGCACCTCCTTCAGAAGGTGACTCTCAAAGTCTTGTCCCTGATCCGAGTGTATCCGGGCTGGGAATCCATAAACTGAGAAATATTTTTCCCACAGTACTCGAGCGACGGTAGTGGCCTTCTGATCACGTGTGGGGTATGCCTGCGCATATCGCATATAATGATCGGTCACTACTAGAATGTTCCCAATATTCCTCTTGTCTACTTCTAAGGACAAGAAATCAATGCAAACCAGCTCCAGAGGTTTGTTGCTGGTGATGTTCTTCAGATATGCGGCCCTTGTGGGCAAAGTTTTCCTTTGAACACATCGAGCGCAGGTGTCACATTTTCTGCGAACATCTTCGGCCATCCGAGGCCAATAGAACCTACTACGGATAAGTTCCAGGGTCCTCTCCATCCCTAAATGTCCAAAATCATCTTGCAGGGCCCTCATGGCCAGGGCTCTGTACTCTTTTGGCGGCACTAGTTGATTCCGTTGCTTTTGTAGAGGGTCTGTGGTCACGCGGTGTAGCACTCCCTGAATCAGTTTCAGTTTGGTCCATTCTCTCAATAGTAGTTTACCCTCTGGGGTAGGTGGGACAACCTCAGCTGGGCCTCGCCCCTCTCTTTTGGCAAGTAGTGTATCACAAATGTCAATATCTTGCAGCTGGGCTTCCTGCCAGTCAGCTGCATTGAGCATGGGCAAGGGAGATTGGTCCAAAGCAATATAGTTCACTGAAGCAGAAGGCACGCATTCAGAGGGCAGGCCCAAAGCTTCAGCAACACATCCATGAAGGCTCTCAGGGGCCTCCGGCTCTCGGCGACTCACACTGCAGATAGCTCTCACGCCATCCGTGGGTATCACAGCAATGTCAGGTGCCTGCGGACGTCTGGACAAGGCATCTGCATCTACATTGCTCCTCCCCGATCGGTATTGAATGCTGAACTCATAGCTAGCCAAGGCAGCCACCCATCTCTGGCCTGTAGCATCCAATTTAGCACTTGTTAACACATAGGTCAGTGGGTTGTTGTCTGTCCACACTTGGAACTGAGTACCGTACAAGTAGTCTCGAAATTTCTCAGTGATGGCCCATTTCAAGGCCAAGAACTCCAGCTTGTGGATGGGGTAGCGAGTTTCACTGTCAGACAGTCCTTGGCTGGCAAAGGCTACTGGTTTGCGTTTGCCTTCCACTTCCTGATACAGTACTGCTCCCAGACCCTCCAAACTGGCATCAGTATGCAGGATAAACGGTTTGCTTGGGTCAGCAAAGACTAGGATGGGAGCATGAGTTAAGCGAGTAATGATTTCCCGAAAAGCTCTCTCACATCTTTCTTCCCACCGCGGCCCAAATGGTTCGAAGGGGCCATAGTGTCTCTGCAAAGGAGGCTTTGGAGGCCTCCGCTTATTCTGGGTCTTAGATTTGTTCTTGTTGGACTGGTATCCCCTTATAAGATCATTCAGAGGTTTTGCAATCGTAGCATAGTTCTTCACAAATCTGCGGTAGTAACCACTAAATCCAAGAAACGTCTTGAGTTCTCTGTAGTTAATGGGACGTGGCCAGGTAGTGAGTGCTTCTATTTTATCAGGGTCAGTACTCACACCCTCTTGGGACACGATGTGACCTACATATTTCACTGAGGTTTGGCAGAACTGGCATTTATCAATTGAAAGCTTCAAACCGTATGCCTCCAACCTGTCGAGCACTTTAAGAAGTCTTTCTTCATGTTCCTCCAGGGTTCTTCCAAACACAATCAGGTCATCCAAGTAAACTAACACCTGCAGTAAATTCATGTCTCCCACGACTTTTTCCATAAGTCGTTGAAATGTGGCAGGGGCCCCAGAAATCCCTTGTGGCATGCGTTCGAACTGGTAGAACCCTAACGGGCAGATGAAGGCTGTCTTCTCCTTATCCTCTTCTCCCAGAGGGATCTGGTAGTATCCACTCCGAAGATCCAACATAGAGAACCACTGACTACCCAGCAAACAGTCCAAGGCATCTTGTACTCGAGGCATGGTGTATTGATCAACTGTAGTGCGCCTGTTTAGGGTGCGGTAGTCAATACACATCCGGATTTTTCCACTCTTCTTACGAACGACCACAATGGGTGAGGCATAGGGGCTTCGTGACTCTGTGATGATACCATTCGCGATCAGCTCTTGAAGATGATGGCGCACGTCTTCCATCTCAGAGAGGGCAGTCCTCCTAGACCTCTCCCTGAAGGGTCGGGGATCTTGTAGCCTGATATGGTGTTCCACTCCCTTTGCACATCCCACGTCCCACTCATGTAGTGAGAACACCTTGGATCTCTCGCAAAGCTTCTTCCTCAGGCGATCCTTCCACTCCTCAGACAGCGGTGAGTCCCCGAAGTCAAACTTCGCAGGGTCTATCATTGGAACTTCAGCTTCACACTGGGGTCTCACAATGCTTTCAGGCTCAAAGATGTCTGCAATCTTCTGCCCTGGTTTTACAAACACATCACGGCGTGTTTCATTAGCAACCAGTATCGTCACCTCCTCCTGGGCTTCAGCAGGTAGGGTTATGACTCCACTGAGAACCAGCACTCCTTCTGGGAGCCCTCCCTGGGTTGGCTGCTCTACCACAGCTAATGTTCCCTTACTGCCTTTTAGGCAGGTACTCCTGACAATCACCTCCTTTTCTGACATGGCAGGCACCACTAAAGGGACCGGGCCCACATACCTCAGTGCTCCGACTGGCAAATCAGGCATCACTTTTCTTGTGTCCTCAATTTTTCTGTAAGCCGCGGCACAGTGTGTGTGTATCACCACCGTGTTCAGATATTGGTCTCCTGCTTGCTGTCTGCAGTAATCGGCCAGTATCCTAAAGAGGCTGGAGTTGGTCCCTATTAGCACAGACACATCAGAGGCTCCTTTGGGGTCAGGGCATATTAAAGCAGCAGTGTCCACCTCCTGTCTTACCCCAGCAATCTCTTCTGGGAATTCCAGGTGTACTATGACATAGCCCTGATAAGGGTATTCATCCATGCTGAGGCCACATAGGCCAAGCCCTGTCAGGGGCCGTATAGGCAGATGCCCAAGCATCTGCTGGTAGAAAGACTGGAATATGATAGTCACCTGGGATCCAGTGTCAAGCACTGCTCTACATTCTGTCCCTTCAACCTTTACAGTGACCTCTGCTCGGGGTCCTATCAATCCTGGGGGGATTCGGGCCGCATGGTTCCTTCCAGGGGAGCCTCTGCATCCTGCAGGCCTAGGCGGCTCCCTTCCCAGGCCCTGGGGCCGTTTCCCGGCTTTCCCCAGGTGGTCCTCAGCTTTTGATATACCAGCATGGGATTCTCTGCATTCTGACACCTTGCAGCAATGTGCCCACTCTGGCCACACCGGTAGCAGAAGAAGGATTGTCCTTTCCCTTGCTGTCGAGGGGGTGCAGATGTTCTAAACGTAGTCCTCTGGACCATGGTAGCAGAGGGTTCCTTGCACCTTGAAGTCTTTGCTGAATCGAGGGTACTCTCTAGTTCAGTCACTTTCTGTGTCAAGGCCTGCACTCGCTGAGTAAGTTCCTCTTGAGGATTCACCATTAGTGCCTTGGGTGTCCGTGTGGATGTGGTGCCAGTTGCTTGGTGTTGCTGCACCTCCCAAACCTCGCCAGCTGCCTGCCTCTTTTCTTCTTCTCGGACCTCTTTTATCAGGCGAGAGTAACTTGGTGGATTATCTTGCCGTTCCCTTAATCGAAGGTGGAGAAGGATTGGGTTCTGATATTGAATTCCTCTCACAATCTGAGCCAATCTAGTCCGGTCCATTTGCTCAACGGCTACTGCTCCCCTCATGATGGCTCTCTGTAATAATTTCTCCAATCTTTGGACATAGGCAGAAACCTTCTCTCCCTTTTGTTGCCTAGCATTGAGGAATTTGCAATAAACATCCTCTGAACCCTCAGTTCTCCCAAAGGCATGGTCCAGGGCCTCTAGGCAGTCCCTCACCTTGACCCCAGGGTTACCGAGCTTCAGGGTGCGAATCACATCTAGAGCTGGCCCCCTGAGACACTCTACTAATCGCCTTCTCTTTTCAGCCTCAGGCACCGCCCACTCCTGCAGCATCTCTGTGGTTTGCTCCAGCCAGGGTTCAAATGCTTCCTCCCCAGGTATTGGGGTGGGACCCCCAGAAAACAACCTCAGTTTACGATAGGGGCTTGACTCGGGGTGGGGTGGCATGACCTTCCCTAATGCTTGCCCCAAAGCCTTGACCCACTCATCAGGTGAAGGAGCAGTCTCCTGTTGTGGGGCTCTCAGCTTAAGGCCCAACAGACCCGGCATATCAGCCAAAGTTTTTCCCTCTTTCCCCAAAAAGTCTGACATTTTCTTTAAAAACTCTACATCAGCAGTAGGGGCTGGTGAGGGCTGGCTCCCAGTGGTTATTACCTTCCACTCACCATCATCCACTGCTATCGTGCCTGGAACCTGTAGAGAGTCCACAGCCGAGGGCAGCTCACACAATACAGCAAAAGCGCTCTCTTCCCTCACAAAAATGCGCCCACGCATTTTGCACTTACACAGGTACTCAGTGGATGACCTTAAGATAGGTTCTATTGAGCTCTCATCGACTGCCTCCAGCACCCCCGTTACCAGAAGACAGTTCCTAGGGTCAATATTCATCCCCTTGCACCAATCCTCTAACAAGTGTAGGGCCATTACACAAACTCTAATCTTTTCCCAATACAACAGATCAAAAACAACAAGGTAATTAGGGGTTTTCCCAATTCAATGGATCACTCAAAATGTGCTTGCGAGGGGTACTGACCTAGGATATCCTGGACGAGCCCCCAAAATGTAACCCTTCTGCCCCTCTGAGTTGGCAGCAACAAGGGCCGGGTTCAGTATCCAGGGGTTCCGTTTCAATAACCCAATGCCAAACCAGCTCGAGCCCCCACCCCGTGACCTGGGAAAATCTTACACACACCCCTAGGCGCCTCAAAGAGGCAATGCTTCCCCTCTCGCAAGCACAGAGTCTCGGTGTAGCAGAAAAGGTTTAATACATGAGATAAACAACAAACACTAAATTGGGAAAAACACCTCA